>NC_142122.1:6592500-6904000 GCF_056152115.1 Neolamprologus brichardi
AAATGTCTGATGGTATAACGTTCAATGATGCTGGTGTATTTTAGGCCTTGGTGGGTCTGTGAAAGACAAGCCTGCTTAAGCTGGAACCACATTCTTACTTTTCTCACCACCAGCGTTGTTTCTACAGGTAAAAAACAAGAAAACAATGTCCTTTCGGAAACAGTGCAATTTTAAGAGGTAATATTACAATATACGCTCTATGTGAAGGATAGTTTAGTGTCAAAAATATAAACAGTTTAAGAAGGACATGATTTATACCCAGAATGCGACATCCTTTTTGAAAAACAGATTTTCAGGTGTGAACTCTTCAAGTGTTTCTCACAAACAAACTTGCAATGTCACATAGATGTATTTAGAACTTCTCTTAACATTCAAGTGTTTACAGATTTATTTTTATGCTTCTAAAGTACTGTCTTGTTTAAATATAGGAAGAACTTCAAGTCCAAATGTGTTAAAGAAGCCTGTGACAGTGAGCATGACACCGTCCACCACCGTGTTGGACTGTTCTTTTCTAACAGTTCTGGCTGCACAAAGACAAATTTTGACAAATACATTACTAGATAACATTGTGTGACTTTAAAGGGATATCTATTAAACAATGTAAAACAGGTTTTTACAAAACAATGGCAACTAATTGTATTATAGCTGAAAAAACTGTGTTGCAGCATGAAGAAATAAAGAGAGCCTAAATAGCAAACATCAGAAGTAATTTTTAGGCTAACAAACCAGTTCTTAACCAGTTATCATTACAGGAAATGTATTGATCAGTGATTAGTCATTTGTTCTTAGTTTATACAAACTATCCCAAGGAGAAAGTAGTTACTGACCTTCTTGTCTTGCCAGTCTGCAAGTCCCACTCTACAATGTTTGTGTCATCTGAACCACTGTATAATAAGCTTTCTTCAGGGTGCCACTGGACACAGTTCACTCCTCCACTGTGGGCTCCATCCTGGCACACATAATTGCACAGTTAGCAACTGTAAACAACTAGTCCTATTATATTTGAAAAAAGTGAGTGTAATGCTAAAAAAATATTAACTCTGACAAAAGACATAATACAAAGAAAAACATAACATTTTTCATCCTGCATAAGGTTGCAAAGAAGCGATTCTTTGCAAAGCATGTAAGGTCCCAAACTTACCAGGGTGCAATGCAATGCTCCCTTTGCTGTACTATAGATGAGCACAGTTCCAGCTGCTGTGCCCATTGCCAACAGGTCTGCCTTCTCCTCCACCTGCACCGCCTCCGATTTCCTCTTCTTCCTCTGAGGCCCCTCCTGACACAAAGCACATTTAAGTTGATGACATTATACATAATGTAAAGCAATTAGAATTAATAGCATTTTTTTCAGGTCCTGAGTATCAAGTCAATACTAACATATAATCAAAGCCAGGAATCTGTATGGGGACTGAAAACAGGACCAGTGCATCACTGAATACTGCTGCATTAGTACCTAGTACTAGGATTGCACATATTAAACCAATTTTACGGCAGCACAGTGACTGCTAAAAGAATAACTGCAACCGATTTCTCGTCTTAATGACATTTAAAAGAATCATAAAACTGAATCCGAGAACAGAAAACTAGTTTTCTAGTCTCAGTTATCATCTGTGGATTTAAAACTGCAGTACTTCGATTTCAGCGCCCAATTTATGTTTACTTTGGCCTCGTAACAAACCTTTAACAAACTACCCCTCCATAAACTGAGGTACAGCTAGCAGACCCTGCTTCTAGAAGTGTCATGGTGGCACACGCCGCTGAAGCTCCGCTGAGCTGATGCTAACTTCAATAAGTCGTTAATTCACAATAATAACCATTTAAAAACAAAGAAAAACATCTCTTTTAGTTAAAGTCGCCACTTTCAGAGTTTTTTAGACTAACTTCGCCATAATATATGAATTTAAGACATGTTCGTTATTTGCTTGGACCACCATGTGGGACTAACATGTGCGTTCTTCGCAGCTGTGGAAAACTAGCGAGCTGCTAACGTGGCTCCGCCGCTAACCACGTCTGTCAGCTCCGTAAAGCATTTCAAACGGCAAACGTCAGGGCCTTCCCCGCTGAGTAAAAACTTCACTCTTTGAAAAGTAACATTTCTCTTGATTTAACAACTGCTCCTTTATACCACGTTGTCAAATGCAGCTTTATTCGGGCCTCGCTAGCTGCTGACGCTAACAACAGCCTCACGTACCTTGACTGTCCGGCATGGTCCCCAGGCTATGCACGTACAGGTGGCACTCAGATGAGCTGAAGGCACGTATTCCTGGTGAAGTGTTTTACTATCTGTGTTCCAAATTCGAAGCCTGCCATCCTGGGCACACAGCGCCAAGAACTGTCGTGATTTAGGTGAAAAAACGCAGGGTAGCTGCAGCGAAGAACTGCCACCGTCGGCCGCCATTTCTGAAGCGCTACTTGCGTCTGCGTGCGTGCGTGCGCCGTGGTGTACACAACCCACGTGTGGCCCTCTGAGCACATGCGCACTTGGTCCCAGCACCTCCCACTCGCTTCGTATTATGTTCTTCTTTGGGTTTTCCCGGCAGCAGGCAACATTTCAGGTTGCCTTACTGCCTCCTAGTCGTCAATAACTAACTGTTCACACTTTATGATTTCTTACAGTGCGGCAATTAGCCCGAAAAAACACTTCTCAACAGCCGAGTCTCCACAGTCAAGTAGACCTTTAACCCTGTTCTTATCGACCTGATCTTTGCAGCTAACCACTGCTCTGTTCAACAGTCCTTTCTCTTGCCAAATATCAGTGCAAGAGCCAGCAATAGTCAGGATCTATCCGCTAGAATTCCTTGCTGTTTCGTGTCGGTTTCCTGTTTCCTCTTACTACTCTTTATTTTGTATTTCATGTGTCTTAGTGGTACTAATCAAGTATTTTTTCGATTTCGTGCGTATAACCCTCATGTGAATACTAAAAAATGTTCTACATGCCACCCACCTCAAGAACAACATATTTTTATATAAAATGATCAAAGATAAAACAGAAATAACCCAAACCTTGGTAAAAATAAATAATAATAATTAGTGTAGAGAACACTGAGAGATTCATACCTACAACCAATTTGGAATCGTTAATTAACCCGTGTTTGTAGGAAGAACGTTGTAGAAAGAAGCCTGGATTTGAACCCAGGACCTTGTTGCTGTGAGGCAAACCACGGTAGCATTGTGCTGTATTATTAATACAGCATGTTCAACATTAAAAAAAAAAGTGACATATATACACTGGAATAAGTATTTTGTTTCAGTTTATAATTAAAAAAGAATATCTCTCTTCCTTTTTTAATCAATGGTAAATAGAATAAAAATGAATTAAATGTATGATTTTAAATAATAGCTCTTTCCTTTTTTTAGCCACCACATATCTGTAGGGCAGCGTAAATACAGAAACCCTGTTCCTTCCGGACAACAAGCAGGTTGATTTATGCTGTGTTCATGTTTCCCTCCAAAGCAAGCATATCCTTAGTTGTAAATATCAGCCTTTACAATCGGTCAATGCATTTACTTGTACTGACAAAATAGGTCGTAACTTGGGTGTTCCCATTTATTTTACAACTACCTATAAATAACACAATTTGTAGGGTACTTATCTCTGCATCATCCTATGGATCCTCATATCCCCAAACTGTAAATTTCTCCCAAGGCTCTTGAATGCATCACCAACAAATGAACTCATCCAGTGTGCATGTCCACATTCAGGTTTATATGTGTAAGAAAGTTCATAAATAATAATAATGACACAGCTTTTTTGCTGTAAATAACACAAACTCAACACAAATTTTCAAAATATTAATGTAATATGAAATTAAATGTCAAGAAGACAGAAATTTTCCTTTTAGACGTGTTACTGTTTGAAGTTATTTTCACCTTAAAAATGTGCAAATTCTACAACTGACAGCTCTCAAGCACTCAGTTTTATATTCTCAGCTGTAGAACAGGCTGTACAATGATGTTAATGTTTTAAGTTATTCCTTAAAACATTAAATTACTAACTTAAGTCTTTTAATTTTTTCTTATGAGTACTAAAATACTAAAATCAAGCGTTGTATTTTCATTAAATAATTATTTTAAGTTTCATTGTTTGCCCATTTTTCCTCCTTTTATTGTGCTAAACATCAAGCCAAAATATAAAGTGTGTATTCAAAAATTAACAACAAATGGCAGATTATTTCGCACCGACCAATAACACAGGTTGATATATAATAAGTAAATTCAAAGATAAAAACCCAAAATAGACTCAACTTGTACAAAGCAATAAACCAGTAAAAGGGGTCAGAGCTAAACTAAAAATCTATTTTTAATTCGTTTTTAAGAGAATAATTTGTGGGCTAAACAGCTTTAAAAAACTTTTCAAGTAGTGCTGATTACTCGTCTGTGTGACTTTTGAGATACCCAACTCCAAATATCAAGTTATGGATTGCATCCCCTCGTGGCAGAAACAAATTTCCGTACTACACACTTCATTGACAAACCTACATTTGTGAATTAATTTTTTTTCCAAATAAAACAAAATTGTTAACGTAAGTTCAACTTTTCCATTCATTAAAATGATTCTCGTTCTCCATTTAAATAAATCTCCTGTTGTTGAAAACATTTTATTGTGAAATTTATTGTGAAATTAATTATGCTTGTAAAGTAGAGCGAAAACTGTCGATGGAAACGGTTTGAAAGATAATCCAAAGAGTTCAAAGTCACACCGTAAAAAAAAGTCTATTCCTCGAAAAGCTTGGAATATTAAATTAGGCGTGATGATACAAAATTACATTTTATTTTACATTTTTAAATCATAGTTGAATGAGGCATATAAGTTACAACATCGCCCTCTGCCGCTGGATTTTAATCATTACAGCAGTCGCCTAATTGTGACGTTGTACACATGTCAGTGTCCAGCATGGTGTCCTCCTTGAGTGTGTAAACAGCCGGGTTATCGAGAAACGGAGGTAAACTGATTGAAAGCTTTTACAGCGGAAGTTCCATTTAAGCAGCCTTTAATGTTTCTTCGCTCTGGCTTTTAATCCGCAGGTCTACACGCGGTGTTTGTGTCATTCTAGGTTTTTCTGCTTTCTTTACTGGATGGGATCGACGCCACAGCTTCCACTTTGTGTCTTTTTTTGAATGTCGTAATGGCTTTGAAAGTCGCGCTCCACAGACTTGTGTTTACTCACAGAACGCTGACAATTTGGGCATCCAGTCAGAGACACAGCCGGCACAGGGACTTACTTGTGAATCTCAGTGAAAGTGTCAGAGGCACAAGAACTTTTTCAGGTGCTGCTGTGAAGCGTAACGATAATAAGGAGGGCAGCTCCGACTATTCACGCCTGAGTACCAAGGTGACATCCAGGAAGAGGAGACCTCTGTCCCCACTGGAGAGGATCAGTGGCTTGCTGCCCCAGGACGCATTGAGCCCTGAGGTGATGCAGCTGAGAGAGCAGGAGTCAGATAAGGGGGCAGAGATCCAAGGATCAGTCCCAAATCGCACGCAGGTAGAAGTTGGGGATGAGGATATCGTTAAAAAGTCTGAACATGAGGCTCACAGTCCACCTGTTGGAGCAGAGGAGTTGGACACCGGCTCAGTTCATCACCGGGAAAAGCAGGTGTGGGCGGCTCTGCCCGGGGAAAGGTTGCTTACCTGTGGAGAGCTGCTTGTTGCTGAGTATCGCAGAAAGAAGCGCGTGGAATTCAGAAAGATGTTCCAGCTGCAGACAGGGGCCCGTCTGGAGAGCAACTGGGGGGTCATACTGCACAATGACATTGCAGGGCAGCCAGCAGGGCTGTTTCTGAAGACTCACCGGGGGGTCCCCATCTTTATAAGGCGAGCTAGTTTGGAGGATTATGTGCTGTGTATGAAGAGGGGACCTGCAATTGCCTACCCTAAGGTAGAGAGCAGTAAATGAATGATATATGCACACAGTTGCCTTTCAGCTTCAGAGTTTTCTGACAGATAATCTATTAAGTGTTTTTCCTTCCTCAGGATGCAGCTTCTATGTTAATGATGATGGACGTCACAGAGGGAGACTGTGTCCTGGAGTCAGGATCTGGATCGGGGGCCATGTCTCTATTCCTGTCAAAAGCAGGTTTGAACTCATATATGGAAGCACGATCTCCCAGTTTAGCTACATACAGAAGTTGATAGCAGATTGTTTTTCTCTTCCATTTGACATATCTGGATATGCAGACAGGTAATAAAATGAAAGAATTTCACTCAATTTCACTACACCCTCAAATATGATTGGGCAAATTTTTTTGAAAGAGAATGGAAGTTGGAGTGAGCAAAGAACTCAGCGAGGGTCTGGTTCCGATAAGAGAAGGTGAGAACTAAGAAAGGCGTGGGAAGGGTGGGATTCGGAAATTACAGGAAACCGGAATGTGAATTAATGATCTCCCAAAAGTGTGTTTTTATAAATTCAAAGTGGCTTTACTTAAAATAAATCAACAACGTAAGCTACAGTTATTATTAGAATTCTTTTATCCCCCCACATAAACAGACTAAATCTTCAAATAGTTAAATAATTTAGCTGCATCTCACATTTAAGCAAAATAAACCCATTCATTACACTAATCACAAGAGGATATAAAGTAGAAAATAGAAGTAAACACAATGGGATGTGAGTACAGGCCTTGTGTTTCCATAAGGTACAAATTAATAGAAGATTTACAGCAGACTGACACATTAAATGAACACAAAGCACATATTAAATGAACAGTTTAATGTGAACTGATTTTATAATAAGGCGAAGATAAAGGGTAACAGCGTGGATCAAATTTCCATTTGAACTGCTGTCCAGGGAACGACTCAACTTCTCAAGTGCTGACTGTCCTCATTAATCTTCATGAAAACCAATAAAAGTCAAATCTGTGATGTGAAGGAAAGTGGTGGATGTCACATTTCCTCAGGGGAAAAAGTCATTTAGACAAAGTGTAACTGCTTGCTGTGGAGCCTGATTATGTTTTTGTTTTCCCCAGTCGGCTCTAAGGGCAGCGTGCTGAGCGTAGAAGTCAGGGAGGATCATCACAGGAGAGCTGTGCTTAACTACAACCGCTGGAGGACATCATGGAGTCTGCGACGAGGGGAGGAGTGGCCCGATAACGTCCAGTTTCACAAGGCTGACCTCTGCACAGCCTCTTCGCTCCTTGCTGGTCGGGGATTTCATGCGGTCAGTGTCGGGTTGAAATGTTCCTCATTTGTAACATTTTTTTGTCCTTCTATCAGTACAACACCACCTGAACACATCATTGGTTAGACGTAGATCTGATTATCAAGTGGATAATTTCTACTGCAGGTTGCTCTTGATCTGATCAACCCTCACCTGGTTTTACCCACTGTGATTCCACATCTCCACCCTGGAGCCGTGTGTGCTGTCTACCTCGCTAAGTATGAAGCTTGACCGTGTCATTTTCTACTTATAAACTAAATGTAGTTTATTCTTCTCACCCCAGCAGATTTACACATTTGTTTTTGTCACTATGCAATATTACCCGACAACTGCTTGGTTAAATTTTCTAGAGAAGTGGAAAACTTGCAAAAGAAGAAAAATTTGTTGTAGATGTAGATTTCTATAGTTTAACTGTGACACTAGCCTTAGCACAAGAAGGGCCCATTGGAAACAGCTATTTGGTTTCTAAAGAGAAACACTTTTCTCTTGGCTGAAATTAGATGAAGACAATACCACTATTGTTATCTGTATGTTTCATATCAAGTCAGAACCAGGAGAATGTTAGCTTGGCACAAAGAATAGAGACACAGGAGAAAACAGCCCGCCTTGATCTGTCTGAAGGTACCAAAGCTAACCTGCTAGTATTTCCAGCACACATTAGCTAATTTATTGGCGACCAAACACACTACAGTTTCTGTGCCATGAGGAAAAAAGAACCTTTCAGAAATAAAAAAATAATTGATCTTTTCTGCTCTGTTAACTGTGTCTGTATACCACAGCATAACTCAAGTCACCGACCTGCTGGAAGGAGTTCGATGTTCAAAACTCCCTTTACTGTGTGAACGCGTCATAGAGCTTCCACTCCGGGAATGGGTGGTGGCTCCAGCCCTTCAGAAGGATGGACGATACTGCAACAAGAAAGCCCAAATCCTGGATGAAAACCTAAGTCAGGATGGCGAGGCATCGGAGGAGAGTGACAAAGGTGATTAAAAGTAACACGGCAGAGTCTCACAGAGTCCCCTTGAGTATTTCCACTCAAGTTTGATTGTCATTTCAGAAGACCTGACCACAGAGGAGGACCCCGACCCACCTTTTGGGAGTATCCCTTACATTGCTCGACCTCACCCTGAACAAATGAGCCACACAGGTCAGATGTTACCACGCATCTAGTCCCAGTATCAGTTATTGTATGATAATATAATTAAAAATATTAAATGTGTAATTTTTGCCTTTTTTCAGCTTTCCTGGTGAAACTGAGGAAGTGTGTGCAGTAACATTTCTACCTGTGGGGGAACCCTGAACACAGATTGTTACACATCAAATAAACGGTCTTAAAGAAGATAATAAAAAGTCAAAACTGATTTGTCCTTTAATGCAAAATTTGCCTTCTTAGTGAAAATGGCTCTGGTGCAAAGTGAATATACAGAATCTGTGTGTGAGTAAAGAGCAACAGAACAGTTTAGTGTACTGAAGCAGATTGCAATGAAGACTATGAAAATTCAAAAGTCTTGGATCACTAAACAGCACACTGGCAACACAACACCAATACAAACTACAAACAAACCCAGCCAGACCCTTCTGTGTACCTGACAGCATCCAATGCTTAACTCATTTACATCTGTGAAAAATAGTACGTGACAGAGTCCACAAATAAGTTAAATAAGTTAAATAAATAAATAAATACCAACAACATTTTAAGCAAATCTAGGTTTCACACTAACAATCCTTCGGGGTTTTGTGCCCACAAACGGCCAACTTGCTTGTTTTAAATGACATAAGCTCAACGTTGTCACTTGCACTTAAAATATGTTGTGAGTACCTTGTTAACTTTAGAGGCGACTGACAAACTGGGGATTCAGACTTTTTTACTTCAGAGTAAAGTGCTATTAAATCCAGTAAAGGAAGCATTAACTGCTTGGTTGATTTAAACAGGAAGTCGCTGATGCTCTACTCATTAATCCAGTCCATGAAGGTGTCCAATGTGGACTTGCAGGAAGAATCATTCCCTAAGAAAAAAGATGGAAACATGTAGTTAGGTATGAGTTTAAATCTTAACTGCAGAGCTTTATCTGTATACATACGAGCACTGTAAGTAAGTGTCCTGTGTTCCTTATATCGTGGCTGAGTTGCTGTCGTTCCCACTTTGTTATAAAACCACTAACAGTTGACTATATAATATTTAGTAGCGAGGAAACTTCACAGCTGGACTTGTTGCACAGGTGGCATCCTATCACAGTACTACTTCACCGAGCTCCTGAGAGTGACCCATTCTTTCACAAATGTTTATAGAAGCAGTCTGCATGCCTGGGGCTATTGATTTTATACACCTGTAGCAATAGAAGTGATTGGAACATCTGAATTCAGTTATTTGGATGAGTGAGCGAGTGCTCCCACTAATCCACTTAGTAGGACAATAGGTTCAAGTGCAAAAAATACTAACATTATGTGTTTTTGTTGAAGAGGAAATTATTTCTGCAGTTTGGATTGCAGGGCTTCTTGAACGTTGGTTTTAAACTTAACTGGGCATCCTATACTGACCGGCTCTTTACACTATAAACCACACAGTAAACAGAGACACTAGCATTAGTTATATGTACTTGGTACCTCCTTTGGGATTTGCACAGCTGAGCCTCTGGAGGGAGGAGGTGTGGCCTATTCTGGTGTCACGCTTACAGAGGGAACAGGACACAGGTGAGGCATAGGGCCCACGGGGAAAACGGACGCGGTCGCCATCATTATACTGCCGCTGGGCACCGCCATGGTGATCGGAACGCTGCCGCTGCCACACGAAATGAGAGGACACAATGGCCATCACCTGGAAGACAGAGGTCGAAGAAATAAATACAGCTCAAACAGAAAAAATAACAAAATAAATAAATCATGTCACTGCAAAACACACCCACAGACACTAGAGATGGAATGTCTGGCATTAAACCCAAGCAATAAAAATGGCACCGCGCAGCAAAAACAAGACCCTTAAAAATTCCCAGTGAAGCACCATTTATCAGTCTCCTCAGGCAATTATACTTGTGTGTACCTCTTCACAGCAGCGCCTGCTGACAGCAGCTCTGTACTCTATGCGAGCCCACAGCTTGTCTCGCTGCTCAAGGAAGCGGGGAAACTGTTTTTTCCAGTTCTTGCCCAGTGCCCACGGAAAAATTTCATACTTGCTCTCCTCCTCATCCTCCTCCATGGTGTTGGCAAGATATCTACAGGAGGAGAGCGAGAGCCGAGTTCAGGGCTGTAGGTTTGCCAAGAAATATCACATATTGCAGAAGCAAACAAAGTTTCCTTCCATGACAGAATATAATACAGAAGCAGGATTTTCAGGCTTTTCTCTGAACTTACAGTGCAATGAAAAAATTCTTTCTGGTGTATTCAGTAATAGTGAAGCAGGCCCTTTTGAAGTACACAAAGGCCATGGCTAGGAGGTACTGATGAAACAGAGGGAAAAGATGGTGTCCCTTTAATATAAAGCATAACAAAGTTTTGTAGCTTTCATCAAAATAATAACTTTACCTTGTCTGTCAATTTATAGCAACCATCCACCCTTAGAAAGTCTTTTATCAGGTCATCCTCTGTAGACAAAGAGATGTTAATATATGAGAATTTAAACCAAATTTCACATTTTCTTGAGCGCACCCTGCTTTCTTGTTAGAATATTTATCTACCAAAAAGACGGAAATATGCTGCCATTTCCTGCCGCTGGACAACAGTTGACTGAGGCACTTTGGTAAAATACAAGTCACCCTGGTTTGACTGGATACTCCACACCCCACCCTGGGTGTTTTGACCACTGTGTCTGCTGAGGCTGAGGTTTCTTCTGATTGGGCGAACATTTTTGCGTTTGACCCTAAGGGTAACAGAGGGAGGAGTTTTCATCATGCTTCAGCTTGAATCATCTGCAGAAAGGAGTCCTCTGGTATGTTATCACTGCAAATGAGAGAAAAAGTATGAGCAGTGAGCATCATCACTATAGACTGTCATTTTTTTTTGGAGGGGGGGCGGTGTCAAAGGGGTCCACTAAATTGTGCCAAATTCGAGCTTCTTACCATCATTTGCCCTCAAGACACATTTAAAGAGCTAAATGTTTCTCTCTTTTCAGACATTTTTCGAGAGGCAATGTAAAAAATTAATTATCTCAAAAATTACTTTAACTAAGGCCTTGGGGAGGGGTCCGCTATGGTGTCTCTATCAATACGAACTTTCATGAGCGTGGCTAAAGCAAAACTAGAATGACACGTATGCTTAATTTCCCTAAATGATTTGGATTACCGCGTAGCAAAATGGGGACATTATTTAATAATGAATTTTTCCGAATAAGTTTAAAGTGTTTAAAGTAAGGCAGGTTATCTGTACGTCATTAACAACAGGCAGTAAAAGAAAGAGAAAGCCCGCAGCTCTTCAGCAACACGAGCTATCAGCTAGCTAGAAAACTGACTATAAAAAAAAACAAGAAAAAAAATCACCCAATTTTAAGTGACGACTGTTTTTAGCGGCACAAAGAGACGCTAAAAGATTAAATAAGTATTGTTCCTATGAGAAGCTTAACTCTCATACTAACCAGCAACACGTTTTATAGGATGAAAGTGAGCATAAAGCAGTCGCTTCAGGACGCTGACCAGACGAGAAAGTAGTTGGCAGCTCTGGCAGTTTCTGGAGCGCGCTTCGAGATCTGTGCCAGCGGTGCACCTGCGCGCGAGGACGAGCACGCACTGGCGCCACGTTTTCTTTGCTTATGGCGATCTCTGTATGGAGTTATAATTAACAAGCCAAACAATGTAAATATGAAGAACACTATATTAAAAACACACCAAGCACTTAGAGTGTAAAAGTCACATATCAGTTTCTAATGACTTTTTCTCTTAATGAGATATTTGTTTTGTTATATTTCATTTTATTTTGTTGAACTAGACAACAAAGGCTACCAATCTACTTATTTATGCGATTTTTCTGTGTATTGTGGTTGTTTATTGTGTTTGAGTTACATTCAAGGTGCTGTAACAAACGATTATTTTACGTTGGGGATAACTGATCTTATATAAGGGAAACTTTTGCAAGTTAATTTATAGGAGGCAAAATCACAAAGGAGTAAATCATGAACTTTATTTACTCCTACTTTATTTATTTGGTGTAGTAGTTAGTTTTGGTGGTTTGTTCTCACTTCATTTGATTATTTAAGAAAGGGGGTGAAGAAAAGATGTGTAATATGCAGATATATTTGATTTAATGTTGTCAAATGTAGATAAAATAGAATCAGTGTAGCACATTTTCTAATTCTGATGAAAACAAAATGCTGTGTTTTTCTTTCTGTTTTTTTCTATTGGCTAAATTAGGATGTATTGTTTTGCAGGCTATAAAAAACCCACCTGAAGCCAGCCTTCATTACCCAAATGAGCTTAAGTTCTTAGAAGTAGGTGAGTTTTATATGACTTAACGTGACATATGTGCAGGCTGAGGAGTTCACTGAAAGACTCACTAATCCTTTCAGCTGCTTGTCCTTCATAAGGTGCAGAGGGATGTTTTTTTCAAACATGCTCCAAGGAAATTTTATTAAACATGGCCACCAAACTGTGGATTTATTCTGTCTGTCAGTGACAGTTGGAAGCAATTTGTAAAATGGATTTATCCACGTTTTGTTTTGGCAGCCTACTTGCGGAAAGGGATCTTACTCAACGAGTCAACGACATCAGCCATCTGAAAATGACAGCTGGTGGCTAAGAATCTTTGCTATTTTTTTACACAATTTACTGCACTGTCTGTGTTAGTGTTATCCAGGGAGAAGAGAGAAAAAAAAACACCGTGTACAGCAGAAATGGGTTGCTCACCATCTAAAGGTAACAATTTTGGCACTCTGGGTGCTATGAGGAAGGGGAGAATGCTACCCCCTGCACCTCAAGACAACCCCAGAGATCCACAGTTTGAAGATGGGGAAAATCATGTTTCATCTGGAGCTACAAATGGAGATACAAAGGAAAAGAAGACAGGTGGACAAACCCAGGTACTTCAGAAAGAGTCACACATGACACCACAGAAAAAGAGGCTTGATACTGAGCAAGTGAAGATGGAAGCAGTTAACATAGATAAGCTGGGGAATCAAGCAACAGAAAAAAGCACAGTATCACAGAGGAAAGAGAAACACAATGACAAACAGGATGTGGCAGACAAAAGGCTTAACAGGAAACCAAAGAAAAATGCCAAAGGTGCAAAAGTTCTTAAAAAGAAGGACAAAGACAAACTATCTGAAGAGCACAAAGTGGACTTTCCAGAACCCTTGGTAAAAGCTCACCAAGCTGCGTATGCCTTTTTGAATCCTAGCATAAACAAATATGATGTTTTGCTTGGACTCTTAGAACAAGCAGCTGAAACTCAGGTTTCTGTTCAGCCTATGGTTGCCTTCATGGCTCTACGTTACGAGGAAATAATTCAGGGACTAGAAGACATGGTGGAGGAGGGAGAAATTTTTTTAAAAGAAAATGGCGAACATCTTGCTTGGCCAAGCCAAATGAAAAATCTCTCATCCTCTACCTCTCTGAAGTCTGGCTCTCCTAATATCGAACCCCCACCGGATTTGTTGCAGCAGCTGCTTCAGTACACCACACAGAGAATGAGAAATGTGAACCAGACTGTTGGAAGAATTGGGGACTGTGCTTTAGAAGAGGCAGTGGAGTATTTTGCCTCCGTTTCAGAGCTTTTAGAGGAGAAACTTAAAGTCAAACGTGCAACAGAGAGTAGGTTAATGCAACTCTTATCCCACATTGAAATGGCCTCTCTGCACAAGCCTGGGCCAGAGGATTCAGCTCTCTTTAGTGAGGACAGTGGAATTGGGGCTGAGAATGAATCCCTTGCTGGATCTGAGAGACGCCAAAGACGAGAGAGCTGTGAGTCTACCGGGACAAATAGAGCTACTCCTGTCAGTCCTATGCGAAGAGTGTCAAGGAGAATGCTTCGGGGTCAAATAAGTCCTAGTGTGTCCCTTACCTCACTCAACTCACTAGGTTCGACATGTACCATAATGGCTAATGACCAAAGAGACTCATTGCTAGGATCTGTCTCCACAGAGTACGGGGAAGAGGATGTCAATGATTATGATGAGGTGGACAGAGATATAGGACATATCCAAGAAGCAGCTCAAAAGCAATTTAATTGTTCTCCTGTAGACTGTAAGCTACAAGAACCTCGACGTTTATCCCCAAAGAGGATAGAAAATCCTCAAAATGTAGAAATGACTATGAAAATGAAAAATGCAATAAGTGGTAGGATACAGTTTGTATCGTCACAAAATCCTAGTTCTAAAACAAAGGCATCAGCGAGGACAAAAACTAGCACACAGGATTGGACAGATGATGAGGTACAATCTCCAAGGAGGCCTCAAACAGCAGCAGCTGTACGAAAAGTGAAAAAGACCCCAGTGAACAGGGGTCAGCGTTCCCGGTCAGCAGAATCCCTTCGGAGCAAAGGGGAAGATCCTACTCTTCTTGAACTAGAAAGGACCCAGAAAGATTTAAACCGGAGATTGCAGAGCATAAATAAAAGCAAAGAAGAAAGAAAAACAAGGACTGATCCTTTAAAACGAAATCAAGGAAACTCACCAGCACAATCTCCAGCAATAAATCAGAGACAGCCTTCATTAGAAAAGAAAAACAACCCCCAACCACCTAAAGACAAGGCAAGTCCTACAAAGTCCAATAGTAAAAAACAGGAGGCAACCAGTGAAGTTGATGATGATAAACAAAAAGACAAGAATATACCCAAGGGTCTTATAAAAGCCACTCCACCTCCTAGCCCCCCTTTATCACCTCAACCATCTTCTGGCCTTCACAGAGGTAGGAATTCAGTCAAAAAACTGATTGATACATTCAGTCAAGGAATAGAGGAACTAGAAGGTCCTAAAGTCCTGGGGCCTCTCAAAGGAGTGCGAAAATGTGGTGTTCCAGTGTTACCCGGTTTAGGAAATGTAGAAGCCGTGCTGACTGCTGGGATAACTAGCTGTAGGTCTGAATCTACAACATGTGAGAAAACAGATTTAGACCTGGATAATCTTCCTCCACCAGCAATGGAAGTATTATTGGACAATTCCTTTGAAAGCGCTCAGAGTACATCAACTAGTGTAGCAGCAGATGGTGCAACAAAAGTAGGAAGATCACCTTTGTTGAAAAGGGGTGTAATATCACAACGATTGAAGGCCTCAGTTCAGTCAGTGACGGTACTGCCAAGCAAAGGAGGCTTGCCACAAACCTCCAAACACATTTCCCCTGTTAGAGTGGAACAACAAGAGACGTTTCCTCTGTCTAAGGTCAATCAACCAGATTCGGAAATCAAAAAGGATTCCTTATATCAGCAACTCAGAAAGAACATACAACTAAAACCCTCTTCAGACTTTCAGTCAGAGAAATTGTCAACACGTTATGTAGGACCATGTGCCACTCAAACAGAATTGAGAGACATACAAGATGGTGGTAACATTTCAGTGCCTGGATCCAACACCACAGCATCTTCTGTGCCTGCTTCAGTAGAGACTAGCCAAACACCTGCCACCCCACCTGTGTCTAGAGGGCGAATGTTGCCTTTCACACCTTCTACTCCAAGCAGCTTACATCGAAGACTTCCCAGTCCCCACAATTTCAAAAATCAGCCTACTCCACCCTCTTCATCTAGCCCGTCTCTTAACAGAACACTTCCTACACCACCTGCTCTTCAGAGGAGACTCCCCAGCCCACCCGTTTCAAAGCAGAACATTTCGAGCTCAAACTCAGTCGCTTCATACCCTTTCAAAGCACCATCTCCCCCAGCTTCGCCAAAAGTACAAAGATGGTCAAGGGAAAATAGCAGTGAAGACTCATCAAGTGCCAGGACAATTAGTAATGCACGTTCAGTCTTCTGTCCCGTTTCTCCGTCCATGTTTGAAGCCCAGCCTTGTTCAGTAAGCAAGCCCCCGCAAGCATGGACCTCAACCAAAGTTTCATTCCTCTTACATACTTTTGAGACACGTGGGAGGACTCCTGCATCTGTCCATGGGCCACGACCCTTTATCAGACGTAGCCATTCAGACCGGAGGCAGAGTCTAAGTCTGCCACAACAATCACAACGCATCTCAGTGGCTGAGACTTGTGGGAGTGAACCAGCGATATATTCACAGGGGTGAGATTTTACCACATTTGTACTTATCTTAAATGATTATTCATGACTTTGTTTTGTTTGTTTGTTTGTTTTTTAAGCAATTAAAAGATTTTTGAATATCACAATATAATAACAGCAGGGTGACACGATTTCCTTTTTTAAAAGGAACTGCACAGGATTTATTTTCTTTGTCCTTCTGTCCCACACATTGAAACAATGTTCCCTATTTTGAATGTTTTTGGAGGACATGCACTTTTCTAAATCCTGGCTTTTACCTAATGCATGTAAAGGGACAGCTTTTTATTCAAGTTAAATGATGGTTAGTCTGTCTAATTCTGTAACCGTCAGGAAAAATTAGACATGACCAAAAATTCACAAGCTTTGCAGATTTTGGTGATTCAGATAGAAACTGCTACAAAGAAAATTAAGCAGCAATATATATAATGACAAACAGAGTTTTTGTCTTTTTTGGTAGGCTTATTTTTCAGTTCATAAAGATTTTCTGATATGAAGTGATGCCACTCTTAGGCCACATTATCACTTAAAGAGTAATTATATTAAATATAAAAAATGCTTACATTGTAAGCGTCTCTCAAACAGAAGCTCATTCTCACGATACATTATGTAACAAATAACTCTCTGTACTTAATGCTACTCCCACTAACTTTCCCCTGCTGTTATAACTGTATTACGTTAGATTTATATAAAACAATTAATCTCTCGTACTTCACGAGTCAGTATTGCACCAAGTGACTCGGACTCACTTGGCCCAGTTACCTAATTGCTAATGACAACATTTTCTGTTCTTTCTTTTAGGCTAAACTATGAACCAACCAGAGATGATGACTCATGGGGTAGCCAATCAGACCTCAGAACGACAACACGCTCTGCATCACACCCAGACCTGTGTGTTGTTGGACGTGCCTTGCACAAGGACTAAAGGGGCCAATGCAGAGCCAGGAGGATTATGGATTAGCAGGCCTTACTGAGGATTTAAGTCGATGCTGTTTATTCCACTTGGAAGAGAGGAAGAGCTAATTCTATCCACTCTTCTGCTGTAACACACCTCCACAGTGTTTATAATTATATGTATTTCAGGTTTTATTAGTTGTAATTCTTTCATTGGTGTTTCTCATGTCTGCACTGTATCTGAAAAAAAAACATGCTCCTGAGCTTCATGTTTACATCACAATTTAGTCTTCCTCTTTTTTTATAGATTGTCTTCCCACTAATGACTAAGTTTTTGGTATTTAATCACAAAGTATTCACAAATTTACCTTAAGTTCATTTCGGCATCAAAATTCATAAATAAAAAGTATGTTCATGTTTTTTTTAAACTGTAGTATTAGTATTCTGTCTTTTATTTTTTATTGTTTTGTAATAAAAATAATTCCATCCCAACTTTGCATGTACTATCAATAACAACTGTCATAATGCTGCATTCAGGTGTTTCATGATCCCTGAAAATGACTTAGGATACTGTATTTCTTGCTAGCATCATTATGCTATTATGCTCACAGTGGTGATACCAGCATTTTATCTTTAGGTGGCAAATTATGTATATGTGTAATTTGAAATGAATGTCCTGTAATTAATGGAAAAGTAGAAGTTGCGACCTGGTGAACTTAATGGGAATACAACTAAGAATAAGAGAAATGGTTGGACCTAACGTTACAGCATCTTACACTCTCGGCATCTATTATATTAATCCTCACTGTATTCAGAAAAGATACATAAGTTACAAATCTTTTCTTATAGTTATGAATTACTGTCTAATTATCAGGAGATTTCAAGATTCCAGTTTCATATTTTTATTATTAAAGAATTTTAAATCAAGTTCTCAAAATAATGAGAAAAAGATAAATCGAATGCTACATATTTCTTCCCCAGTAACTATATACTAAATATACATTGTAGTTACATTGTAACTACAATGTATATTTAGTTTTTCTTCTATGTATGTTTACGCTTTAGAAAACAAAAAATGCCAAATTAGCTATTAAAAATGTCCTATTTTCCCCTACAAGTTTCTCTCTTTTTCCATAATCCTGACTAGAAATGGAAACTATACCTTTACTGAAAAAAATCTTCTGTTTTCTTAACTGATAATTAAGTAAAGCTTTGATGTAAGGATAAAAGAAAAGAGAATAGGGAAAGAATACTTTTTGTATACTTTTGTAATCATATCTCATCAGGAAACAAACAGCCTATTTTAATGTTGAGGGAAAAAACACAGATGGGAACCACAAGAAAAAAAATGTAAAGACATTTATTTTTACAGTTATTTCTTTTTAATCTAATTGCTATCCATGAGTCAGAAGGGTTTTTTTTCTTTCATTGCAACACTGTCATTTCATTTACATTTAGCATCTAAGCATCCTGTAGAAATGGTCTTTAAAAGTGTTTTAAGAAAATATTGTCCTTGTCGTATTTGTGTGCTTCATCCAGCCTCCACAATCTAACTGGACTGAAACAAACATGAGCAAAGTGCAGCAAGGGAAAGTAATCCAGGTAATGACCTCATGAATCTGGTTAAAATAATGTCACGATTTTCTTAAAACCAACCTCAAGTGAAACTGTGACTTCTTTCAGAAATCTATCTTTTTTAAATATGTTTTCTTATTTAGGCTTTGTTATCTTCAGTGTTGCTTTGCAATGCTATACACAGTAAACAGGCTTGACTTATACAGCACAGCATAAAATTGCTAAAATGTAAGTAGAGATGCTATAAAAGTTACATACTGTATATGTATGTAATGTATATGTATATATGTCAGTATATACCCAAGAAAACTGACTTTGCTTTGAGTTCAGCGAGCGGGAGAAATGCCTTGTAAATTAAAGTAGAGGAGGTTGTAGTTCAAATAACCACTCACTGCAATCAAAGTATATGGAGGAGCATCTCTGAATGCACAAAACATCGAACCTTGAAGAAGATGAGCCACAGCAGCAGAGTGACTGACAGCTTAGAACAGAAAATTGAGGTTGAGATGTTTTCTTTATTATATTATATTATATTATATTATATTATATTATATTATATTATATCCTAAGTACCAACTGAGCATTGTTTAAACACCATAGCTTTCCCAAGTATTGTTGTTGACAATGCACATCCGATCATCATTACCACAGTGATGGGTGGATATTGCAAAGCTGTTTTCTTCAACATGATAATGAGCTCACTGTACTCAAATGGCCTCACCAGATCTCAATATAACAGAGCAACCTTAGAATGTGGTGGAAACTCATGAATGTGCAGCCAGCAAATCAGCGGGAACTGTATTATTCTAAAATCTCTGCAGAATGTCTCCGGTCCCTTGGTGATTTTATGCCACAAAGAACTGAGACCAAAAAAGGGTTTAATCAGGACTTAACTAATGAAATGGCTGTTGAGTGCAATTCCATGTATGTTTTTTTTTCATGATTGAAACATTTTACGATTTTTACAATTTTCTGATAAGACTTTGAAGGGGTGTAACGTGGGGTCATGTTAACAATCTATTAATATTCATCTTACATCCATGAAGGTCTTCAAGGTTAACCTAATGACTTGTTTGTTTGAAAATTGGCAAAAAGCGTAAACGAATGGTTACAGGGTGAGTGGGGAATATACATTAAAGACGTTTGATTTTACAGCACAGTATAAAATAGAATATCTATACAATTGAATTACTGTATTATAATATATTGCTATATTACTAAGATCAATTATTCTCAAACATTGTTATAGGATGTACATTTTTTTACCGTTTTATAACATTTTGGGCAGTAACACAAAATCTACAATACTGTTTTTGTTATTTTTTTAGTAGATATAGAAAATAACTGATGCAAAATATCCAAATTAAAGTTATGTTTAAACAGTACAAAGGGCCACTGCATATGTCTGTGTAATAATTATTTTCTTTACACTTACTACTACTAAAGGAAATGTTCTCTTTAACGAGCTGCAGTAATCTGATTGGTGGATTAGTAGCTCTCTGTCCTCTCACTTGCTATCAAGGACAGACTACATGAAGTCATGCCTGCAGTAACATCTGTTCTCCACCAGAGGAGCATCTCGCCTCACAATCTGTCTCCCATCAGGCTGCACTTCCTGTGCAATCAAGTGGAAACTGGTTATGATTCAAAGACACAGATGGAAGCATAATCTCCCCTTTGTTTGTTTTGCTTAGATTATGAGTTATCAGTGAATGCTCTAATGTGTTAGACAATACAATGAATGACTTATACAGTCTGTGAAGCATAAATTCCCAGTAGAGAAAATATACAGAGAACACAGAGGACTGTGATAAATGTGCTACATCCAAGTCATTCCCTCCTCTCTGAAGGGACTTGAATACAAACTCGCAGATTATACAAAAGGATAAAACAATCTTCATGTTGATAAGCAAACACTGACATAAGAATAGTTGATTTATTCATAATGGTGTTGTTTATATCCTCTTAGTCTTCATTGTCCTACTCCAATGAATCTTTCAGTAATCCCTCAGAAAGTGAGACACAGTGCTTTTAGATTCATGCTGTGTTACTCTATTATGTAAGATTTATAAAATATAATAAAATAGTTTAATACGGCTGTTGATTTGATGTATACTATTGTGTATTCTCTGGCTTTTACATTTTACGTGGCTTTTACAGTGAAGCATTGTCATAAAACGACCTCATGTGGCCTTGCCTTATTGCTTATTGCCAAAACAATAATGCTGAAGGAGGATGATATAAAACAAGTGGTGGGAGTCTAACTGTCCTAATGTCTGTGTGAATTATTAATAATAATCCCACTCTGATTTTTCTTTCTTTAAAGACAGCTTTTGAAATCAACATGCAAAATAAATAAATCTCCTTATGCAACCAAGACACCTACTTTCTTTAAAACTACTATCAGGAACTCTGTGAACATACTCTGTATATAAAAAAAAATCTAAAATACCATTCAGTTGTTTGTAGATCCACTCTGAAAACCTTGTGTTGAATGTTTTTGCTGTCTTGGGTGAATCTGGCTGAGAAACACTGAACGCTCAGTCAGTAGTTACTTTTCAGTCAGAAGAATCCTTCTTTAGATTCTAAAAGAAATCAGAATTGACATAATAAACACCATTTTGCATTCAATAAGATTTAAAACTAGTGACTAAAAATATAACCAGACGTTTCTGCTGAGGTCTTTAGGTCATTTTGTCATCCAGCGGCTTCTTTTTGCAGAGTCATTGCCTTCTGCTGTGCATAAAAATGAATGTAGATTCAAATGGCAACACAGTGGTGCAGTGGTTAGCACTTTTAGCTCACAGCAAGGTCCTGAGTTTGACTGCACTACTTGTCCAGAGCCTTTCTATGTGGAATTTGCATGTTCTTCCAGTGTCTGCCCAGGTTGACTTCACGTACTCTAGCTTCCTCCCGCAGTCCACAGTGCACTTAGTGGGGATATGTTAATTGGTGATTCCAAAATGCCCATAGGTGTGAATGGTTGTCTGTCTCTCACCCTATAATAGCTGGGATAAGCTTCAGGCTATACCTGATTAGCTGGTTCCAGACTCTCAGGATGGTGTTATATCAGTTGATATGATATATTTTAACAATTCCTAAATAGTATCTCAAAGTCAAGAGAGGAAGAAACCCTGGTAAATTTTCTTTAAACACAGTAAATTTATCATTTAAGTTC
Organism: Neolamprologus brichardi; assembly: GCF_056152115.1. Classification (NCBI taxonomy): domain Eukaryota; kingdom Metazoa; phylum Chordata; class Actinopteri; order Cichliformes; family Cichlidae; genus Neolamprologus; species Neolamprologus brichardi. Next base: position 6,614,440 of record NC_142122.1, read on the forward strand.
ATGTCAGGGATATAAAATTAAGTTTATTAATTTGCTTATAGCCTTTGAACAGTATAAATGTAAATCATGAAACTGTAGCTAAACAGCATCCATTATAAGCATAATTATTAGTTATGGAAAAATAACAAATGCTGCCATTGTGTAAGAACACAACTTAAGAAAACTCACAAGTTTGGAGTCTTCACACCCCCGTTCTCTGCGGCCTGCTGGAGCAGGGGGGCTGGGAGGAGAAGTTGGCCATCCGATTGGGGTCTGGAATGTGGGGCCTCCCTGCTGCTGCCGAGTCGGGGCGGTCTGCTTCTCTCCACCCCAGGGAAAAGGGTAACACTACCTGGGTCTGGGTGCAGTTTCCCCCTCCGGGGGCAAGGGTACCTAGACCTGGGGCTTAGAGTACGCTTGGGGAGTGTGATTGTGTGCACAGTGTCTCTTTATGTCTGTCTCCACGTTGGGTGAGTGTTGAGTAATTGCATATAGGAGCATGAGGGTGGGAATGGATGTCTGTATCTGTGTGTGCCTGTATGTCTGTGTCTATATGTCAGGTCGGGTATCAGACGCCACCTCTCTAGGGACATCTCAGGCTCTCCAAGGTATGGAGGCCTATCTCCCCCCACCACTTCCCCTACCAGTGGCAGACGCCCTCAGACATCGGTGCGTTGGTGGTTCTTTGTGTCCGGGGTTGGGCTTCCAGGTACACACCGGCTCACTCCTTGGTGGCTGCTTATCGGGGCCTGGAGCCTGGGGCTCGCTCGGGCCACTTCGGGGGTGGGATGCCCTCGGCCTCTCGGCCTGGGGCTCGGTCACTCAGGCACAGCTGGCTGCCGGCGGAGCTCACAGGCACGTCACTGCAACCCCCCCTGGCTTCTGCTCCGCGGCTACTGAGTGACCCCTCATCTGGGACTCTCCTCAGCTCTTTCTGGGACAGTGGCGCAGCTGCCCCTCTGTTGGTCTCCCTTGGTCTCTTGTGTTCTGAGGGCCTCTGGATGTCTGGAGTTTTGATCTCCTCCATACCTGCTTCATGCCCTGGAGGACGGGGCTGTGGCCCCCCACACCCTCTAGCAGATCATTACATGTAGGAACCTTTTAAATACAAGCGCGCTCATGCTCACAGGTATACACACGGGTGCTCACACACACAAACTACACCCTTTTTGGCTCCTACCTCAAAGCACACTGTGCGCTGTCGATCTTACGTGCTGCACAATAATGTTTAATATTTAGTATTTACTGTTATATTCCCATAGATCATCATGATGTTGTTTATTATGTTGCTCTTTTTTTTCTTTCTTCTGCTTGTTTTCTCTTTTTTCTTTCTCAACAGGTGATCCAGGTGATTGATATATGTATTTTTTGTCTGCTTATTTTGTTGTTTTTTTGTTTTTTGCCCTTTATCCCCGTCCCTCTTCTCCGCTGTTTTTCTTTCCCTCTTTCTTTCTCCCTTTTCTTTTCCATAGTCTGTCCCGTATTTAACAAGTAACAATAAAATAAAATAAACAATAAACAGACCATTACGGCAAGGCTGGGATGGTCCATTTGGTAAAGTAAATCCGTTGGGCATCTTTCTTCGCCTTTAAACAATAATACTGATGGCAAAGGAGCCAAATGGGACAGGCAAAAAATAAAATAAAAAACTCACAAGAGAACTAACAATATCTAGACCAGTAAAATGTGAACATCAAGAATCCATAAGTTGATTGAAACATACATTGTGTTTCATGGCTTATGAATACAGAAGGAGGGAAGTTACTTACTGGGACAGTGAGCCTATATGCAAGAACCTGAAATGACAGGTCAAAGTAAAAGTGCAACACTTTCTTTAAAATGTTTTTCCAGGCTTTCAGCAATCAAAATAAACCATTTTACAACTCCCAGCAAGACGAGTCACCTTTATGTAATACATATACCAGTGTAAGAGGTGGCATTTAGTGCTATTTGTTTCAATTACAAGTTTCTTGCCCAGGGAATGAAGGTGTGTCTGCTGCCCTGGAATAAGAAAGTACAAAGAGTGATTGTTATTCTGAGAGGAAGCGGCGATTGCCAAACCTGCTGTGAAAGGCAAATAACTGGAGAACTGCAGTTTCTCTCCCCTCCTGGGCAGCACAATATCATTCATGCCCTCAGCTTTTAGCAAAATGGAAACAGTTTTCATCCTAAACACAGCAATGAGAAGACATTTTTGATCACAGCATGCCATCAATGGTCACCCACTTGGACATTGTAATAGCAACTTATTAGAAAGGGGACTTATAAAGCAGACCATCACAATATCTGCATAACACATTCATACATAATACAATTAGATTAATAAGAAATAATTGAAAGTTTGCTGAGTAGTGTCTGCCTTTGGCTTTTTTTGGGGTTATTATAAACGATAATGACACTCATATAAACATTGAAACTACTAAAAGAGTTGTTCCAAATGTCTATTCTTGATAAAGTTATTTTTAGTTGACTCACCATAGTTACAGTCATGGAGCAGATTTTCAAGTGCATGTAGAAATACAGTTAACAATGGGACAACTATTTTGTTTGTTTCCACTCAGCTGGCATATTAGTTATAGTTCAGCAGCATAATTCAAACTCATGTCTCTCTCATTCTCTATCTTAGATTCTGAGTTTTACAATACAACAACAGGCATCGCAAATTTGCTTAGAGCATCAAATGATTTGGTGTGTGCCATGATTCATGTTTCAGGGATTTCCATATACAAATGAACATAAAGATAGAAGGGACTGGTGTAGCTTTGTTACAGAAAGTTCAATAATCTTGCACACATTCAGCAAAATTAAGTTTGCCACTTACCAAGTAATTGTTGTAAAATAACTAGCAAAATAAAATATAAATCAGATTTAGTTATGAAATAGTATTTGGTAATAGTAAAAAAATAAGTAAATATTATAAAATGTGTTAGCTCTTGTACACTGTGGTATAATGATAACAGTGTTTGTCACTGTGTTATAGATCTAGATATTGAGACGAGTTGAGAATTCATACCATAGAACTACTGTGATGCTGTAGTAAACATGTGTCTATGAAGTAAGCTCAGTAGTTACGGGAGTAGTAGGTCATGTGTGGTAGTTTGTGGACTGATTAAGAGCAGTCACTGCACTGGGAAAGGTCTGGAGGTGCATGCAAAGAAGGCTTTACACTTATGCCTTCCTGCTGCAGTGCAAGACATAGATGAACTAACTGAGCTGAACCCAAATGTTTTCCTTTTGCAGGACAAGACTGTAAAAAGCTTTCCTATCAGGTGCTGTGTGGCTCACTGGTTAGGATGCTCTCTACAGAGCTGAATTGTGCCAGACATGGTTTCTTCAGCTACCTCAAGAAAAGCTGCTCTTCTCTCTCGACTGAAACAGTGTTGGTAGACTGCGTGAGGCCCTCTGAGATGTGTTAGGCATTCTCTTTACACTGTTTCTTCTGATGAAAAGGCCTTCTCTGACATTCTACAGTTAATAATATAAGCCACTTGGTATTTGTTTTAATAAAGAACATGTTGTTCTCCAAGCACCAGCTCTTCATGTTCTGTACCTCCGCTCTGTAGGCTGACTCATTTATGTTGGACATAAGCCCAGTTACTGTTGCATCACCTGCAAAATTAACAATGGTTAATGGCAAATGTAGGGACAAAAACAACTGTTCTGTGAAGAAGCCAGGCATAGAGTATGAATTTGTCAAAATCAAATACACTCACTGGCCACTTTGTTAGTTACACCTCGCTTGTAGTCCCTCTTTTGCCTTCACAAGTGCCTTAAGTCTTCATGGCATAGATTCAACAAGACGCTGGAGATAGTGTTCAGAAGCCCCAATGCTGCTCTACTGGTTGAGATTTGGTGACAGTGGAGGCAAACTCATCTTCATGTCAAAGAAACCAGTTTGAAATGATATGAGCTTTGGGACATGGGACATTATCCTGCTTGGAAACAGCGATCAGAAGAGGGGTGCACTTATGGTCATCAGCAATACACCGAGCTCCACCGCATGCTAATTTAAAATGAACATTGCAGCCTACCGGAGTATTATTGACTCACATGGACTCAGTGTTGGTGGGTCGTTGTGACCATTAACCTCAGTTTTCTGTTCGTAGGTGACAGGAATGGCATCTGTTGAGGTCTTCTGTTGGTTTCAAGGTTCAGCATGCTGTGTGTCAAGAGACTTTTTTCTTCCTTAGTTATAATGAGTGGTTATTTAAGTTGCCATTGGCTTCCTATCAGCTCAAAACAGTCTGGCTATTCTCCTCTAATCAACAAGACATTTTTAATCACTGGCTTTAATTTGTTCTACGAAATTTTTTATTTGAACTGATTTTAACTTTTTGTTAGAGAAAATTACCTCCCCCCCAACAATCGATGAAGGCATGGGTTGATGTATAATTTTCACCAGCATCAAATTGATTGCTTCATGCACATAGATTTACAGTAAGAGTACAGTAAGTACATTACACTTGCATGCAGTGAAACTTGTTTTAAATAAATATTGTATACACACTGAACTCCAGTGTAACTATAAATTAAAGTTATATAGAATATTAGAAATCATATATAAATAAATATACTGTAGACAAAGTGGATTTGCATTCTGTTCACGTGTTATCACACGTAATGAGAAAATTCATGAAAACAAATGTCACAGCAGTATATTTAACAAATAGGCAACGCGCTGTTACAAAGCTGTTCTTTTTAGCTAGCCTGGAAGAATCAAATGAGCACCTGAATGTTTAACAGTTTTTATCTCTTGTGGGCGATGACAGAGAGGGGATGTTAAACACACACTGCCAGTGCACCCGGTGTTTTCTAGATCTGAAAATAAATGTGTGGGCAGCTTTCCTCTGCTGAGAAAACCAGGTACAGACAGTACCTTTTGTTGCTGAAGCTGCTGTGTTGAAAGACCGACACGCTGGTTCTCCTTCCAGCGCAAAAACAATGTGGAATCTGGCAAGTTAAGCACTGGAGGTTAATGATGAGTTAAACAATCTATTAATGTTGTTCAACATTGTGGTTTATTCCTCTGTTAATGAGATGGAGCTAAAGTGATATTTACTGAATGAGTTCCCATCATAATTACCTACTCCATATTGTTATTGCATGTTTGCTCAGCCCGTCAGGAAGGGAAATCAACATTTGCCCTGCTCTCCAGCTCTTCAGTGGGTGTCACGGTTCCAGCAATGGCATTTGATGTCTTCATCTGATTGGCTCACATCACCTCACATAGGGCTGCACCCACGCTGGCAAAACCAGTAGAGGACAGACAGTAAGTAGACACACTCAGAAATATCCATTAATGATGTCATCTAGCTGAAAATTAATTCTGATAGTTGTAGAACTAAACAGTTATATGATTAATATGTAAAACAAGAAAGCTGTCGGGGGATTAAATGCCTTCTGGCAACCATTGTGTAAGATGGTTCATGAATGTAAATGGCTAATAAGGTGCAGTTCTACTGAATCCATCATGAGAATGAGCCAGCCAACCTAAACAATAAGTCTATTACTACTTTGCAAAATGACCTCTATGACCTCTTCCAGTGCCATTCTTCATTCTTCAACTGATGGAATTTCAAATGACTGCTTTTAGCAAAAGTTTAGAAAAATAAATTGTATCTTTAATGTTTGATGTATCTCTGAACAGCACATACACAGCTTTGATTAAGATAATCAATTATTAACACCATTAACATGCTGCAGTTGGTTCATTTTAAATTAGCATGCGATGCAGCTCAAAGCACCTTTCCAGGCCTATAAGTATTAGAACACATTATATGCAAGCACAGTTTTTTCTTATCATCTCTGTTATGCATACAGCACCCAGATCTATTTCCCACTGGAAAATAGTGATTAAAGCAACCTCCAGGAGCTAATGTCTGCTCTTTCAGAAATCAAGTACTAGATGTCCCACAGCTCCCTCCAGCAAAATGGAAATAAATCTGATACAATTATTTTCTGCCCTCTGCCCATATCCTCTCTGCAAAACAACTCGGGTCCCTGTCTATAAAATCTCAGCCCAGCAGCCAAAAGTCTAGGTGTGTTTGAGGACAGCGATGTCTCTTTTAGCTAGAGGTGAGCAGGCTTTTTTTCAGTCAGTGCCCATCAGCTCTGAAACTTTCTGCTTCATCCTTTGCAGCTTCTTAAAATATAACATAAAACTTATGTTTAAAATGAGGCACATTACTTTTCTTTGCTCTCCAATATGCTGCATCTTTTCTAATTGATTATTTAACCATCTGTCTGTGAACTTTACAATCTATGCTGAGTTTTATTTCCCCTCCTTACGTTCAGGTACCTGAATTAAAAATCACCTCATATTAAAGATAATTGGTGGGTGCAGCTTCATAGTTCCCCTAAGATGGAAAAGTACAACCTTGCCTGAGGTTATTCTTGGTTAATTACTTTACATACAGGCACCGCACAATTAAAGTAGTTTTATAAAACATATCCATCCATCCCCTTAGCTGTTTATTCAATTCAGGGTCACTAGGTAATGGAGAAGCTTTATATCTTTATAAAATGTACATTTTGATAAATCAACTCAGTATAATTATGGACAAGTTTTTCAGAGAGGTTTTTGCATATGCAGATGTCTGGAAGTCCTGCCCTCTTTATCAGTTGGCAATCCAAGTCTGTTCATGGCGGCTGTGTTCTAGGAGGTAGAATGTGTTGTCTAATATTAACAACAACAACAATAATAATAATAATAATAATGATGACAAAAGTCAAAGCCCCAAAGCTTGAATAACTATTATTTCAGCTACTTTTTGGAAAATGTCCACAGATCGAGTGCTGTGGATCTCAGAGGAAAGCCTTTTCTAGAGAGTCAGGACAACAGCACTGACATCTTTGTCCCCCCAAATTTAGTGTGAGGGATGGAGAGTCAGTCTTTATCTGTGGAATAGAGAATCTGGGATGGGGATTAGGGGAGGAGAACATCAAAAAATACTGGAGAGCAAGAGAATGAAGGAACTGTGAGAAGATGAGACCATCAGTATTTTGATCCCTGTTTCCTCCTCTGCGGTCTGGGAGGTCTGGGAGTTTGCAGTGTCTTACCTGTTTCTAGTACTGCACTCTTCTGGACAGAGATCTCGGATGTCGTTCCTGGAACCTGCTGGAGTCACTCTACCAGTTCAGGAGTCACTGCCCCGAGGGATCCAATTATTACTGTTGGCTTCCCCTTTCGTATCCTTTCTAGCTCCTCCACCCACCCTTGGTATTTCTAATTTTACATCACTTAATGGCTTGATGCCTAAAAATATTAGATTAAATATTAAATATCAAATATTATACATGATTAAAATATTAGTCTTTAGTTTATATAATAGCTCCTTTTTTTGTATTTTTTATATCAGTTAACAGTTTTTGCAGTAGTGAAAATAGCCACGAGTGTTATAAGACAGGACTTGCAGTATCCGTCAAATGTCTGGTCACATGGGCGAGCAGGTCCATTTTCTGACTGTTACAGTACTTGTAGTTTCAACCTGAATATTTACAGACTGCACATTTTTTTAATATCGTTTGCTTGCTGTCAGCAGCTTTGATCGAGCATAAAAGTTCCAAAAAACCCCGCAGTGCCAGGTGCCAAACAAAGCAACAGATACACACAGCTATACAGCTGCTAGCTAGTGAACAACGAGGAATTTAGCACGGATAGAGCTGAACTTTCAGAGTCGGAGCTATATCAGTTTAGTGGCTTGAAACATGGGTTGAAATGAATACTAATGGAAATGAATGCTTGCACGCAAGCAAAATTTACCAACTGCTACAAAATCATAGCTCAGAAGTAGGCTAAGGAATGAGAACCTTCCAAATTGTGGGACCAATACAATACAGTGTGGTACAAAAACAGTCAAAAAAGGAATTTTTTTTAAACAACTGTAAAATATTTGAAACTACAAAATACTTCTGTAATCCATCTGCTATTGGGGCTTTGTTGAACGAATAACAAACAAAAATGAATGGTATTTTTACTTTTAATTTGGTTTTAATGTCACATACAGTCCTGCCAGGCAATTCTACACTCATGACGCATTAGTCCTCCAAGATGGCACCAGCTGTTGTACCAGCAAACCCACTATCACGATTTAAAGCTCTTACTATCTTGCTGAACTGGCCTCAGAGTCTAATCATTACACAAAATTCAAGACCAAAGCAAATACATAGGTCAACAGAGTTTCTCTTTATCCAGTTTACACAGGCTGACTGCTCCGCCTGGCTTACAACTACAAAACACTGTGGTCTGGTGGGGCTCAAGAAAAAACACGACCCACCAACTGCCACGGACGCCTCTTATCAGGCCTTGTATGTACTCAGTGCTCGTCTGGACATGGCAGCTCCATGATAATACTATCTGATAACCGTCGGTGTCAAACGGCCTTAACCTGAAGGTTAGATCAAGCTGCGACGCACCGATGCAGATGCAGAGATGTAGAAAATATGGTCTAATGGGAGAGCATGAGCGTGACAAGCGTGCAGAGATTTGTGGCAAGACGGCTCACTGAGACATCTCATCTGCATGCCTGAATCACTGACTAATAGCAGGCACAGGCAATGTTGCTGCTGTTATTGGCATTTTAAGCAAGATGAATGTGGTTTCTCACATTTTAGGCAAACGGATGCAAATATACATTCTGCAAAAATGCAGCTACAGCTGAAAAATAACTCGTATATATACTTGAGTATCTGCACTTGCTGCACAATGCAACTAGTCAGACTATGATATATGGTTGTATATGATGTCATCTCCAGCCTATTTCACGGATATGTTATTGCATAAAAATGTTGCTGTATGATAAATAATAGCTGTTAACCTCCTAAAATAAAAATCACCTTACCTTTACATTTTGTTTTTTTGAACTGCTGGGAAGTGCAAGTGAACTAATTGAGAAGTTTTGAATGGATTAAATCTTTTTCTAAATCTTTTGAGATTTCTTTACAAGCCCGTGTAGCACCACCTGACTGACATGGATGTAGCATTGTTATGTTAGGCATTATAATTACTAAACCATTTATAATTAAGCAGAAAAGAATTTTCTTTCTTCTAAATTTCACTCTTGCTAAACTGTAGTTACATAATCATATGATTATTAGGGCCTGTTACACTGCTAAAAGCCACTATAGTACTGCATTTATGCTTAGATTATTCCTCAAAGTTGGAGGAAACCATATGTACGCTCAAGATTAGTGGTATAAGCCATATATATATATATATATACATTATTAGAGTTACCTGAATGGCTATCTATTTGAACATGAGCAATACATTGCTGGGGCTGACATATTGGCTGCTGTTAGCTTCGCAATCTAAAAAAGACACAAGAGAGAAGCTACTGTAGCTACTGTACATCAGCTGCTCCTTCATATCTAATCTGTGTCGCCTCAGACTCAGACTGGCACTTACAGCAAGTCTCGCGACGTTCATTTTTTCATCATCAGTTTCCACACATTGACATTTATGTAAATAGCTTCATTATCAGATTTATTTCTTGCAAGGACCAGGTGTCAGAAAAAGGCAGAGCAAATGAGAGTTTTAATAGTGTTGGAAAGCAAACACAAGTTATTAGACTGACTGCAATATGCATAACTTTTCAGTGTTGACCATACATTTGGACATTTTTAATCTTACTAATGTACATATTGTTGCCTAGGGTGCAAACATTAACTTGATTAACTTATTACTGTTTATATTACAGAATATTGTGGTAAACAGTAGCTAGATTTGGAGACATAAGGCATTTGCAATTAGAATTTGGAACTATGTTAATCGTTATATACCCTGTAATCTGGGTTTGGGATATTAGTTGACAGAATACAGAAGAACATCTTAATGTCTTAATTAGCTTTCTCTTTCTGTACAATTTATCCTCAAGTCCATTAAGAAAGCTCCGTCACTCTAAGGCCAAAATGAACAAATCTGGGCTGTATGGATAAGGAAAAGTCAGAAAAACTAACAAATAAACAAAAGCAACAAAACAAAATAAAAAAAAACTAAAAAGTTTCCTTTCCTTGTCCACATCATCAGAACACCAGATTGAGGGTTGGTGTTTTATGTCTGAAGCTGTAATATTCTACACTATACTGGCTACTACTACTTCATCTGATCCTCTAAGCACACCAGCGCTAGGCAGTCGCTCGATGGAATGTGCCACACCTGGCAGTCTTCTAAAAATAGCTTGGTTTGCATTTTAATAAAGATAGATCCTGCCCTGTCTCAAATCTCAAACATGATGATGACACTAAACCATTTTGAATTAAGTCTATGTGAGCGTATGTTATCCTGTTATATGAATTTGATTCTCTTGAATCTTCTGCATTTGTATCTGACATCTAACATAATTGCTTTTATGAAGCCTCATGAAAGAACACTAAACTCCATTAAACGTTACTTACCTCATTCCTATTTGAGAGTTGATCATGTGGAAGATTTGCATGCTGTTCTGCTATGTGCTGTATAGGAACATCGATAGCCTTGGGAAACACGCAGCTGCTGGGAGAGAACGCGAGGCTGTGCACATTCAGCATCTAGGCAACTGTAAACACACATACACACTATGTGTTGAATGGATTGGTGCTGAAATTTGTTATTACAGTTATCCAAGGCTGCTGCAAATAAATACCCCCCCCCCCCCCCCCCCCCCCCCCCACACACACACACACACACAAAGCTTCTTTATAACTTACCGAATATGTGACTTGGTTTTTTAATAGATGATATTGAGTTACACAGGTTCCCAACAAAAAGCTGCAACATACCGAGCTGCGGTCGAATTTCACACATCATTTGCATATAGATAGCGCAATCAAAGATCTGCAACAATGTGAGAGTTAGAATTTTCAGATTGCTTAAGTGTCTGAGCGATGATTGGATGAAAAATGATGATTAACAGGAACAGGTTCAATCAGATGTCGTTGCAATAACAAGCAATAATGAAAATAAAATAATAAAAAAAAGACATAGAGGAGAAAGAGAAGGGCAAACAGGTCACTGTTATAGGGATTGGGTGAGCAAAGGACTAAATATAGATCTTTAAGCTTCAAGATGCCCAAGCATCCCTGAAGACAAATAGTGGGTTTATATGTTATAGAAAGAACTATGAGTTCAGCGCGTGTGTATACATGTCAGGGCTTTGCTCACTGCAAGAAGGCTGGAGTCCCTGCACAGTGCGGGCATGCACTGCATTCTAATAGTACCATTAGCATTCAAGGTCTGTAAACTCTGCTGGACGGAGAATATCAACAAACTAGGAGCAGACTTGATTAGATAAATGCAGTTAAAAGTCTTTTGTTGTGTAATGTTTGCAGCAGCTCTCATATAAGGAATGAATAAAGTGACTTCAGTTTGGCACTATGAAGGAGCTGCATTAGCATTTAGGCACCGATACTGAGAAAAATAGCAGTAAATAGCTGCAGCTGTTCTTCTGCACACTGGGTGGCAGTGTTACCAAAGGCATTCTTGTCGCGATACCTTACGCCTCATAAAGGTTTGCAATTATTTACAGGAAGCTCAAATTTACCATCGCTGTTGTTATGCTGCAATAAGAGGCACAATTAAATCTAATGCTAGAGATGTGAAGATGGATATTTTGCTTGTTTATATATAATACCTTCACTCATCTATGTTTATAGTTGAAGATTAGAATGCACCTGTCTGCAAGTGGAGAATTAAAGAAGCACATTTCTTAGAGCTGCAAAATCATTACACCCTTTAGCAAGAGCGCAAATTGAGTTCAGGATTGTGTCAGACACAAATGCAGTCGAGGGCAACTCCTGTGACACGGTGCTGCTGAAGCCTTTGTGAAAGGTCAGCAAAAAAAGCGGCGGCACTGTTCGTCTCGCCAAATGTCACAATGTCGCACAGGTTGATGCGACTGACAGAGGACCTTATCTGGTGGGATAATGCCACTAGTGGTGGAGGACTGGGCAAGGGTCATTGGTCCTGGAGTGAGAGATAACAGGATCTAGAGAAGTATGGACTAAACATAGCCTCAAGTTGGTGTTATACTTCTTTAGTAAATTTGAACTGCAGTTTAAGAGATATTGATGTAAAGCTCCTACTTTGTAGGAGATGTCTAAGAGTTAGACAGAAACACTAATACATTACCATTTTTCCAGCGAGCCCAATGTGGGGAACATTAAAGCCCATGCAGAGTATATGCTAACTAGCTTCTAGTCTTTGCAGAGTGACAAGTGATGTTAATATGGAAGTATGAAGGAATATATGTTGTTAATGTCTGACTCGTTGTGTCTGTCTGACAGAAGCAGCACAAAGAGTCAGTGGGCTATTCAGCTATTTTTGGACATATATAAAGGATGGACATAACTCCATGGATCTGGGATTTAAAGCCATCTTCTAAACTATGCTTCAGGGCCTGGCTGTTAATGACAAATTGCAGTATCCTTAGTCTGTCAGTCAAAACCTCAACACATTTTCATTCTTGTCTGAGTGTTATAGAAACAAGATGATGATGTCTACAATATGTCTACAATTTCCATCCACCTATTTCCTTCTGCTTATCAAATTCAGTTTTGCGGGAGGGCTGGAGCTTATCTCTGTGGGTGCGAAACAACGTACAGCCTGGACGGGCTGGCATTCTGTCACAGGGCTAACACAGAGACAGACCACCATTCATACAGCCTTCTTACAGACCTGCTTGCTGTGAGGAAACAGTGCACCACTGTGCCTCGTGTAGTATTCAACGTATAGCTTGAAATTGGAACTTTACGATTATACGAACCCAATCAGGTTATTCAGGTTCACTTTCACTCACACTTTTGGTACAGATCTTCATTTTGACCCGTGCTGTGCAGCTATCTTTAGAAGATCCCATTAAAACATCTATAAAGCTCAACAACTCACCCTCAAATACAAATTCATCATTTCAAAAATACCCTGACAGGAAACAGGAGTTTATAAAGTGACTTTTTCATTGATCAGCTAAACTCTTTTGTTGTTCCAGTCTTCTAGGCTCAGTTACTTTAATTCTGTACCTGTCAACGTTGAAGCATTTACATTCTTATTTCTTCACAGAAAGCTCAGAATAAGACCAGGAGTCTTTGTGGTGATAACTGGAAATGGTTGTCTTGTATTATCCCAGGATTATAAGGTCTGGTATTAACTACTTTTCTCCTCCTCCTCTACTTTGGGTTTTGGCAGCAGAAACAGTCTGACATGACATTTTTTTCTTTTCAGTAAATCACATTTGTTCATTATTAGCCTTTTCTAATAACTCTTGCACTCTATTTATATCCTAAATATTCGGAAATTAGGTCTCCGGTTTCTGCATCTTCTTCTGTTCTCATTATGTGAAATTTGCAACAAACTTGCTCAAAGAAAGTGACAAAAAGGAGCTGACCCAAAAGATTCATTTAAATAAAACAGACTTTATTAAACAAAATAACTAACAAGAAAGACTACTGTCTGAGCCAACAGCCGTCCTCCTGGAGTATCACTTTCGATATAACTAAAGCCAAGCTTAATTAACCTGTACTATCACCCATGGTTCTGATGTTGACTCTTCACGCTTTCCAACAACTCCTCCACATTAACATGAAAATGCTCAAAACCCAATCAATACACCCAGAGTTTACAAGCAGCTTCACAAGAATCAGTGAAGCCAGATAATCTCAGACTTAAATATGGAATGAGTGAATATCTGCTCATGTTAACAGCTTCTCCTAATACACATTTTTGTGAATACATCAGGTTTGACCAAGTACATGCTAAAATCAAAAGAGATGTGTTAATTATAGGGATGCAACGATACCAATTTTTTCAAACCGATATACCGATACTTGGATCTGAGTACTTGCCGATACAGAGTACAAAATCCGATACTTCTACCCCACACACACACACACACACACACACACATGCAATGAATTGGAAGACAGGTCTTTACCTCTTCAGAAAGTTTTGGCACCATTATCTCCCTGATGTATGGGCTGGGAATTTCATATCGCAGCTCAAGTATGCTGAGAAGACGGTGCTATCCTATGTTTTCCATGGCCAGCATTGGCTGGTCATCTAGAGCGATAAAATGAGTCAGAGCCTCTGTTATTTTAACTGTCTGTGGATTTTCTCTTGACATTTTTCATTGCTTTTCCAAAACCTGAGTTAAAGTTGGCTGTTCCGGTCCACACTGCTGACATTTTGTTTAGCCTAGCTACAGCAGCCTCCAGCAGTGTTGCCAACTCCTCAGTAAGGAAAATCGCTATTGGCTGTCCTAAAAGTCGCTAGAAGTCGCTAAATGATGTCATCAGCTAATTTGCATAATTGGTCATGCTAATGTCATTGTAACCTACGCTGCTGGAGAGAGAAATAACATCGTTGACGAGACATAAAGTGAGCAAAAAACGTCCTAAATGCATTTAGAATTTATTTAGAACTACAAATTAAATTTCTCTTATCAATTATTGTTTTTTGTAATGTCACAATTCCAACCCTGCTCCTTTACCCGGGCTTGGACCGGCAAAAGTGACCCGAAATAGGCACTCTGGTGGAGTTACTTTGTGTATGTGTGTTTATAAGTAGTTTTAAACCTGATCCACAAAACAGCATAAGAGTAAAAGAAGAACTGAATGCGTTACAGCACCCGCTGCTTGTTGAGAGTAAAAGCGATATGCGCTTTCACGTCTTTTTTTAGCGACTTTTTTTAGAAAAAAAGTCGCTAGGGGGTCTGAAAACTCGCTAAATATAGCGACAAAGTCGCTAAGTTGGCAACACTGGCTACAGCAGCCTCCAGTTTCTCTTTTTTATCTGAAGCCGCCAGTCTCTCTTGCCTAACCCTGTGCCTGTTTAGCGCGGGATGTCCCCCTAGTGGCCAATCTAAAGAACTACAACAGAAATGACAAGCCACCCCCTGATTAATGAAATAAGTTAGTATCGGTTCATGGTATCGGTTAACTTTTATGAGTATGAGTACACACACATTTTACAGTATCCGCCCCGATACCCGATACCAGTATCGGTATCGGTGCATCCCTAGTTAATTACATTAACAACTAAACATTTAAGCAGAAATGCAAATGAAATTTAACATGTAGCAAAACACAAAAGCTTAAAAGGATGACAAATCTGCATATCTGTAATCTTACATTTTTCCCATGTAATCCAGAGAGTTACCCACTGAAAGACCTGCTGCTACAAAGAATTTCATTCTTATAGATTTGAATAGAGTTTCAATGGCCTCTGGTGTACATTTGCAGATTACGTTAATGAAGTCAGCATATCCTATTTTTCCCTCCTCCTCCTCCTTCAGCTTGTCTTTTTTTAGCCCTGCTGTAGCTCTTGACCCTTTGTGCTTCTTTTGCTTCCTCTTGTCTGTAGTGGCTCTATTAAAACAATGTTCCACTACATGACTTCGCTTCTCTGTCCCCCCCTGCATTCCCTCGGCAGATTCGATGGTATCCATTTAAATCAAGTCTGCTTTAAGGACTGGATATCTCTAGGTAGGTGAAAGAGAGATAAAAATGTGTAAGTAGGAAAATAAAAAGGAATAACACTGTGGTGGTACCTACCCTCCGGGCATTTAATTAATACAAATCTGTTGGGAGGTATACAGCCTTCATTGTCAAGTGTGCACTCTGTGTGGTAATAATCGACGATAGCTGCAAGGCATACACTGTCAGTTGCTTTCACTACATACAGTTAATCTGGATGGAAAGCAACCTACTGTCATGGACAAGAGAGCCTAGTTACCACAGGCAGCATAAATGATGGACACAGTCATTGTGACATCACCCACTGGTTTCTGAAGCTGCTGAAGGCTCAAGATTTTTTTTGCAATCGTTGCCATTTAGTTTTAAAAAAAAAGGGATGTGATGAGAAGAGGCTGGTCTGACTGTGAAACCACATGCTTATTGGCTAAAGGCGCGTGATTAACATGTCGTTATCCAATGAGCATGCAGTTTCATACCAAAAATAAATGAGTCAGTATGACCCATAATGTGTGAGTGAGCCCATGAAGTCAGCAGGAAGACAGAAAGCCATTTTCCTATAGACTTTGAAATGACTGGAAGGGTTTTTGCGACTTAGATTTTTCATATTTATGCTTAAAAAAGAAAATTAATATCCTATAGCTGGTTTTCAGTTATGTTACCATTATGCTCATGACTTCAACATATTTAAGAAAAGGATTAACTTCACATTCTCTTTCCACTCCCAAAGCTTTGTTTCTATCCAGAGGTCAGTGATCTGACCCCACCGCACCTTCAAACCTTTCTCTGACCGAACCAAAACTTTTAATTAGAATTGGATTACTGTATAATACACTGCAGTGAAGTACTAAGTGCTGTGCCTTAAATACATTCCATGGTGTTGTTTTTCTTTATTTTTCATCAATCATTTTGGCAACATTGCAATTTCCCCAGAGATTGATATTTGCCTGGAAAACAGCCCTTTCTTTGTTCTACGTATGCAAGCACAAGTCTGAAACAATATGTCCCTGTAGACCCCAAAATATAAAGGGAAAAAAAGTGTTTTAAGAAAACTTTAAAGAACGTGTTTGCAGATGAACATTGACAGACACTGACAGAATAAACAATTCCCTGTAGGCAAGCCTATCATATTTCTAACCAGTGTCAAGAACTACTATTGGCATCAACATCAAATATTGTTGAGATTATTGGATGAATGGAAAAATGTAGAATTGTCAGATTTTAATAATCTAACTATTAAATGTTGGATGTTGAAGATCACATGAAAGAAAATGTAAAACATGATAAGGGAACAAGTTACAGTCCATTTCTTGATATTTTTGGTAATTCTGCAGCCAAATAACTTCAGGAAACACAAAAAGTCAGCCAACAATCAATATGAAAATGAATTTAAATACCTCCCTGTTTTACACAGTCTGGTGAGGTATGTTTGGTGAGATTCCCTCTTATGGATATGGGTGTAAACACCATGATATGAGTATAAGTTGCAGTGAGAATTGCATTGTGACGTCCAGGGTGAGAAACTGGTAGCACTCCACCCTGTAAGTTGCCTTCCCAAGTGGCCTGTCTTTAACTGTATTAGTTAATTATTGTGTTGAACTGCTATTTTAGCTAGAGCAACATGGTGGCAGTGAATCGTGCTGTTTGTAAACCAGTGTCTGGTAATAAAGTGTTTTAATTACATGTATTGTGGTATTGTAAATCCTGCCATCATCTTCATCTTTGTTACCAGATCCTTAAGAATTACAATCTCCTTTCAAATATTTCTTCAATTATAACGTCTTGGAAGGTCTTTATATAAAACATGATCTGTCAAGCATACAAATGTTTTTGAAACAAACAGGAGTGGAGCTACTAAAATAAAAAAATGGCAAAATAAACAAACGCATGACTAAGTAAAAAATGGCCTTAACTGCATATCATGCATTATCTTAGAATATTTTGTAAATAAATGAATTCATTAAATAGAAAACTTAAAAGTAAGATTAACAGCAGCAAATTAAATCAGAATATTGATTATATGATAATTATGCAGATTGTGCTTAGGGAATTTAAAAAGTATGCCATGCATTTAATCAGTGTTTAAATGTGATTTTTTTTTTTTGGTTTGTTTTTGGCAGTAAACTGCTCAAATGATCCAACTCCTGGTGTGTATTCACAAGAGATTATTGTTTGGATATTTGCATCACAATACAAGCAGATTTGTTTTCAGTTCAGTTGATGTGCCGTTTATCAGCGTCAAGCAAACGATTCTGTTTTAATTTTAGGTCATAGTTGTTTTGGGGTTTTTTTTACCATGAGTTGCAAAGAATTTTAAAGCATAATACTGTGAAAGTAGACCATCTTTAGTGCGTTCTTCTCAGCTTGTCTTCAGCTCTGAAAGAGCCACCATATAAGCAGGAATGACAGAGGGCGGTGTAGCCTTCCCCAGGGCACAGCGTTGTGGAACACACACGTCAACACACTGGAAGTTTTGAAGCTCTATTTGACTCGAAGCTTAACTTAGATGTGTTTGGTAAATGAATTGACACCTACTGTTCTGCAGTTTTGTCAACTACATAAGCATTTGCTGTTTGTTTGCTGTCCATAGGGATATTACTTGTGTTGGTGCAGCCGCCTGTGAGTAAGTGGTAGTTTGCAGATGAAAGAAGGCTTGAAATCTTAGATGAAAATTGGAATCAAAGAGTAAGTGAGAACAAACACTGGGATTAATATTTGTATTCATTTACATTTTAAATATGACGTTTAGAACGCACTTTGACAGAAGCAAAAACGCCTGGGATCTCTCCTCGAGCTGCTGTCATCAAAAAGCATTGTCTTGCATGTACTAGCTTTGGTGTTATTCCTCTTGCGGTGCTGTTTCAGGTCCAAATGTTTTAACATCCACACTTAAGTTATTTACAACACTATAACAAACGCAGCCTGTAACAACTTGCGACCCCCTGCACAGTCTTTTTGTAACCCTATAAATTCAAATATTTTGTAAGAACACTTTGAAATGTGCCTCATTTCTACTCGGGCAGGATTTTGTCATACCTCTCACTGTACACTACAAGCAGGGGCATTTTACGTTACATGACCTCAAATTATGTACGAATGTAACTGCTGAGCACAGTGTTGTCAGTGTAGGTTAATTTCCTCAGCCATATGCTGCTGTTGCTTCACTCCCAGCCAACACTGGGATGCTTTGTGGTTCAGTAATGCAGATTACTGACAGCCGTGGCACAAAAGGATTTGCACTATACTGTGCGTATATATGTGTGTAGTTGTGTGTGTTTGAAACAGAGGGGAGGACAAGGTGAAGGTGGACTAGTAGTCACAGCCTAGAGTATTCCAATGTTTTCTGTTTTTTATAACCCATAACCCTTGAGACCTGCAAGTTATGGGCTGACCCACACATCACTAATGAGCAGAGTTTCGCCCTGCCTGTGGATGCAATACAGCAGAGAGCCCAGTCATAGATGTCAGATAATCCCATAGCTGAGATGGACTGTATTAGTTACAGATAACATGCTTCATTTCTCAGTTTGGCACCATGTACCAATGGCTGAGAGAAAAGGACTGGCGCGCTCTGATGGCAGGAGCTGCCAAAATGACTTCCCATGTGACCTCGCTATGTGAGACAAACAACTGCTGCCAAACCCAAGGCTCAAGAAGGGTAGTGGAGGCAGCAATAGCAATAGAGGCATCAGCAGATACAGGCTAATAACACAGTTACATAGCTCTAAATGTTAGCTTTAAATGTTATTTATTCAAGATTCAGCAGTTTTCTTTGGCCTTAGTTAAATATCAAAAACATATATGCATACAAAAGATGGCTGCAGGCACTGTGATGTCACCCAAAGGTTTCCATGGCGTTCATAATGAAACCTCGATTTTTGCATTATGCCAGCTAGCAAGCACGCTAGAGTTGTTATGAATTAGCTATACACAGCAAACTATTTTCTGTACCAGGCTGTTTATTCTTTAATAAGCTGGGCACTGTAAGATGTGAGTCCAAGAGGAATGACTTTTTGGCCCCAGCTTTAAGGTGCTAGTATTTGACACTAGCTCTAGGTGGAAACCTAGATGTTGCCAATGAATTGATGGCAAAATAAACTTAAATATCACAAATTACGTTAATAAATAGTAATGAATCACAAATGAGTAAGTTATTTATAATGAGGGCTTGACCCTTGATGCTCTTTATATGTGTAAAATTACTGACACATTTTGACTTTATTAAAACCTCTAAAAACCTGTTTGAACTTTACTTTTTCTCTACTTTTTTTTCTTACCAGAATCTAAAATACAGGTGAAATGCGAATGCATAACAGATTACATGCACAGCAAACAGTAAATGTTCTCAAACTGAAGCCCTGGTTGAATGATCGATTAAGCATGAAGCAGATTAACACAGAATTTTAAACTACATGCTGCCCCTTAATGTTTTGTCTTTCCTCAGTGTTATCCCAGCTAAGATGAACTCTGTATTCTTCCAATCAACTGTGGAGAGATCTGACTCAGAGGGTGGCATACAGCATTGAAATGCATTTGAAATGCATAAAAGCTGACTGAGACAAACACCAAAATGGCACAACAGTGCTATATGTAGTATCAGTTTAAAAAACAAAACAAAAACTAAATCTACGTGCAATTTCCAAACTATAGGGGCAAATTACATTTAAAAAGAAAAATGTATATAATGAGGATGTAGACATTATAGCAGAGCTCCAGTCAGCTTTTTCTCTGTGCTGCCAAAGCTGTCAAGCTGTCAAGCTAGTGTGTCCCTCCCTTTTCAGCACCCACAGCCCATGGCCATCAGTGGACTAATGAACAGAACGCAGGAGCACAAAAAATCTTCTTAGAGGCTTGATAAGTTATGGCAACTCTGCAGCAGCATCGCAAATGTCCAAGTACCCATGGCTGTCTTTATCATTGAGGCCCAGGGGAAAAGTAGATGTGTTTGAATAAAGGGTAAATATGTCAGTGTAGCCAGTTCTACATAAGATACCGACTGTACTGACCTGCAGCTAGGAATTCCATCCATATTGGGCATTTTCACACCTCACAGTCCAAAATCAATTTTCAGTGCCAGTGGAGGAAGTAGAGCACTCTTTATGTAGCCAGAAGGAAAGTGAGAGTGTTCACTTGGGGATGTTTTGCCAGTTGATGATGATGCTAAGGTTGCAGTGTCATAGTTTTTTTGATTTTACTGGATGGACAGATTCATATATACTCACGGATGGATAGCTTAAGAAAATAAACCTCAAGTAAATTAGAACAATACAGACACACACTGCATTAACAAAAGAAAAAAATCTAAAGTACAAACAAACACCTAATTTTAAATTTAAGCTCATATTTGTTGCAGCAAATCATGCAGCAACACCACCCGCCCACTGGCAACTACCTCAACCTTTTCTTATAATTACAAGCCCTTCCACTTGTGAAATATTTTCTAGTAATTAAAGTCATAATGATGATGAGATAAGCTCTCCTGATTTCTTTGTCAACGCAAAGCACTTTAATCTGAAAAATCCTCAGTTAAAAGGTTTTTTGAGAAGAGTCCTAAAAGAAGACTGATTCAGAAACTTTATCTTCTTGAGCACTTTAGGCATCAGGGCCCAGGCAACATAACCTCCAACTTTTTTAGTTTTCAGCCAGGACTTTTAGAAGAAACACAGATTTCTACCAGAGCAGCAAATATCATCCAATATCAATCACGCTTCAGTACATGACCCTGCTACCAGACAAGAACATTAGAGCAGACATCTCTATGAGAACGCAGATCTCTTCCAAGAAACTCAGAACACCCATCCGCAAGCCTGACCTCCACAGACAGCCTTACTTTCTGACTGAACACAAAAAAGGCATATTACCGCTTCAACAATGCATCCCGGATGCCACCCACTAGTTTGTAAAGCCTCAATTTGAGCAATTTTGCAGTTGCCATCTCAGTTTCTGCAACCCAGACAAGCTCGGGGTGTTTCTGACTGAGAAACCACTGAAGGCCACACCCTTTATCACTCACTGCTTTATTGTTTATTTTACTGTAAATAAGTTCATAATTTAAAAAATGAGAGAGTTTCCATTTGAAAGAATGCATGTTCCAGGCATTAGCATCAATTTTCAGATTAAATGGCAAAATCTTTTCTAATTGTCTATTGCTATTAGCAAAGCATATGAGCAAAACGATTACAAATTAATTACTAAGGATGTTCAGAATCTTGTTCACAAGTGAGTGTATAATGAAGTGATCTTAACACGCACACCTGCTCTCATGAGCTCAGAGACAGAGACTCCCTATTATAAAAAAAGACACATTTTCTTCCCCGAGTTAGGAACATTTGAGAGGAAGTTGCTTTACAGCCACCTTGAAAGATGTAAAGGCTTGTGCAGCTGACTAGGATACCTTGGATCCTCCTATACAGTATGCATCTGAAAGATATTACGTAGATATTTATAGTATCAGAGAGTCAAAGCAGCTGAGAAAGCATTTTCCATCTGACCTAGAAATATTTTAAGGAGACCCAGGATGCTTGGGGACTAAGATGAAGACAAACACACTCGGACTACCAATAGCATCATAGGTGGTGAGAAAGGATGATGTTCACCACATTTCCCCTTACAAACATCACTAATACTGATATCAGACAATTTGCTACTTCACTGGAATAAGCCCTCCACTGTATATCCTTTTCTTATGCACTGTTACACTCAGAAGGATTTGGGAATTGAACCAATGACCTGACATACCTAAAGACCATGATCATTGAAACACTGGAAAGGATGTTCATCATTTTTCCTTTAGAAAGGGCTTAACTCTTCAAGGCATAGATTCAACAGGGTTCTGGAAACATTCCTGACTTTTCTGACATGGCGTGTTATATTGCTGGAAGATGTTTACCCATCTTCTGATGGTTCTAAAGCTGGGCATCATCAGCAACAATACCGAGGAAGGCTGTGGTATTTAAACAATGCTAATTTCATATTAATGGTTGCAAGATGCGCCAAGAAAATATCTTCCACATCATTACACCTCCACCAACAGGTTTGACTATTGATACACCACATTTTGACCCTAACATCTGAATGTAGCAGCACAAATCGAAACTGATCGGATGAGGTAACGAGATTGAATTACTTTTGCCTTCCTAACAGCTCGAACCTCGATATCGGTTAAATATTTTTTTTGTCCAGAGAGCTGTTGTTCACTGTTCTTTTCTTCAGGCAGTTTTCTATGATGGTTTTGTGGGAAAATCCCAGTAGACCAGTTTTTTTAAAAATACCGTCCTGTCCCGGCACCAACAACCATGCCACTTTCAAAGTCACTCAAATGACCTTTCTTCCCCATTCTGATGATCAGTTTGAACTTCAGCAGGTGCTCTTGGCCATGTCTACATGCCGAAATGCATTTTAAGTAACTGCTTTATTATGAGCTGAGTAGATATTAGAAGAAGGGATGTATATAACAACATGGCCAGTGAGGATATTTTACTTTAACAACTCAAACTTAAGACATTTCCTTTTTAGCTCAGCACTGGTGCATTGCTGATCCATTGTGGGCACCTGGAGACAACTTGATTGTGCTGACTTATTCTGTGTGTGCAGATGTTTTGTATTCTGTTTAAGTACGGAAGTAAGTCACTACTTCAGGGTTGTCACAGTTTTGCAAGCGTGCAGTTTTTTGTTGTGCTTATTCTTTGCTTTGCTAGTGGTGAATCAATAAATCCACTCCTATTTCTTGAACAAGTCACCAGATAAATACAGATTTTAAATGTACGTTTGGCCCTGTGTGTTTATCAGACCTGTCGGGTTGCATTCAGTGGCCTGTAAAACTGATCTAGAATACACCAGAATATTGTTAAACTCATTCGAGTCTTGGTGAATTACTGTGTATTACGGAAATCTACTGTGTATTAACTTCAGCATATTACATATATACAGATTTTACATATATACTCTAAATGTCTTGACATTTTGCGGCTTCTGAAACTTTGAAATGTCATTGTATTGAAGTAATAACTAAAGATGGAACCATAAGGGAAATAAAGTTGAACCATCAACACTTCAACACTGAAAGTCATTAAGTGGCAGCTCATCTATCAAAGGAGAAGAAATATTGACGTTTTCCTTTATCGTTTTGGGTGTCAGTAAAGCATAGGTTTTGTTCATCCATGTATTACAGTAATAATAAACTTCACAGCCTTCTATAAGTTATAAAACTCGAAGGCAAAGTGAGAATGCTAAAAGCAGTGGAGGTTTAAGTGAAAACATGAAACACTGAAAGAATTGTAATGATTGTGGAATTTTTGTAGGTAGTTGGTTTTAGGTTAAGAATGACTGTGTCTGAAGTTTCTGGAACTAAAATGACAGCTAATTATATGCACTGAAAGTAGCCGAGGTGCTACATTTGATCTGCCACAACTATAACAGCTGAATGGAGAGTAATTTGGTAGTCAAAGCTGTTAACGCTTCTAAAAGGTGTTAGTTTCTCTAAAATGTGTCTACTCGGTTTTCAAATTCTTCTACACACTCAATCACTAACAAAATGTAGGATTAAAAAAAATCATCAAATCAATAATATTTGTCCTTGTAGGCATACTACAGTATGTAGTACAGTACAGTATGTATGTTATATTTAAAATGCTACTGGAATATTAAATGTCAATGAAAACACAGTTTAATAAGCATAATCAGGAATAGAAGATGAATTGTAATCATTAGGAGGTAGAGCTAACTCAAAGATATGCACTTGAAGGAGTCACCTTCAAATTGCGAGGACACAGCTATAAAGAATGTAAATCTTATTTTAAAATCAACTATCTGTTCGCTACTGGAGGCCTTGGGAAGCTCAATACTGGAACAAGGTTAAAAACAAGGTTAAACGTTTTAAGGTGGCTTGCATCTGGTGATGTCCATGGGTTTGAGACTTCAGGCTAAACTCATGGAGCACAACAGATTTTCATGGACTGATCTTCATCCAAGTATTGAAAAAAATAATTGTAGTTAAAATTATATGACTTTATCAAACTTCTTTTGAGTCACTAAAAATAGTGAACTATATGTAAAAATGACTAATTCCTAAACTTGGTAATTCTTTGCTTGTTTTTTTGTTTTTTTAAATAAACCCCTTGAATTAAAGACATCACTTCAATCACATCTTGACTGATTGATTTAAAATCCACTGTTGTGGTGTGCACAAATGGAACTAATAACTATATGTAGCATAGGTAAATCAAGTAGTCTGCTTGAGTCCAGAAAGTGGAGACTTTGGCACTTCTCACCTCCAGTTCTCCTTCTGTAATCAAATGCTTATTGCATATTGAGGTGCCAACCTCTTCAAGTTTAATTAATTATCACATTCTCTGAGCAGTAATAATTCTGGCAAATTGTAGTCAGTGTCTGCATGCATGTGAGATGTTGGGAGGAGTGTGAAGGAGACCATTACAGGGAGAACGCGAATGACGGGTGTTTGACTTTGCATCAACAAGAGGGTCTAAGCATCCTTAAGAATGTGAAAAAGTAATGCGAAAGCGTAAGTCTGACACCTCCCTAATTATTCCCGCTAAGGACAGTCACACTTAGAATCATGCTTACCCAGTGAGAGCTGACTTCTAGCTATATTGGAACTAAATTGGCACCTGGAATTAAAGACCTGTCACTTGGCGTGGACCTCTAAAGAAAGCTGGAAGCATCCAAATCACTGGTAGACAAGCGGGGGATTAAGACTCCCTGCAGGGTTAAAAGATAAGCCCGAGGGGTCATGAGATGAGTAACGGAAGAGAAATGATCATATTTTAGCTTCACCGAATTATCATGTATCAGCTTTGCTTTTTCTCTGGTACTGAGTCACTTTGAGCCTCCAGGTCTAATTAATCAAATGAAACATTCTTAGGAGAGTGAATCATTCCTCACCACTCGCTGCCACTTTCAGGGTGTCATGTGAGATTGTGTGTGGAGAGTTTCTTTAGGAAGTTATAGCATCTACAAAGACACATCTCATTTTGTCACAGGAAGTTATAGCGCTATTATATTGGAATCCTGTTAGCTCACTTTTTTATTATTTTCATCTACAGTGCAGCTGAAGTAAGCTCAAAATTAATTCATCTCTGATTTATGAGCCTTCTCGTATAATGTGATTTTGAAACCTATTAGAAAAAGATTTGCTTGGTTAATGCACATGTTTCCAATTCATTCCAATGCCCAATTCGTCACTTAAGCTACTGACATCTGGTTAGGACCTTCTTGTCACATTTTAATGCATTGGTCACCTCATTGGCTTTGAGCTGCAAGATAGTGCTCCTCTAATGCATTTTGCATTGAGTGACAACAGACATAACTCTGACTAAAGAGGCTGGCAGGATGGAAATGATATACAGGAGCACTTCCAATTAAAAAGGCAGTGTGTTCAAACTTGACACCTTGGGATCTTGACCAAACATCAATAAGTAACAAGGTGGGAGAGAGAATGGGTTAATCTTTTCTCCTTGGTTTGTATGCTAACAAAGGGAAGATTTACAAGATACTAGTGAGGCTGACGAGATTTGGAGTCAGTGACACTAACAAAGAGACACGCCAGCAGAGCTGGAGGTGGCAGTGCTGAAGATGCTGAAATTTTCATTGAGAGTGACCAGATGGGGCAGGATTAGAAATGAGAATATGAGAGAGACACCTTGGGCTGAGTTTGGAGACAAAGTTAGAGGTAAGACAGTTTTAAAATAATGGTCACTGCTGGACCTTTCAAGCACGGCCATCACCATCATACTTTCATGTATGAGCATCCTGACACTTTCACAAGCTTATCCCTAAGTACAGCCCTGCTGAGCTGCTAAGATGGCTTGAACTTGTTGAATGAATATCACAGGAGTGGACCGGCTACATATTTGACAAAGAGTGAAATAGATCCTGAGTGTGGAAGTGCACTTGAAAACTGAGGAAAATATTAGAGACTATATGCCAAATCTCCAGAGTGCTAAAACTCATTGTCATTTAAGAGGGCATGGAAGTAAATATAACTACAAACATGAGTCACACATTTAAAAAGATGCTTTCAACTATTGGTGTTGGCACTGTGCTTGTTGTGAAAGATTTAAAAAACAAAAAAACAAAAAACATTTTCTGCTTTCAAAGGCAGCGAGTATCTTGACAGAACTTTTTTTGGACTGAAAGTTTCTAAACAAGCTGTCTACAATTAAAGCTGAGAGAAATATCATGGCTGGAGGCAAATGACTTCATATCAAATCTAACATTTCCTCAAAAACTTTAAAAGAGTCTGGATTTGTAACAAATTCCAAGTGCAGGTAAGAAGAACATATCTCTGACTCACTTATAGCAGCTTCATTATTTTGGGATATTTTCAGAAATAACTAATCTAATAGTTTCATCTTACTTCTGTTTCCAGAAGTTTGGGCTGTGACTTGAAGACTGAATGCACAGTCTGCGTATGTGAGACTGTTTGAGGTATTTCAGGAAAAGGACGTCTGAAACATCGACGGATGTCACACAATCCTCCTTTATTCTGGCGCTATCAAAGCACAGCTTGCTTCACACTGCCTTACCACATAGGAAGATGTGCATGTGGAAAAAGTAAAAAAAAAACAAACAAACCAAATCTTGGTCAAAATAGTGAAAAAAAAAACCCACCTGTTTTTTTTAAAGCCTCTTTGTTGTTGTGAAGCTCTTGACTTGTCCTTCATATAATATTTGATATGTGGGAAGAGTACACGTCCCCTTCAGAAAATGAAATATTGTTTTACTGGAGGGTTTTCGAGCATGAATGGAACGTTAAATGTCATGCCAAGCATCTCAATTACATTCGTTTAGAGGTAGACGACTGGTGTGTACCCTGCTGCATAACCCAAGTTATGCGGTATGTCACGGTCTGCGGAGACAGGCCGTGCGATGGTGTGTGTGATGGACCCAGGTGCGTACACAAGTGAGTAGACGGGAGTGAACTTAACAGAAAGCGAGCCTTTATTATGGCTGAAGACAAAGTGTACAAACAAAGCAGGGATAGCGTGACTAAACTAGACTATAACTAAACTAGGAAAACTAATACTGCGACAAACTAAGAAGACTCAGAGACTATGATGATCACTGCAAAGACTGACCGTGAAACCATGGAGGTGAGAACACAGACGACGCAACGCTGAGCACAGCAAGACTGAGGACTAAATACACACATGAGGTGATCAGGGGAAGTGGAGACACATGAGGACACAGCTGACTAGAATGAAACATAATTACAGCACAGGGGAGAGTGAACCTAAATGCAGTGAACAAAGAACACCAGACGCTTTCAAAATAAAACAGGAAACCCAGAGACATGAAGATAAATCATGACATGAACTTAACATAACCACACAGACATGAAACATGACAGGTAGACGCACGAATCAGGGAGACTGAGTACAAGGGGAGATGACAGAAACAACTAAGAAATGAAGGACTAAATAGCCACCTAGAAATTAACTAGATCAAAAATGGTGTGGAATGCACTACACACAGGCACAGGACTTTGTTTTCAGACACCAGCTTTATTTCTTGTTGTACGTGATGACCGACCACAGTCTGACAGCTGTCGGACACAGCTGATCTCTCCGCCCCCTTCCGCTCCTCCCCCATCTCACTATAAAGGGTAAGGAAAGCATCATCAGTCCAAAACGCCATCAGCTGTTTTCACCTGCGTTTTCAGCACCGCCCCGTTGAGCTCACCGCACCACCCCTCCCCTGCAGCCGCGCCCGGGACCACACCTCTGCCACAAATGGATTCCAAAATACATAAAACTCAAACACTGGGTCACACGACCCAGCCCATGACACGGCAGGGCATAACTTGGTTTAAAAGAGGCGTGTCCAGGAGCTACATTTGCCACAAAATAAGTAGTAAGCCCTGCCATGTCATTACAACTACATGTGGAATAGCTACTCTCCTTACATGTGCATTGCAACTAGTGAACTCACACTAATATCCTTATTTATACAGTAATACTAGAGACAGGAGTCACGTGTTGTATTCGTTCAGCAATATCCTTCCCATCTGAGGTATGGGAGTTTTGCGGCAACCTATCGCACTCATAACCCCAATTAAAAATCAAATACTCAAAGAAAAATACAACTGTGACCATACATTTGTCACAGCAGCAATATAGAACTCAAGGAGAGTGGATGGTAAAATGTGTACATAACTTCAGTTAAACTCATATTTTTGACAACAACAAAAGGCTTGAGTAACTGGTAAAAAACAAAAGAGACGAACAAAAAAACATAAAACATTAAGTGCACAAAACAGACACACAAGGAAAGAAAATAGATTGGAAACTGAAGGACAATCAACGAGACGAAACCTAAACCCCCAGATAATAGATATCACCACAGTGCTTATCAACTTTCTTTATTAACACAGGCTTTCATCTTCAGCTGTGCATGCTCACATGAAAGATGATATTTGGGTACTGTTATTCAACTCTTATTCTGCACAAAAATAAATCAGCCACACAGGACATTAGAACAACAGATGATACAGCTCTACAAAGAATGCCAAATGATATAAAAGTAAAATACAACACGTTTGCTGCAAATAAGCCGAGAAAGTAATGTTGGAGAAAATCAGTTGTGTATTTTGAGCTTCACAAGCATACAGAACGATAAAATAAATGTACTCAAGTCATTATATTTATTTTAGCACTCTCAGATCTGCTACTTAATTCGAATGTTATTGCAGGCTAGAGTTGTAAAACCTTAAACTGCACACATAGAAAAATTACAGGTTCCTCAGTGTGTTCAGGTTGGACTGCAGCATCAGCATTAAAGAGGAGCTCGAGGAGTTCTGGCCCATGCAAAAAGCTTACTGTGCCTCCTCAGCTGAATTCTTCTGAAATACTTTACAACTTTAAGTACAATTAAAATAACACAATTTAGTCATGAAAAACTTAAACATGCACACAGGTTACTGCAGTAACAACAAAGCTCATTTTTGTTAATGATTCTGTTAACAGCAGCATAGCACATCTGCAGCACCTGCTGTAGTTTGACTTGATTTAGACTTTCAGAAGTACTGGTCATACATCTTGTTGGAAGTAAAAGGAGGTCATTCATCAATTCACACAACAGCATGATCTCACTTAAAAATTACCAAAGAAGTTATTATTAGCAATTTCATTCTCTCAGTATTTTTTTCCAAGGTATCCCTGCATTAAGAAAAAAAGCATGCATAATATTAGAATGTATTTGACGCTCACAGTGGGTGATAAATAAAGTAGGATGTTTATGCTTGAATGTGTTGTTTAGCTTGTAAAGGAGGCACGGTATATAGGGTTAGAATTATGGTACTCTTGTGGTACCATTTTACATTTAAGGTTTGTTTTTTAATGATATCACAAACGAGTTGAGCCAAATGTCCACTGTCAAAGCTGGTTGACCATCAAGTCAAAAAGCCCAGGCAATTTAAAACCAAAACTTTGAACACAACCTGTGTTCAGCATAAATTACCGCAGTGATTTAGATGGGTAAAAAGAAAGCTCCCTTCATGACACTGATAACTCTAACTCAATAATCCTGCTTTGTAGTGCATTACCCAGCAAGCATAAAACAGCTGGAAAACAGACACAAACAAGCTGATAAAGGAAAGAGGAGAACACAGGCTCTGCACACTGGGATGGGAAAAGTAATGAAGTGCGGGTGAAAACAATGGTTGTAAAACAAACTGAGACAGCACGTGAAGCAACCAAAGATGCACAAAGAAAATTCACTTTAACAAAACAGAAAAAACCCATAAATAAATACACCAAAATTTAAGAAATACTTTTGCAAGAACTGGACAGCAGAGTGCTCGCCTTCACCACAACATGTGATGTCGTTTTTTAAAGTAGCCTGAAAAACCATTGAAGTTATTGAAATTTCTCTTTTTGTTCCATGACGCCTTGAGTGGTTGGTGGACTGCTGTTCCTCCATAATTAGTAGTTTAGTTACACAGTTGTAGCAACAGAACATACCTGGTTCAAATGCATTAAGAAGGCAGAATATCCCATCAACAAACTTGTAACAGCGGTTTTCTGCTAAAATGTATTTCAAGTTACCGCCTCATGACGCTGATGAAGATATTATAGACCAACCAGGGGTTGGCAATCCTGGGCACGCGTCCCACAGCTGTCACACGAAGGGTTAACTGATGGCACGACCATAGCTGGACTGGCCATCGGGCGATGGTGATTTTTCGTTTTTATGGGCCGATGATTTTTTTTTTTTTTAAATTTTGTAAAGGTATAAACAGTGAAAGGTGGTGGATTGGCCAGATGCTGACAGATGTATAAAAATAACTCAGTTGTTTGGTGGTGGCAATGGCGGAGCTTCCACAGAGGCCAGCAGGTGGATGAGGGAAAGGAGAGGCAGGAGGACGAGTGTCAGGTGAACTGAACTTCAGGTAAGAAGGTCAGATATAAACCAAGTTTAGGTGGAGTTTATTTTTGTTGTGCTGACTTTTTACAGTCAGTTACAATAACTCGTACTGTGTACTAGCTAGCATGACGGAGTTTCTATACAGCTGGGCGGGTGCTATGATGTTACTGATAGTGAACTTTATTTTATTAGAGACACAGCTGTAAAAGCTGCTGGTCATGATATCGGTTTGGATATGTGGTGAGAGGGAAACATAAAGATGAAACCAGGAGATGTCCTTACTGAATTATCAGAGCTGATGGAGAAACAGGTTTGCCTTTTAGGTGACATGAATGAGTTGAAGGGAAGTTGTAAATGATGTAAATGTATAGAAATCATACATATACCAACAAGACAGAGTACATCACTGTCACAAGGCTTTATGGCTTTAATACCTGGTGGGCCGGTCTCTAGTCAAAATGCCCGGGCCGATTTTTTGTCCCAGTCCAGCCCTGGGCATGACACGCAGTGAATTAATCTGAGAAGGTGCATTAAAAAATAAATGGTCGGGCCCGCGGTGCACATCGCAAATTAGCTCACATAGACAGAATAGTTGTGACGCTTCTTAATGACGGTATCTTAGCTAACAACCCCAACTACCAGATTCAACTTGTAATTGGCTAAAAATCACTTAGCCTACCGGTGAGAGGGACGTTGCTAGCTGGAAGTTTTTTCAAGCTATGTTGAAATTTCCACATTCCGACACTTCAAATGCTTCAGGAGCTGTCTGCTCAGCGCAGCATCAGCACCACGGAAATACACGGACACGTCCGTAGACTCGAGACAGAATTCACAATGCATTTTCAGGACTTTCAGGCGTATGGACCAATGTTTTCTTTTCTGATTAAACCAGAAAGCTTTAATGAGCAGCTGGGTTTGTCTCACATTAACTGGCTGGACACAGAGGACATCGAAATGCAGCTGATTGAACTGAAAAGCTCGAGTCTGTGGGGGTCAAAGTTTGCAGAACTACAGACGCAGCTGGAATCCGCAGCTGTGCGTGTTCATGGAGCTTGCATTTTCACCTGCTGGACATCACTACCTGACAAGTTTAACTGTCTTCAGAACATTGCAGAGGCCTTATCGACAGTATTTGGCTCTACATGTCTGTGTGAGAAGATTTTCTGTCACATGAGTGTCCTCAGGTAGCCGTCCAAATGCTGGACACTCGGAGACCAGAGATCAGATTAACATGTGTATCCCCGTATTAACAAACATGCCATATTGGCCCAGTTTATTTTTCTTATCATTGATGTGAGGAGACCATAGATAGCATTTGCATTTTCTGTTGTACAGTCCATTTGCTGTTATGGAGTTCTTGTTATGGATAAAAAGTGTCTTTTTTTTGTTTTGTTTCAAAATAGCTGATAACTATTCGCTGATAGCTGCCAACATCTGCGAACAAATATAATTCTATGAAGTTGTTCTATATAGTGTGCAACTGTTAATATAGAGCATTATTAAAATATTTGCTAATGCAATCATATGGCACATTGACTTCTGAGGAAATTTTAGATGGCACTCATCATCAAAAAGGTTGCCGACCCCTGTTATAGACAATGTGAAAAAATTGTTGGTAAGATTTAGATTAAAGTTTTTACAACAGTAATTCATATGTGTTATTCAAACACTGAATGAGCAGAGGCGTCTCAGCCTTTGACTGGTACTATAGTACATAGTACCAGAAAGCGATGCATTATGCTAATGTACCACTTTGACTAGAATAAGGTCAGGTATGTTAAGGGACAGCTTTTCTGAGTCTGGCATACTCCGCAAAGGTCATAATGAAATCAGAAGATCATCAAGAGGGAGGGAAACCCACTGCCCGGTGTCACATAGCTCAGGTGTGGGTCATTGTTCCTCCCACAAGGTAATGGCTGGAAACATGCATTTAAAAGCAGCGGGAATGAAAAGACGTGGCTGGAGAAATCCTGAAAATTAAAAGTAAAGTTCTATGAATCATAAAATGTAAAATGGTGAATGACAGCTACTTCAGTTTTAGCTTAATTCAAAGAAAATATTCTTGTTTTGGAAGCATGTCTACTCAACCAAAATCTAAATCCTACTTATGCCGCCTTCTGAAGACATTATTGGAATATCCAATCGAGGAATAATGGCAGTGAACATTCAGGTAATGGATCATGCAAAATTTCTGCATAATGAATTATGCCAATGCTCACTCTGCCTGTCACACAAATCAGCGCTCACTCTGAGCTGGAGTCAGTTACTGAATTCACAACAGTCCATGGCATAATGCTCTCTGCTGCAGAGCGACATGGCTTTCATTTCTGTCAGGTGGCATCTGCCTAGCTGTGCTACTTTCAAGCCAACATGTGCATCTGCTTCTCTGTTTTGCTTTTCCTCGCTGCACTCTGGGTCATAAAATGTGCTTTGACTCACACAACATGATGCAAAATAAAAAAAATTATTCACACTGTCCTCTGGCCACATATACTTGGAGTCGTTTTAGCTTCACCCACACTGGCTCCTCTAGATCATAAAAGTTGAGTAGGAAACAGTTTTCTTTTGCATCAGTCTGCCAGAGGTTTCATGCATTTACCGACATCAAATCAAATAAGCACGACAGAACTCAAGTGGATCACACATAATCTATTTCCCTACTGTAATAGACACAAAACTGAAACTCCATAAAGATGTTGAGAAACTCCATTCCTTGTTTAAATTCTACTTTTATTCCCCCTGTGCAACACAGCATCAGATTGTCAGTTGGAGTTTACCACTTAAAAACACTGACAACTGTAAATATAGAACGCTGGGATCTCTGCCAACTCTCAACAGGGACTCCAGCTCATTGCTGTGTTGCTACAAGCCCCTAGCTATGTAGGCGCTGCACACAAGTGTAGGTATACAATCTTTATGATGTCAGCTGGGTGTATTTGGTCAGTTAGAGTGAAAAATTGATTGCTGATATTGCTTGGTTATTTGATATTTCTTCAACACACTAAAAGGATTTCATGTTTAAAAGAGAGAAACATACACATACAGTACACAAAATGTACATGGAGAAGCTGGTTGCCCTCCTACAGAGGACTTTGATGAAGGTAACTTTCTTGCAGTCTTATAGAACAAATCTCTTTTAAGTTGCATATCATTGTTTTATATATATATTTGTGTTTCTTATGTAATAAATTACTTATATTGTTATACTGGCCCTCACTGGATTCGCTACCAGTCATAGTTTAACTGGAAGGTTGTTTGCTAAACATATAAAACCATTGCAGAAATGCACACGTATCTGTGCAACTCTGTGCAATAAACATGCGACTGGTGCTTTTGGAATCTGTCCTTCAAATACTGAGACTGGGTCTGCAACCAGTTGTAGTCAGTTGCCATCTTCAACATGAAACAAGACTGAATTAGCTTGTGATTGAATCGGGTTAAGTTGGCAATTATGCCTGCTCTTTGTGTGGTAACTGTGATATTTGCAAACCTTGGCTAGTCTATCTGAGAGTGACTGCAGTCTGTCTTAATTGGACTGAGATTGTTTGGAGAAAGAAACTATAAAACTGCCTTGAGATTAAATTTGTTGATATATCACACTTGTCTTGTAAGATAGTCGTTTACTACAAATACTTGCAACTGCTTACTGACATAATAATAAACAAATACATGAAAATCAATGCAATCCAGGCAATGATCTATTTTTCCTACCTGGAAGGAGGTTGCTGTCCTATTTTTACTCTAGTATAACTGAGCCACAAAAGAGCATTTGAAAAGCTCAATCGTATACATTTTTGAATAACTATCTAATCTAGTTTAGATAGTTTTTCAATCTGCCCCTGTGTTTTCTTCCTTTCTGTTTCCATGCTCATCTCTCTGTGTTTCATCCATTTGTGTTTCTCCCCAGTCCTTGTCTCAAGTTCCCGTGTCACAGTCTGCGTCTCAGTGTGTGTGTTACTTCCTCTTTTATTTTGATATTCTCATCTCTTGTGTGTGTGTGTTTTGTTGAGGTTTGTTTTCTTTATCTTATTAGCTATGATTGAGTTCAGCTGTGTTCCCATGTGTCTCCGCTCTCCTTAATCACCCGCATGTGTGTACACTGTCTGTTTGTGAGCTACGTCAGTAAGTTCTGTCAGTTCCTACCCTGCCTAGTCACTGTTTGCTGTCATTTTCTCTGCTGTTTTTACAAGCGTTAATAAAGCTGAGATTTTGAGTTTGAGTCTGTCTAATTAGTTCTGCATCTGGTTCCACTCCCTGCTTGCCACTTGCCCATACGTATGTAACAATTTAACGGCAACTCTGACTAGATTAGCAACAAACCAATTAATCAAAAAGATTTTCTCACCAAAAATCTCATCTCTTGCATACATATTCTGCATTGTTATTTACAAAGATTTGTTTATAGAATAAAATTTTGGGTAACAATAGTAGCTGTCTTGTCAAACTCAGCGTACTTATACTGATCATATTAAGTTAATTTCAATCCTGATAACTCAGTGTGTATTTTTACTGGTTGGTTGGTTTTACATCTTGGTTGGTTGTAGGACTAGCTTACTCAGGGCAGATACTCATGGAGACACAACCAGGTTCTCAGGTGTCTAGCCGAGACAGTTGAGTGCAAAAGAAAATCCATCAACGCTCAACCTTTCACTAACCAAGAGGAGCATCAGCTTTCATCAACATTTGTCCGGGAGGGAGACAAGTCGAGGACAAGCCCCTCAACCCCGTACCTGGGCCTGCTGAAGGTTGCCAGTGATTGGCAGATGCAAGTGCACTTGGATCAGAGGCTAATTTTTCCCACAGAGATCGTAACAACTACTACAGACCTCGTCCTTTGGTCTAACTCCCCAAAACATGCGTACCCCATTGAGCTGACGGTACCATGGGAGGAAGCAATTGAGCAAGCATTTGAGCATAAGAAGCTGTTGTATGCCAACATGGCAGCTGAGGCAGAGGACAGAGACTGGAAGATCAAGGTGTGCCTGGTGGAAGTGGGGTGCAGGGGCTTTGTTGCCAGTACAACAGCAAAACTGTTTAGAGAGATTGGGATCAGAGGACAGGCACAACGGCAGGCTATAAGAGAAGCAGCTAACACTGCTGAGAGGACCAGTCACTGGCTATGGTTAAAAAGGGCTGACATCACTTGGGCAGCTAAGACAGCCAGCTAACCACACGAGAAAAGAAAATATTCCTCTTCTTCCCTCTGCTCTTCTTCCCTTTTCTGGGAGGCAGTGGGAGGTAGAGCATACAGCCCGATCTGGCGGCGAGGTGTGGGAAGCCAGATCGGGCTCCCCCCTTCCAGCTCTCCTCTCTGCTCTCTCCTATCTTGTCCCTTTTGTCTTACTTCTCTCTATCACCTTTTCTATCCCTCTGAAGAAGTGAGGCTCCATGAATGCTAAAGAGGTAAGTATTATATCTCAGTTGCAGTGAATAGATAGGAGAAAATAAAGTGTAGAAAACTAAACAGAAGAAAGTTGTTATTTCTCTTCTTCTTAAGATAAACCAGGGACACACTCCGGGGCCTGATCAACCCTGGGAGGGCCTCCTTGGATGAGGGTGTCTAGTGATCCAAAATCTTAATATGGTAATCTAGATCAGATCTCTAATCCCAAAAAATGGCAGATTAGCTTGGGTAAAGATCGAAAGTTGAGGCACACAACGATGTGTGCTGCTGGTAAAGTTTCTGGGCTGCCTTTCCTCATAACAGCCATCTCTCAAGATTCTCTCCATTTAAAGCAATGCAATATTAGGGACTATAACATCTAGTCCTTTTACTGAATTTACTGGAAGGATACTGGTTATTACAATGTAATTTTTTCCATTACTTTTTCATCAATTTTTGCTTCTGAAACATGAGAACAGCACTACTATTTTAATTTGTGTTTACTAGCATGTTTGTTTTATTCGCTAGTGTACATTTTCACTAGTGTCATGCTACTGCTAGGTGTCTTTTCAGTCTGATTAATGCAGATTGAAAATGAGAGGTCCAGTTTTACGTTTTAATTCAAATATCATTACATCCAAAGAAAACTGCAGGAATATTCAATATTTTCACATTAAAATTGTTGAAAGAGGAATTCCTTCTTGTTACAGCCAATTACTGCTTGCTGTTGGACAGCTGACAACATTTATCCAACAACACGATTTTAACCAAACTCTATCAATCAAAAAAGCTAATTACAGCATAATAGATTATTTATTTTTGTATCAAAATGCAGCCGTTGCTATGGTAGACCAGTTCTAGCAGCAGTTGTTACTTCACCACCGCCTTCCATTGCAAACTGAATGTGTAATCATATTTTGTGTGACAACTATAGCAGCAAAGCCATTCCACACTCATAACTGCACAGAACTGCAAAGTTCAAAGTCATGGTGTCCTTACCATTTTCTGTGAGCACTGAACTGCTGCATAAGTGAAACTACCAGGAAAAGGAAATAAGAGCAATGGCGAGAGCAGAAAAAGATATTTTTGAGAGGGATTAGGTGTGCAGAGGTGAGATGAATGGACCGAGTGAGACTGACGTGTGGTACTTGTTGAAAAAAGATTTCTTAACCGAAAATGGGTGAGAGGGGCTAACGCCACTGTTCTGACTGAAAAGGACAGAGTTAGTTCAACACTGGGCAGCCAATATGTCACAGAGTGATGATGTAAAGGCAGGTGTGCAGGAAAAGAGGAGCTAAATCTCTAGTGGTGGCAGAACATTTGAGCAAAAGTGAAATGTTCTTTACTTTAGTCTTTTTTTTAAATGCTGAGAAACTTGAAAAAATAGATAGAAAAGCAGCCTGACAGCAAATGTGTGTGTGTGTGTGTCTGTGTATACATGTCAGTATTGCTGCCCTTGGTATCCTTTGAATGAGTGACTGAGGATATTGAGATCAAGGTTTATCTAATATAGTAGTTTTCAAACTGCTGGGCAAACCCTGTTGGTGGGGGTGTGTGAATGTAGAGCAGAAAAACAATAAAGGAGACTACTATGATTTGGATTTTTAAAGGGAAAACAGACAATTTGTGCTAAAAATTATTTTACTGAATTTAGTTTTAATTTTTTTAAATACTGATGAAAATCATGGAATGTTGAGCAGATACTCTTTCCCTCCGTTGTTCTGATTGATTGGCCGTCATAGCCAAAAGATTTGAACAGCAGGTTGATGGGGGCTTCTGTCCTCCCAACTTGGACTGTGTTAGTCAGTGCAGATATCAGTGATGTCATACAGAGCCAAAAGTAGAAAAAAAACTAGTGCCACAAGTCTTTTTTGAGTAACATAGAGAAAGGATTTGAAGAAAATGACAACTGATGTACAGAGTCTGAAGTTGAAGCTACAGTGTTATGAAAAGGTGTTCATCCCCTTTCCTGATTTCTTATTATTCTTTTTACATTACGTACACATTTCAGATCAAACAAATTCTATTAATAGACAAAATTAACCAAAATATAGTTTTGTTTTTACTCAGGGGGAAAAGCTATCTAAACCTATCATGACAGAGCTGTGATTAATTCATGGTAGTTCCTAAAAAAACCTTTCTGGAGTTTTAGTGTTCTGTGTATTGCAGCAGTAAAGTTATATGTGATCAAGCTAACAGCTGACAGGAAAATAGTTTTGATGCTCGTGGTGGCAGAGGTGAAACAAGCGGAGGGTGATTCTGATGCAGTGTAGATGGGGAGGAGGCAGGTCAGTCTGAAAGGGAGGACGGCAATAGGTACTAGGATTTAAAACTAATGGAACAGAGACTGACTGTCAGAGACACACAGGAGGTGGTTGAGAAAGTGACTTAGAGTGATGACAACAGAACTGACAGCTTAGGGACGAGGAAGTGGTGATAACGAACCGAGCCCAAATGCTCATGAATGCAACCAGACAGGTGCAGATGTTCCTTATCAAATTGCCACTAAGCTGCATTATTTGAAACTTTGGCATATTAAAAATCAGCATCACCAATGTAATAAACACACACGCACACACACACATACAAACTTTTCAGGGAATTCTGGATTTGCATGAATAATAGGCTAGTGAAAAAGAAAAACAGTAATTCTTGTTTTCAGCTGTCTGGAATGCCATTTTGACAAAGACATTAGGGATCTTAATATGGGATGTCTCCCAAAGCCTAAATGCTGCCCCTGGAGTCCCCATGAACAGTATTTTACAGCTGGCAAATATGCTATATGGCAGTACCTTTATGGCCAGGGTAGTACAAAACTTGTTTTTAACCCAAACTTGTGATCAGAGCTTGTCCAACATGCTGTTAGCCTGAAGAGAGAGTGTCAAAGCTAAAATATATAGTGGAGATCTGAAGGTGTAAATCCTCTCAAAGCTTTGAACATCACTGAGGTTTAGACTGAGCAGCCAGAGGCCATCATAGAAGGAGCTTTAAATGTAAGAGTGAGATAAGATAATTCATGAAGGAAGGAGGGAATGCGACCTGCAAAGGTCTCAATGAGCCGCAGGTGAGCATTTCAGGTGGCAATTGCACTTTAGATTGAAGATGACCAAAGCTAGAGGTGCAGAGCCAAGTGTTTGATGATAAGATTTTGTCTGCACTCTGCCTCATAACAAACACTTGCCTGTGGGAGCATCAGTCATTGTAGAGTGATGCCATGCATCCCAACATTGTTTGAACTCACAAAACAAGTTTCCAAATAGGTCAGGCCTATAAAATATATATTAAATGATGTATTGTGTATTTAGAAATTTCCAGTGTGTGAAATTACTTTTTTTTTCTTCTGTTTTTGTTGTTGTCCCGTTTGGATCTTTAGCCATCAGAATTGTTGTCTTAAGGCCAGTGTGTGAAATTTAAAGAAATAGATAAAAAAAAATAAAAATCAGCTATATAAGGACAAAATGGGCAAGAGGCCAAAATAGTATTTTTCCCCATTGTAGCCATTATTTACAATTAATGGAAAGTTAATAAATTCTGATAGTCTAGGAGATGAGATAGAGCAGCGGTCCCCAACCTTTTTTGCGCCACGGACCAGTTTATGCCCGACAATATTTTCACGGACCGGCCTTTAAGGTGTCGCGGAAAAATACAACAAAATAAAACTAGTACCGGTACTGAAAAAAAGAAGATTTATTCATAACACACGTGAAAAGACCCAGGAAAAAAAAGCTAACGATAAAATAACAAAATAATGCTGAAAACCGATAAAAACCCTGAAAACCACACATTTCACACTTGAGCCTCAACTCTCGCGGCCCGGTACCAAACGACTCACAGACCGGTACTGGTCCAAGTCCCGGGGGTTGGGGACCGCTGAGATAGAGGATGGTTTAAAATGAATTACAGGGAAGTGAAATGGGAAAGATGCGCAGGATTAGTCAAAAGATTGGTTGCTCTTGCTGACAAAAATGAAGACATCAAAAGTATAAAGTAACAAATAGGACAGTATTAATAATTAGGAATCAAAATAATATAAACAAATACATTTTATGTTATGTTTGTTCACTCCTCATCCTTCCAGTCAGCTTTATGTCATGTATAAGGTGGGCTTTTCCAACAGTCCTGAAGGTGTTTCCACATCCTGTACACAGAAAACTTGTTGGCTGCTTTTCTTTTAATGAGATGACACTGAAATTTGTGGTAGCTATGGATTATGACTAAATCACTGAAACACATTTAATACTTAACCAAAAACACACTAAAATTATAACTGGGCATGCTAATATTCACTCCCTATAATGACTGCCGCAGTTGTTGCCTCTACTAACGTCTTTAAAAAGACAATCTGTTCCAGGTAACCATTGCTCAAACATCATTCAGTCAGTACTGGGTTTGAAAAGACTGAAATAAAAACTGTTGGCCTTTGCAGTAGGTTTAAAATGTGAGGCTATAACCCAAATGGCTACCATCTTTATCTGAATTTAAAGCTGTTTATTTGGGTCATGGAGTCCAATTAACGTCTGATTTCTGATGCTT
The DNA here is from genome assembly GCF_056152115.1 of Neolamprologus brichardi. Taxonomy (NCBI): domain Eukaryota; kingdom Metazoa; phylum Chordata; class Actinopteri; order Cichliformes; family Cichlidae; genus Neolamprologus; species Neolamprologus brichardi. Next base: position 6,655,157 of record NC_142122.1, read on the forward strand.
GTAACTAATACAAACATGTTCTGAACCAATAGAAACTCTTCTTCCAGTCTTCAGTCATCATTGTTTTTCAAACTGTTTTACTTTCATGTTCTAAAGTAATGCAGTGGGAACCTGTATATCGTACATCTTGTCCAATGCCAGCTGCAATAGGCTCCAACCATCCTCCACCAAAATAGTTGGATGAGTGTTATAGAAAAGTAACAGACACATTTCTTTTTACTTGACTTTTCTGAGACATTCTTGTCATATTCTCGCAACTGTGTCAGTCTCACAGCTGTGCAAGTCTCTGAGCACTGTGTGAGTTGCTACAATTCATATGTCAATAGAATAATTTACTAACCCACAGAGGTGACAGTAGAGACACTTGGGATTCGCCATCATCAATCTGTACAACCATTAAACGGGAAGACCGTTCAGCGGTCTCACAGTGAAGAGTGTGAGTGGATGCTGCTATGTCACAGGGGTCTTCACAGATGTTTTATTGAATTAGACCCTTGACACTTCTACTATGGGCTCAACTGTGATTTCTGGCACTCCAGAAAGACAGCAATGGTAGAATGAAATAGAGTGAAGCTGTTTGAGACTAGAGATGATATGGGGGTAGCTGTGATATTGTCAGAGCTGATCAAAGGAGTTTGGTTTCAGAGAGAAAGGAATAATATGATGGGATAGATGTAAAGCCTTGTTTCAGAAGTTTTAGCACGGTCCTCGATATATAGTTTTTGTAATATTTTTTTTAACAATACATTACCTACATTTTGTACAGACAAACACTAAGATAGACCACACAGAAGGACAAGTTTTTCTATTTTTTTTGCACCTATGTTAACACAGCAGTTGGGTTAGGAAAACTATAGAAAAGGCCTTCATGTTGAAGGTACTAAAGTATGTGTGTGTGTATGTGTGTGTGTGACAAGACAAGAATAAATAGCTTGAACTTGACTGAACTATAACATCCAATCAGCCGAGAAAAATAGTGAGAAATAGTTAAATACAATATTTTAACACAGACATTACGATAACTGGGCAGGAGGGTGGCATGGTGGTTTCAACTGAGTTCAAATCCACCATCTGGCTGAGGTCTTTCTGTGTGGAGTTTGCATGTTCTCTCTGTGTTTGCGTGGGTTCACTCCGGATACTTCGGCTTCCTCCCAAATTCCAAACACTGTGCTAAATTAGCCTAACAAAGTGGGGTTAGGGTAACTGGAGATTCCAAATTGCCATTAGGTGTGAGTGTGAATATTTGTCTGTCTTTATGTGTTAGCCCTGCGACAGACTGGTGACCTGTGCAGAGTGTACCATGCCTCTCGGCCTGTGGTGGCTGGGGATAAGGAAAAGTGGAAGTGGATGAATGGATTACAATAACTAAAATGCCAGTTCTGCAATGACAAAGTTCTTTAAGACACAGCAGTCAAAACTACAATAAGCTTATCTGTAGTTATCACAGCAAACTAGAATCTATCGAAGCATACAGATTTTACTCAGCCTGAGGGCCAATTTTGCACAGTGTATAACATAGTCATGTACCCCTTTGCAGCAAAGATAGACTGTGAAATTTATGCTTAATGATAACAATAGGCCAAAGCATTACCTTCATTTTATTTCAAGAATATAATACTCCAAATGTGACTTGGCACTCAGAGGTTTAGATGATAAATTTCCTCAAGAGGTGCACTGAGAAAATTGTTCCAAGTGTTCAAAATGTCTGTGAGGGCATTCATCAGGGATAGGTGTACAAGTGTATTTTCCTTCACTGGGGTGCTGTAACCACTTTTTAATGGAGGATGATCATTCAGAGGAGGCCAGTGCAGGGACGACTGGCAGCAATGAATTCATAGTTTGAGAATAAAACACTACAAAGTGTTAGTATTAGTCAGAAATCAGAAAGTGCATTTCTGTAAGAGATGGCAACTGTGTTTAAATGCATAGATATTATTTGGTGGACAAGCTGCTTCGGTGTCCATTAAACTCTGATTAATTCCTCAAAATAACATACAACATCATCATTTTGCTAAATGAAGAGTGCCCTTCATATTGTATGTTTGCTCCAACAGTTAAAACTCACTCATTTCACTAAAAGGTGAGGAGGTGCTGCCTAAGGGAACAGCAAAACCCTTTCAAAGTAAATGTAATTCCAGTTAGGAAAGCTGTGTGCTGCTGAGTTGGATCATTAGAGGTGACCAGCTGGATAGTGCAGTATGCCCAGTGGGATGCATGGCGTGTCCAGCTGGATGAGTGGTGTTGTGTTTGGTCAAGCTTTTGAACTGTTTTGCCTCCCATACAAATCAACAGAGCAAAGCCATGTTGGCCAATCAGAAGCTTGAAAAAGGACAAAATTAAATGATTTTAAAATTCGCTTTTCCTGTTTCTAAGTTACACAAACATATTTCTAATGTTCATATTGCTCTTGCCAAAACAGATGAAAATAAACCAAGGTGTCACCATAAAATGCAGAAGAGAGGCTGACAGGAGCAAAAACTGGCACTACAAAGTGGGCCCAGCCTCTTTGGGCAGTTCTGGCACAGTTATAACTACCGTGATGTCACCAACTCACTATTGGATTTACGTTTCAGCCTCAGGAACTGCCACGTGATATTACCTGACTGGCAATTAGACCACCTGTGTAGGTCTTACTTTGGCAGACTTCTTTGATTAAATCATCAGTTTAAAAGATTAATAATTGCATTAAACATAAATGCATTTCAGCAAGGATCACAGTCTGTGAGAATGCTGCAGCTTAAATCACTTGACTCTGATGACGAGTCTACAAAGTGATTCACTTTGTAATATCCAGCCCTGCAGAAATATGATAAAGTCAAAATAGTATACCGCTTTCTAAATATTTTAATTAACAATGTTTCATTAATACATAAATAGAAAAGATAATCCAGCTGCAATTATGTTTTCTTCAAAAAATAGTTTGCTCCAATTTCATTGCAAAGCTTTATCGGCTTCCAGTCAACTTTGCAGCCATTATTTTATCTTAATGATGTGATGTGCGCTAAATGCAGATGCTTTGAAATATTCTAGATGAAACAAGTAGCAGAAGCAACAAAGTTAAAGGTTAACAGCTTTAATGTCAACAACCTTCTTCTCAAAAAAAAAAAAATAATCAAAGCGACAAAGAGAGAAAAGGGTCCAGGTTAGATGCACTAGATAGAGTGGAGAAACAGCACTAATACCAAGAGAGGAGAGCAGAACAGACCAAGAGAAAGAGGTCAGCTGACAAGCCAGGCCTGTGTCACTTTCTTTTAACTGTTTTCAGCCTTGTGTTACAGACTCCCAGGGCAGGTGTGGAGACAGATGGAAAGGTCTAGATGAACACAGAGAGGAGAGGGTGGGGAAGAGGGAGACCAAATGTTATGCCCTGTGGTGATGGCATGAAGGTAGACAGTCAAGAACGCTTATTAGCGAGGGGATTGGGGAAGAAAATCAGCTGCGTGCAAAGAAAACTAAAATGGTACAGCTGCAGAGAAGCCCAGGAAGAAGTGGCCCTCATTTAAACTGTTTTAACAGAACTAACACACACACACACACACACACACACACACCTACACACACACACACACACACACCAGGAAACAACACTGCTTCAGAGCTGTGCACATTCATTATTTTGTTTATTTTAGGATTTCATAATAGCTGTGTTTTCACTCAGACATGACATAAATTGTTTTTTCTCGCGAACAAAATAATGTGCTCATTATTTGTTTTTGCTTGCTTTCCTGAGATGAAAAATCACATCTCTTTGTGAGATGCTTCTTGATTGTTTGGGGAATTACTTCATTGGTGCAACGGATTTGATTCGAACCCCCACCTTTCTTTTGGTAATCTGAATTGAGACTCAATGCAAAAAAGGCATCACAGTGTAGAGAAATTATTCCTTTAACATTGATACAGATTGGATCCATCTTTATTAAGCAGCCTTATTGTGATCTCACTGGAGCAAGCAGTTAACAAATCAGAAGTGTAGGTAAGAACTGCCTTGACTAAATTTCAAACAGTCCTTAGAAAAAAACATTACTTTGCATGAAGGTGAAAAGGATTAAAAAGTAATCTCAAGGAGTTTGGATATTAAGTACTTTTTGTAGACGTGGAAACCAGATTCAAAAGAAAACATCTCTGTTCATGAATCGTGGATCTTGCATAAACATCATGCATCATGAAGAATGGTTGCATCATGGTTTTCCAAATACCACCTTGCCACTTGGGAAATACTGCGTCACATTTATATCGCATGTAGGAGCCTAGATGCAGTTTGTGGAATTTATATGATTAATACAATTTGGGTTAATTATTAAAACTATAAAGTTATGACTCACTTGCTTAGAGTTGTATTATGTTGGAAGGAATGCTTGCAGATTGACATATTAAGAATAATGGAATGCGTTCATAGTTTGATTGTTTGTACTTGAAATGTATGTTTTTATTTTGATGGTCTGGGAGAGAAAAGAAGTTAGGTGAGAGGGGAGTGGAGCTACACAGTTTTTTGACCTCTCAATTACTCCGCATCCGTTTGAATTTTCTAAGTCTTTGATAATTCTGGATTCAGTTATCCTGTACCAATCTTTGGACATTTGTAAGTAACTTAAAACTATAACAAAGACGTCCACGGATTTTTGGAAAAGGAAAAGACAGACAAAGTGGAGCATCAAGCTAAGCCTTCATTCACTGGAAAGGTACTTTGCACTTTTCTAGTCTTACTGATCAGTCAAAATGCTTTTAACTACAAGATGCACCTGTACATATGACAGTACATCAGGGTTTTAATAGTTTTGCAATTTTCATTAGTTTTTATTTTTATTTAGTTTTGACTTCAGATTTTCAATTTTATATCAGTTTTAATTAGTTTTTACAAATTGTTTGCTAGTTTAGTTTAGTTTTTATTTTTTTGAAAATCCTTAGTTTCAGTTTAGTTTTGATTAGTTTCAGTTATAGTTTTAGTTGTGTTTGCAATAATTAAGTGTAACAAAATCCCAGTTTCATCATATCAGTCATTCTCTTCTGCTTATCCTTGGGTATGTTGCTATTCCAGCTACCATACTGCACCCTGGACAGGTCGCCTGTCTGTCGCAGGGCTAACATGCAGAGACAGACAACTCACATTCCCACCTATGGGTTCTTTAAATAAATAAATAAAGGCAGATGAACAACCATCGATACCAGGCAACTATAAAATGTATATCTTGGCCCCAATGAGACTATTAACTCTCGCAGCACCGGGTGTTCGTAATTTTGGTTCAAGTGAATTGATAAACTTTTTGAAGGTAATTGACTCACACAGTTGTGTAGATATCCCCGTCCTGTTGTCTCGGGATGCATCACGCTGCCTTGCCTAGGGTTAGCTTGTTTTCTGGGGATGAGGGTTGAGTGTGCTCCCTTACCTTCTCAAGGTAAGCTAGGTTAGCCTTCTTGTGTGAGCTTTTCAAGTGCACTTTAAGGTTTGTGGGATTTTTTTCCCTTTAGAAATGTCCCTCATAATTTGTCTGTTTCCACTACAAGACACTTGCTTTATCCAAAACACAGTCATATTCAAAGTAATCCCAAATTGGACTCTGGCGCTTTCTTCCGACTTTTCCTGACATGATTCTGCGCGTGGACGGAGCAGCAACACAGACGACTCGACTAACGTACTGCCACCTGCTGGCATAATGAGACACAGCAAGAAAATAATCTGGAAACTAAACTTCATTTTCACCCTTGACTATTGTATGACATGCACACATCAATGAAAACTAAACACATTTTTGCTATAAATTCAGTTAATTTTAGTTAGTTTTGTGAACACTCATCCCAGTTTTAGTTAGTTTTCCTTTTTTAGTTTTTATTTTTATTTCCGTTAACGAAAATGTTTTTTCACTTCTAGTTTTCGTTATTTCGTTAGTTTTCGTTAACGATAATAACCTTGCAGTACATAAGCACTTTATCTACTGCACATCCATGGCCAATAACAAACCCTTAACCAATCATGTATGTCTCTGGAAAAACTCCACTTTACATACTCTAGACCTGGTTAAACATTCAAACTCCACACAGAAAGACCCCAGCCAGGATACAAACAGAATCCTTCTTGCTGCGAGACCACAATGCCAAACACTATAGCTTTGAGGCAACCCTATTATGGATCTCGTGTGTCTTTGTCAGGGTATCGCTTCTTAAGGCATCCTTTGACCTCTGTTATTTATGTGCACCAGATATGGTCACGTCTATGCTTTATCTGGGAATTTGCAGGAACCTCGCAAAGCGTGACAGGAACACAAATAGTTCTCTTAACAGTGTCAAGAGCCACTGGGAAGGATAACAAACATTACAACAAAGCGAAGAGAGCACTATTTATACACACTTGGGTAATCACATAATTGAACACAGCTGAACAAAAAACAGGTGAAAGCAATCAGGGAAAATGAAAAATTAGGAAGTGAAACTAGAGACTAGTCAAAAGAAAAACCCTAACAAAGTAAAACAGGAAGTTACAAATAAACAGAGAGGCAAGATAGACACGCACTAAGGCAGGGGTGGGCAACTCCAGGCCTCGAGGGCCGGTGTCCTTGCAGGTTTTAGATGTCCTTGAACTAACACAGATGATTTAAATGGCTAAATTAGCTCCTCACCATGTCCTGAAGTTCTCCAGAGGCCTGGTAACGAATTAATCATGTGATTCAGGTGTCTTGACCCAAGGTGAGATCTAAAACCTGCAGAACACCGGCCCTCGGGGCCTGGAATTGCCCACCCCTGCACTGAGGAGTACTGATGAAGGTTAGGGAAATAACTCAAAATACCATAAAATACAGATCATGAATCACTAAATCATTTTTTCAGGGATTTTCAGTGGTTTTATAGAGCGTGATAAGGATTTTCAGCAATCTATGCAATATCTGAGGATATGTTTTCAAGTTCAATGTATGACTGAAAAAAAATATTTATTTATGCACCAAGTCTTTCCCCTATAATTTAGCATTTTACCAAATGATTTGTACACTTAAGACTTATTCTGAAATTCTCAAAGAATGCAAACCGTGATTGATCCTATAGTGGAAACTTCCAGGAATACCACTGCATTTTATAATTCAAAATTAAAGCTATTGCTTGAGATTTAAGTTGTGTTGTCATCCCATATTTGAAAATCAGCATTTTACAAAGCAACATGTTACTCATGTGATATGCAAGCGTGGCTACCAAGGTTATTATCGTTAACGAAAACTAACGAAATAACGAAAACTAGAAGTGAAAAAACATTTTCGTTAACGGAAATAAAAATAAAAACAAAGAAAGGAAAACTAACTAAACTATAATGAGTGTTCACAAAACTAACTAAAATTAACTGAATTTATAGCAAAAATGTGTTTAGTTTTCATTGATGTGTGCATGTCATACAATAGTCAAGGGTGAAAATGAAGTTTAGTTTCCAGATTTTTTTCTTGCTGTGTCTCATTATGCCAGCAGGTGGCAGTACGTTAGTCGAGTCGTCTGTGTCGCTGCTCCGTCCACGCGCAGAATCATGTCAGGAAAAGTCGGAAGAAAGCGCCAGAGTCCAATTTGGGATTACTTTGAATATGACTGTGTTTTGGATAAAGCAAGTGTCTTGTAGTGGAAACAGACAAATTATGAGGGACATTTCTAAAGGGAAAAAAATCCCACAAACCTTAAAGTGCACTTGAAAAGCTCACACAAGAAGGCTAACCTAGCTTACCTTGAGAAGGTAAGGGAGCACACTCAACCCTCATCCCCAGAAAACAAGCTAACCCCAGGCAAGGCAGCGTGATGCATCCCGAGACAACAGGACGGGGATATCTACAAAACTGTGTGAGTCAATTACCTTCAAAAAGTTTATCAATTCACTTGAACCAAAATTACGAACACCCGGTGCTGCGAGAGTTAATAGTCTCATTGGGGCCAAGATATACATTTTATAGTTGCCTGGTATCAATGGTTGTTCATCTGCCTTTATTTATTTATTTATTTAAAGAACCCATAGGTGGGAATGTGAGTTGTCTGTCTCTGCGTGTTAGCCCTGCGACAGACAGGCGACCTGTCCAGGGTGCAGTATGGTAGCTGGAATAGCAACATACCCAAGGATAAGCAGAAGAGAATGACTGATATGATGAAACTGGGATTTTGTTACACTTAATTATTGCAAATACAACTAAAACTATAACTGAAACTAATCAAAACTAAACTGAAACTAAGGATTTTCAAAAAAATAAAAACTAAACTAAACTAGCAAACAATTTGTAAAAACTAATTAAAACTGATATAAAATTGAAAATCTGAAGTCAAAACTAAATAAAAATAAAAACTAATGAAAATTGCAAAACTATTAAAACCCTGGTGGCTACTATACATTTTATACCCTCCTCAATGACAGCTGAAGCCTCTGTTCAGCAATTTCCAACCAGAGAATATTCAGCCATCACATTCTGTTTCCATATGAGAGAAAGTTTTAATAAAAGCACAGAGCGATTTTAAGGCTTTAAGACTGGATCAGCACCATGACAAGATAAAGAAATCCCTGTACAAAAGTGCTGAATTATGTACAAGCTCAGATTTTGAACGGCGCTCATCAGAACTTTTGAGCCCTACCGCAGCGCATCCATGACAGATCCACATGAGACGCAACAAGCCCCCTGGGTGGCAGGGAGTGGGTGGGGGAATAAGGGAGCTTAGAGGAACCGTTGAGTCGTGAGGGATGTACTCGTCTCTCACCTGCTATTAGCATGCAGAGAGACTGCCTAGTCGAGGCAGAGGTTTGTGGGTGATGTGGGAGGATGTGTGAGGGGACAGCAGGCCATTTGACCCTTTGCCTCAAAAGGATCTGTGCTTTTCACATCCTGCTGGGTGAAGGGAAGGAAATATATATCATGATGCTGCTCTGGGCCCTGTGGGGAATACAAGCTCTTGAAATACCAGCTCATGGCTTGAAACTGTGTGTGCGTGGATGTGTATGGGTGATTTCTTGTGTCCCTTGGCGTGAGTCTCCCGAAGCATCATGGAATACAAATGGCAGTCATCATTCCACCAACCACAGAGACCACACAAACACACAGACACAAGCACACCGCCACAGCTACACTTGCTGCCTCCCTGCCCCTGAACTGCTCTGCTGCTTTCCCACACATACACACAATGGGATTAACTAACACTTCGTCTGGCCTGAGGGCTTGTCACCCAAAGAAATCACCAGAGGGGAATCATGAGCTCAGCCCCCAATTTACTGTGCTGCTTTTCCACAGCTGCCACATGCTGCCTGTAGTAAATGACTAAGGAAGGTCTTGAGGAACGAGCGGGAGAAAAATAAGCCTCCTGCTTCTATTCTTGTGTTCTCCAGCTGAATACCTGAACATGGAAATCTGCGCTCTGTCACACGTGCAGATATCAGTCTCTGTCACTCAGTGTCCCCAGTTCAGCTTACTGACAAAGGGAAAAATAAACACCTGAGGGCTGTTGAACGGTTTGTAGAATGCCAACTGCAGGTGGTTGGAGTCATAGGGGATCCAGAAATGGATGGATACACAGGTGCCAAACAGGTGTCTGTGCGCTTGGGGGGAAACACAGATTTTACATTATTTTTCTTTACCAAATCCACTGAGTTTTGAAAAACCATGCCTTGTGAAGGATGTAGAAATGGCGGAGAAACTGTCACAAGTGTGTGATTAAAAACGACTCATATTTTAGCGAGTGGGCATGAAGAAACAGCAAATCCAAAACGTGTAAACAAGCAAAGAAATTGCAGATAAATGACAATAAGAAAGGGAAAAACCCCTGAGAACACAGGAACATCTATATGGAGAGAGACCAAATGATAAATAAGAAGCAGGGGAGGACCATAAAGTTTACATTTCCTCCACATCATACATAATTCAAGCTACTTGCTTGCTGAGATTCCTGGCTCCAGTAAATATAAATACATTTCTGGCCTAGGAAATGTATTTTCTAGGTGATATGTCAGTCAACATGTCAGTCAACAGTTTCCTTTTCAATTAAACAAGTACCAACATCTATAGGGCTCCTGGTTGATGTCAAAGAATCCCCTTTTTGTTGACAGATTTGATGGAAGGTAAGCCAGTTCATCATCTTGGTTCCAATTATCTAAATAAGCTGCTTGAAAAATAAAAATAATGTTTCTTGCTGCTTGTTTACCACATGGTGATCACAGGTTAGATTCTTGTGAGTTACATTGCATTTCACGAATACCAGATCGCAGCCCTTTCCCTTTCACTCAGGGTACATTTATACATACGTTGACATTCCACAAGCTGCTTTTAATACAGGTTCAGATACAAATCATAGCACAACAAAAATGAATGAAGTTTGCCATTAAAGGAGCAGAAGGAAACGGATTTGCTATTCTCAAAACACATACCTGCTCCTGCACCAGTTTCACCTCCGCAATTATTTCTGTCAAGTTGTGCTGACACATATGTGACTTCTCATCTGACCCTTTATCTTCGACCCAATCTTCATTTTATGAAAAGGAATATAGTCGCAGAGATGGTTGTTTTCAGGCAGATAGAATGAAGTTCTGAAACTCGCTGCATGCTTCAATAGTTTTGGTCAAAAGTCATTAATTCAACCCAGTAGCACCAGCAAACTTTTCCATCCCTGTAGGTAATTTGTGACACAGATGTGGATGTGCAGCAGCTGAAGAGAGGTGACAGCAGACAGAACCTTTACATCTGTTGTTGAGATGCCTCACACATGACCTAATGACATGTTTCCTAAAATGACTCTACAGGGCCTTCACACTGCTGAAAGACTGCACTCAAACATAAGGTAACTTACAATTTTGAACTGAAGGAGACTCTTGTCTACTTAAACTTTGGTATTGTATATAGCATTAAAGTACAGTTACACTTGTATGTGACGCTGAATTGCTGAATTGAGTCTCACTGCCTTTAAAAATAGTTCTCGGGACGTGCTTATATGATTATACTATAGTGCAGATAGGCAAAAATAATAATAATAATGGCTTTTTTCTTTTGCTAACATGTGCATTGATCGGTGTTGGTGGGCGTGGCTTCCCTGACTTTTTTTTTGCCCACGGCTCAGATTAGTCAACAAATATTGTCCACACTTATTGAGCGTTTCAGACAGATTGTAGAGCCTATAATAATAATAATAATAATAATAATGATAATGGATTGGATTTATATAGCGCATTTCAAGGCACCCAAAGCGCTTTACAATGCCATTATTCATTCACTCTCACATTCACACAGCTGCCCTGGGGCAGACTGACAGAAGCAAGGCTTCCATATCGCACTAGGACAGAGAGCCCGAGGATCGAACCGGCGACCTTCCAGTTACAGATGCGCTTCCCAACCCCCTGAGCCACGGTCGCCCTCAGTAAGTATGTCTACATTTATTATTTATCAGCCTATGACACAACCAACACAAAGGTTGAACAGAATTGATCTGTTACTCTGTTTTAAACACATGAAGATGAAGCTAAATTAGCTGATCTCCTGGTTCTAAAAATATATCCTATCTGCTTAATGATTCAGAAAAACATTTCAAAAAAATCTGATGTTTATAGGGTACGTTTTGTTTTTTAATGTCATACAAGCATGCATTCTCCTCTTGGGACTAATTGGAAAGTTCAGTTCAGTGTGGTTCAGCTTTGGCACAACTAACGACTTTTAAGTCAGCCGCATATGTGTTTTGTTTCCCGCTGTGCCTAAATCAGCATCACAGAGCCTCAAGCAAGACTGTAAACTCCGATAGGAATTTGCAGCCTTTCTACACTTTTGACAGTCAATCAGCATTTTTCCTTATTTGTTGACAGTGTTGGGATTTTATGCATATCAAATAAAGTGCCACCACTAAACAATCCCTGCCTGTTCTTCTGCAGTTTCATGCACAAAATGTGTGAGGGAGGGCTGAACATTTATTCAAACAGTTGTCTGATTCATTACTCCAGACTGACCACTGTGGCAGGAACAGAGAGAAACACAAAGCCGCATTATAAAGTTGACAAGGGTTCACTCGAGGATACAATTAAACACAGCAGAACAAAAATCTAACAAGCTGCTACCTTTTACACACCTTTAAGTTTTGGTTTCTATCAGCCACCTCCTGCCAAAACATGCTTTTTATTTTTAACAGAGGCTCACAGGAGGTTCCAGTTTAGTGAAGTATAACTGGAGTCACTTATATCTGCTTACTTTTTTACAATTTTAACATAACACTTTACATTTAATTATTTATTTATATCTTAATTTATTCATTCATTTTCTTGGTGAGTTTATGGCATCAGTGTATTTAACAAAAAAAAAAAAGTCATTTTCTTTTTGTGGCATGTGTGCAGCTCTATCCACCAGCGCTCAGTATTCAAGTTGAACAGCAGAAAACATTAGTCATGCACTTTTTGACACTTTATGCAAATCAAATGAGCTGCGGTTGGTTTCATTTACATTTTCAGCCTAAGTAAAATCACTCTAAATTGAAAAAAAGTCTTATTAATGAAAAATTCTGCTTCTGTTTTCACTCGCCTTCACGCACATTGGAAAAAACTTACAACCCCCCCAACACTATAATGTGCTATATTCATTGTAAAAAAAATAAAAATAATAGAAAGAATTACTTCCTAATTTAAGAGGAATGGTTGTTTTTGAATATTTACATAGTCATTAAGTTTATGTGACCATGTCTGCTCTTAAAATATATATTATAAATCGGTCCCCAGAGAGGGACAGTCATCTTTTTCAACTGTTTGGAGGTTGGCGAAAGAAAAGAGAATTATACCAAGCCAGGAAGCGAAAACAAATATAAAATGTTACAGAAAGCAACAGAAAACTCCCACATGTAATAAAATAGTAGTTTCCTTGCTGCCAAACACGACTTATTCCGGCCATCCTTCCAGGTTTCTAAATGCCAGATCTTTAAAACATGGCCACTATTCCACTGTTACAGGTACTACACATCAGAAGCACCAGCTTCGAATTACATCTAACAAAAACGGACTATATGATTCCCTGAGAACGTGTTGGTCTTAACCAGAATAATGTGGAAAAATGCAGGAGTGTGCCTAACAGTAGATCTGTGTGACATTTAGAATGTAGGCTGGCACACTATGCAATATAATTTCCTTTGATTTAGTCCATGACTGCTTTTTGAGAACATGAACATTATTGGTTGAAAGAACTTTCATTCTATTAAATGATTATTTCTTAAAAGACAAACTTGTAAGAAAACTGAGATCCAAAAAAAAGAGAAAAAAGCCGAATGCCTGTGGAGACCGGAATGAAAATCGCAGATGAAGAGGAGATCAGCAGCTCTCATAAAAGACTCAGGACTGAAGGCCACTGAGATCATTATTTCTGTAAGAACAGCAAGTTTTCTCATCAAAGCCATTTTCAATCTAAAAGTGATGAAAAAGCATGTAATTACAATTATGCCATCCACAGTGAGACTTCGCTAATCAGACTGAGAAGTGCCCTGAGTGGACTTCTCCTGTCCATCAACAACAGCAGCTCAATGAGCTAGAGGTTTCCCCCCCGAAGAAGCACATCTGTCTGCTTGTTATGGATGAACTAAGAGGCTCTCACTCATGTTTCTCATGTGTAGCTGCTGCGACGACTTCAATAACACAAATACGGGCAAATAAAATGACAGAGTTAGAGCAGATGAGAAAACAGCAGTAAATCTATTAAGACAGATGCATTCTAAGGGTACAGTTTTTCATTAAAAAATAATTATTTAAAGTGACAGTTTAAATGTAAACATACTTAACTGTACACCTGTGAAGATTTTGGTGGATATTTGGCAATTAGGCATGTGATGACTTCATCCGCTGCCGAACCCCGAGAATTCACAATTCACTTCAAGTTAAACCAGGCCCTTCCAATGTGAAGTTTTTAGACTGCGTCAATTTCTTTAATTAAAATTTGACTAGATTCCTGCATCTGTTCTACTCTTATGCAACCACATTTTGTGCCAAACTCACAGTAGTTTGTCTTTGTGTTTGTTATTATCAATGAATTATGTTTAATAGTCTCATAGACCTTCCATTTGCAATTAAGACTCTTGCAAAATACTTCACATCTGTGAAAGAAAAAAAATGCACCAGATCAAATGTGCAAAAGAAAACATTTTTAATTAATGATATATAAAAAGAATAATTTTAAATGACAAGTGCCCTGAAAAAGATCTAAAAAAATAACCCAACTAAAGGCCTGAACATATGGCAAGAAGAAGGAATATACCTGGAATATATATGGAATATATATGGAAAAAGTCTACCAAATGATAACCACTGAGGGAAGCTTCCAAAAACAATATCATCTGAAATGATATCAACAATACCCAGAAATGAAAGATTGTTTTCTAAGAATTTCAAACACAACTGTCAATCTCTTCCATTTTTCTTTTTCCCCTGCTCACAGCACCCTTTTCCTGCCATCAAGTCTTTTACCAGAGGAGCTGTTCAGGAGAACAAAGGTAAACAAAATTAAGCAAAATAGAAACTGCTGTTAGTGATCCAGGAACATAAGGCCGACTTTAAAAACTAGATAAACCCATTTGTGAGATGACATAACCATGTATAACCAGCTGCTTCTACTGAAACACTACTGTTGAAGTTAATTCAGGCTGGCGTTGACAATATATGTTTTGAAAAGATAAAAACAAATTTTTGTTTTATTTCATGAAAATCAGAGGTTTCATTTAAAACTCTCTGGCAGTCCGGGCTGCTGAGTGGACCAGGATTTGGGGCACACAGTTAATGGTAAAGACTGAGGAGAAAGGCACCACCACATAAAGTTAAACTGTGAAAGAAAGAAAGAAACAAAAAACGGATACACTACCAACATTAAATCACATTACCCAGAGTGCAGAGAACTGTAGAAAATGTGCCTTCCAGCCATATTGTACATTACTTTTACAATACATATTTAATTAGTATCATCTATTGGAAGGTTTTACACATTTAAACAGGTGCAGAGGATGGTGCCCTACTTTCCCATATTAACCCACATCCACTGATTTGTATGTGTGAAATGTTAGGACTCTTCATGCGACTACCTTTACAAAATGAACGGGTGGTGAAACCTGCGTGGTGGGGCTGACAAACAGGTTGCCCAAGACAGTCGTACCAAATGCCCTGCAAACACTAATGTGAAACTGAGCATTTCCTCGTTTTCTGCGTGGCTGCTTAACCACAACCCCAACCGTGACCATTTTATCACTGTTAATTATAATTGGAAGGGGCCAAAGAACTGAAACAAGACAACAGTTGTCGGTTAAGATGAAATATGTAGTTGTAAGATATAGAACTATAGAACTGAGTATAAGCAATGGATTGGACAAAATGCATCTTCTGGCCAGCCTGTGCATTTCAAGTTTTACATTTAATTCTAAAAAAGGAAGAAAAAGGGAAACAAAATGTGAAGGCACTAAAGGAAAAATTAGGGTATCAATAAGTTTTCTGTAAGTCCAAGGCCAGTTAAAGCCATCCATCTCACCTTCACCTGCCTCCCTAAGCCTCTATATAAACCATAGAAAGAAAGGAAATCAAAGTGTAAGCAGCAGCTACTAGCAGCTTGTACTGTCGGGTGTTTTCTGACTTTGTTTCTCATTATCTGAGCAAATGTGAATTAGTTAACACACCACAATATTTAGGTAGCTGATATGTGTCAAATATCAACAACTATAAAACAATGACCAGTGTTACTCACTTCACCTGTGAGTGGTTTTGATGCTGGGACTAATGGGTGTACATCAAGCAGCATCAAAGCCATGGCAAATGGATGTCATTCCTAAATCTGCAAACCTTTGTGGGCAGAACACAAAAGTTTTTAGCAGTGGAACAAGAGAAATCATGTAGTGTAGTTGGCTCTTTGTTACTAGTTGAAATGAAATTATGTCTTTTTTTGGACATGTAAAACAACTCCCACCTCCATTATTCATTTATCTGTTATTTTTTCATTTACTTTAAACCACAATGGATAACTCAGTTATGGCACTTTGCCTGTAATGCTCAGAATAAATGCAGGAACAGAACTTGCACTAACCAAGTAACAAACCCACAGCTTGCATGTGTGAAATTTTTCCAAACAATGGAATCCTGTCTTAACTCAGTGATTTATTGATTTGTTTATGTTGCCCACAGAGTTACCAGTTGTGTAAAGAAAGTTTTTACTGTCATAGTTGCAAATTGCACAAGAAAGAGCATGCAACAAGACATGCACAAGAAAGCGGCTTTTTTAAGGGGTAGAAGGCAAAGCCACAGAGAGATGGAGAATGCAAAAGACATTTTTCATACTGCTCCAGGTTGTTGTACACATACAGCTACCAGCACTGTACTGTGTATGTAAAGGTTGGCATGTCGGAGCAATGGAGAATTCATAAACACTTATTTTTAAAAGAGATCTTAATCAGCAGTGACTCCCAAAAACAAGAGCTTTGGATGCAGTATTCTAAGTGTTACCCACAACATAAGGCCAGCAGACACTGATCTAGCTATGTTGTGGACAGGAATTAGCCTGCTGTGCGCAGCTTGAAATACCAAATGCCACCATACAGTGACTGAGAAGAGAGAAGAAGAGCAGTTTAAGAACAAAAACATTTTTAGTGTGCAGATGGTCTACCTTTGAACTGCCTGTGAGCTGAAGTGCAGCATGAGATCCTTGAACACTGAGTCAAAGTCTACATTTAAGTATTTATTCTGCTGTTGTCACACCCTGCTGGAGGAGGTATAAAAAACACAGACTTCAAACTTCCAGTTTGATGGTACAGAGAATCCACTCTATAAAATATTTTAAATGCTTACACATTGATATAAATTATACAGAGTAAGTAGTACAGAATATATCCAATATCGGCAAACCAGAGTTTGACTAATCAACTACTTGGACACCCCTGGTGATGGAGATGTAGCTGGTCTTGGATGAGTATCTGAGTAGCTAGGATGAGGTGAAAATGGGGAGGAGGGAAGTCCCACTATTAAGAATCTGAAAGGCAGAATGACAGAATGGTACTGACACTGGAGCACAGGTAACTAAGACTGACTGGGTTGGAGAAGGCAGGCAAGAAAACTATTGGACCGGTGTGATGACCACAGAATTGAGTTTGACAGTGTGAGAAAGCGGGAGTGACAAAAAGAATAGACTAGGAAGAATAAGCAGCCCATATGCCAAAGAATGCAGGCAGGGAAGTGAATACTGGTATTCCTAAAGGAAACGCTTAATTTAAACTTGTAGTATTTCCACTGTAGGATAACATAAACTTGAGCACAGCACTAACTGAATTAATGCGATGACTTGAAGCTTGAATAATAATTTAGGTGCCTTGAAAAATTATAGGATAAATTATTTTTTTCTTGTAATTTTGAAAAATTGGTGGTTGCCCAGTGATCACATTGAGGTTTTTTTTTCCACAATTGGGGACTGACTGCAAGTAGCTGCAACAACCAGTTGGTCACCCAGAGACTGAGCACGTAACACCATCAACTTCTGGGTGACCACTTTAATTACAAGGCCACTGCACAGGTTACCTGGTGAGAGGCAACTGTATTGAACTGAACAGTACAGCATGTGAAGCTTGTTTTACAGATGCATTTCTTGAACAGTACAGGAAATTTGCATGCATGTAAAACCACAACATGATAATAACAATTTCAAAAATCAGTCTGTCAGAATGCATGTATATACACTAGAAGCAAAACAGCTTTTTAAAACCAAGCAACCTACAACTTGAAACTTCTAAAGAAACCCAACTCTGCATAAAAGCGATTTCTTTTTGAAAGTTCCATGTTTCACACGTGTGTCAACAGAAAGGAAGCTATAGACTTCAGAGTAAAAACAAGAAACAAAAACACCTAACCACAGATTTACTCAGACACTGGGTATGCAGGAAAAAAGCATTGCACGCCTTGATGCACTTCAGCTGTGCATCAAGGCGTGGCAGAAGGCCTGCAAACAAACAATAGAAGAAAAGAAAAAAACCTTCTTGTAGTAAATAGAGCCCCTAGAGGACAAATGGATGTAATACAGCGTGACAAAAAAAAGAAACAAAATTTAAAAACCCTTAAAAATAAAAAAGAACAACCGCAAAACAAGCACTTCACAGTTATTAAAAAGAATAAAACCTTTGCAGAAAATTAATAAGCCACATGATTTTTAAAGTACACCACTGACTTGGTCTGTTCGATAACAATTCTTTCACAGGTCATAGCATATATGAGCGAAGACTACATCTTCACTATCTTTAGGAGCGGTGGGGAAGGAGCAGCTGGTATTTGAAGACCTCAGGGCTTGTGCAAAAATGTGTGGATATAAAGTTAAAGCCAAGCGTTGATTTTAAAGTTCTGAAAACCAAAGAATGGACTTTAAAATCAATGTTAAATGCTGTAAGGAGCTAATG
This sequence comes from Neolamprologus brichardi, assembly GCF_056152115.1. Taxonomy (NCBI): domain Eukaryota; kingdom Metazoa; phylum Chordata; class Actinopteri; order Cichliformes; family Cichlidae; genus Neolamprologus; species Neolamprologus brichardi. The sequence continues at coordinate 6,673,514 of NC_142122.1, forward strand.
TAATGAAAAAAGAATGCTTCAATGCTTTTCTGCTTTGTAATTTATATGATAGGAAGATGTGCTAACGGGGCACCACAGAGTGTGTCTGACTGTATCATGATACAATGTAGTTTGGTGATCTTGAGGACAGTTATAATTTCAAATGCAACATTCTGCTGTAAAACCTTGGGTCCTGGCATATCCATCCACCTGAACAGAAGAAGATCCACACCAGTACTCCCTGATGGAATCATCTTCACCCAGTGGAAGTGGAAGTACTCACAAAATTCCACTTGACAAAGTATTCAGGAATGAGTTCACACAATAAATAGCTAAGATTCCAGTTTAATCAAAACTCCAAGGAATGTGTGGGAACAAACTGGAGCAAGATTCTACACCTTACAAAACAGAAAACTAGGGATCTGCTGCCAACACTTCGATGACAGGCTTGTTGTCCTTTATCACGTATAGGAATGTTTGCTCTCCTGGAATTTTTCCTTGTGGTTTAAGGGAAGGAGCATCCTTCATACAGTGTGTATAAGTCAGCACAGATGACGGACGCTTGTTCGGAGTGAAAGTATCAGCTGTGCTGTTCAGACATCGGATCAACATGATATCATAGAAACTTTTCGGCTAGGGAACTAGGACATGATTGTCTGACATTGAACATTTGCATTCCTACTTGCAGAAAAAGCTCAGGGCTGAGTGTATATGGTCAAATAGACAACACAAAACGTCTCAGGGGTCCATGAAGGATGCCTTCTTGACAAGTTGACAGGTAATTTTAATGTTGTTGTTGATTAATGTATTTATCATCTCATCTCAAGACTCATAGAGCAGATAAATAGATGTGTCTGTCAGAGTGCAACTGTGAGGCTGTTACTTGGGGTTGCCATGTTATCGCTACTTACCATACTGTAGATACACTTCATTGGGGGTTTAGCTTCACTTGTGACCTTGGCAATTCTGCTCCACTTTTCAGCTGTTAAAAATAACTAAAAAAAAAACCCCAAAGGCAGCAGGCTGCACTGGAAATTATGGCTTCTTAAAACTGCCCTTATGAATGGCCATAAACATAACCTCCGTCTGAACAAATAAGCCTTGCTGAGGGCTACAGCAGAGCTGCCATTAAACAGGAGTCCCCTGTAGCTCAGATTAGTTTTTGCGCGGTCAGTCTGCCAAGAATAAAACTCAGTCTATATAGTGAAGGGTTGTAACGACCATGAACCAGACGACTCCCCTCGGTCTTTAACGGCGGCCTCAGTGAATGGAGTATGAATCAGGAGACTAACATGCAAGTCAAGAGGAACGGTGCGGACAGGGATATCACAAGGCCCAGCTCAGACAGCAGCAATAATGCAGCCCTCCAAATCCTATTATCATTGTAATGGAACGGATGGCGTGGGAGGACAGAAGATGGGTGTGTGGGAGGGGGAGAGAGACGAGGTGTAAGGGTGCTCCTTCTCTCCGTCTTTCTTCGTCTCAAGAAAATGTGTGTGCTTGTGCATACACGTAGACAGAGACACACATGGTCTTCTATCTTATTGCCAGTCTAGCGGAAAGCTCCAGGGTGACACCTGAGTGTCAAATAAATTCCTCCCTAAAGAAGAAAAATATCAAGAGATGTGAAGATTTCTGACGTATTTCCGGACTTTAACTGAAAACATCTTATAGGACTCCGGCAGGAACAAGACAGCCAGAAAAACCTGAAAGCAGATGAGGAATGCGTAACATAAAAGAGGCTGTGATATAAGGCAGGATACATACAGGCAAAAATAGACAAATGATAAACAATGCAATGAACCCTTATCACATTTCACTCAATTCATCATAAGAAGACTGCACAGAAAAGGTGTCTGAGCTGATGATTATCTCCAAAAACTCGAGTCCTAACAGCCATGTGAAATAATGAATAAGAAAAGCAATGAACTCCGTCTGGATTTAATACTCATTAAGTCTTCAAATAAAAGCACAGCATTTTTCAAAAGTAATTGAGATGGTCCAGAGGGCAATAAATGGCTGTCTGGCACTAGTATATGGATTATGGATACCTTAATGAGACCCATGCCATTTGCAGAGATAAAACCCTGTGACCCATTTGGACAGGTATAAAAACAGCTGAGAGACCGCCAACTCACAGGAGTTCATATAATGATGCATCTTTGTACAGCAGGTATTACTCCATGTGCTAATTACTCTTTATATTTACAATGAAAAACATAGCCCCATAGCTTCCTTTGATCTATATGTTAAAGCTTTCATGAGAAGTAATTCATGTTATTGTGATGATAAAACCATTATGTGCATAAACCTCCTTTTATTTAGCCTGGAATGGCTGTTTTCTCGCTTGTAGTTTCAGGGTTTATTCTGCATCTTACATTTAATGAAAACCTGGAATTGGGGTCTAAGAATAGAGAATAAGGTCAAAAACACAAATGTAGATGTTTACACTATTTTATTAAGCGACACATCTTCACACACGGTTGCTTCGAACACACAAACAGGCAGCAAGCTTGAATTTTCTGAAGAGTTAAATTGGGAAAAAAGTAACATATCAGATACTTATGTGAAATTTTGCCATATCATAGGAATCTTTGACGTTTGGTTAAAACCATCCTTGGTGAGGTCCAGCTTGCATATACATCCATCACCTGTTTATTACTGGATTTAAAGAGTGACTAGACCTTCTAATCTAAACCAGATCGTTGATGCCTGTGTGATGGTAAACGGGTTCAGTACGTGTGTGCTCTTTGCTCTTATTCCTTCAGTTTCTTGACTTTGTTCTGTCGTCCCCCCTAGTCATTATTTTAGTTTGATCCCCACCTGGACTCAGAAAGAGCCTGCAAGACCTGAATACTTTGAGGTGTTTTCCTCTGCAAAGGAAAACGCACCTTGTTATTCCAAGACAGTCATCTCTTCTAAAAAGAGAAACCTTTCACCACCAGGGGCATTGTACTCCTTTTATTTCGGCATTATGACAAGTATAGATGGAAAAAAAACTGCTGCTGGTGCATAGGCAAGGTTACCTGGCTCATGAAAACCCCCCAAAACTCACTAATCAGGAAAGGCAGTAAAAGAAAAGCATATTGACCCAAGAGGTTTGGTCACTTGGACTATGGACTATATTCCATCAGAAACTCATGTGTCTGTGTCTTACTGTCTTTTGTTATATGTGCATATGTGATGTTAATGTTAGGTTTAGCAAGCAGTGGGCCACCATCAAGGCTGTTGTAACCATTATGTTTACAAGTAAAGTATTGATCCTGAAGCTACAGTATTTAGTGTATGAAGGACAAGGTTTGCAACTAAGAATTAGGATTTCTGTCTTCTGAGCCCATCTTCTCTACACAGTATTCAACAAATAACTTTATGGCTTTGGATGATTTATTAATATTATTTATTCACAATTTCCTCCTTAATGCACTTAAGATTTCAGTGTATGTGGGGCAATGGGCATGAATAAAGTTCCTGGTGCTACAGCACGGAGGCACTTAGAAAAGTGAATGGGCGCCAGTGCATTTATGAATGCATGGATGAAGCTGGCTGCACCTTATCCAAGATAAGTACTCATGTTAGGACCTTTGGATATAAAAGTATTAGAACTGCATTGGAAGTCAGAGAACAGGACCTGCCATGAACAACCATTGTTATCTATTTATATTGTCAGCATCTCCAAATGCTGGCCTCAGTGCAAACCATTCTACACTAACAGACTTTTTTTTTTTGCTGCTATTCCATTAACCCAGACAAATCAGTGCTCATTTCTAAAGCTTCTTGAGACCTCACAATAGACTGGATTGCATTGGAACTTTTCTGCCATCTTTAGAGCCAGCATAGGCCTTAAATTGTATTCATAATTGTCATAAAAGTCTTAAATTGTTAAAAGTTGAAGCAATTCTAAAATAGCAAATCTTCCAGAGGTAAAATTCGGTTTGCTCTACTGCCAGCAAATATGCCACAAAAGAATAATTTTTTTCAAGTACAAGATGTGCTTCCTTGTGCCACATTTTGTTTTCTATAACTGAAAATGACGACGACGCTTTCAACACCTCATTTCCTTGTGATAATGTGGATGCTGACATAGTGTTTACTCTTGAACCAGCAAAATGCTCCTCACACGTTTGTACAATGGAAGAGACTTTCATTATGCAGCCATAGCAGAGCGCATGCAGCATTTCACAGATAAAATACAGAACATACTGTGTCATGGATAACAGACCATCAATTTAGCAGTGCAATTTTCAGTAAAACATGCAATACGCACAGATCTGATTGCAATGACAAATAGTGTTGGAAAGGGGTATGAATAGAGGATAAAGAAGACTCATGGGCTTAATGTAGTGAGTGCATAAATAAAAGACAAGACTGCAAGTGGCAAAGGGTGGATCCTGAGACATATTTGTTTTATTTGACAAAGGACACAAGCTGGGCAATGATAGGACTGGAAAGGTTAGCAGACACTGGGTGCATAAAGTGGAGGAATTTAGATTTGCTATAAGTGGAAACACTAAATTTTGCAGTGACAAGAACCAGCTGCAGTCTGGCAAAGTGACATTTATATTCATGGTTAAGTTAGTGTTGTAAACAACCTATTCCTCCAACATATTCAGTCGCAAAGTTATGAGAAGGAATCTTGTAAGGAGATGGAGAAAACCATGTAAAAGCATCACATAACCTCCCAGAGCAGTTGTCAAAGCTTTAGCTGGGCATCAGAGCATGCACTGGATCGCTTCAATATCTTCTCATCCTGTGCAGAATCAAAAATCCCAGTGAGAATGTAGAGCTGTGTTCTAGCCATTAAATACTACATGAAAGTAGTGAGTGCAAGTAAAGCAAGTAAGACAGAGATGTACATTGATGATCCCCACAGGATACACAATGCAATGAGACATTGCGGAGTCTAGATTTCAGCACTGTGATTTCAGGAATTTGTTTTTAGGCGCTCCTACATTAATGAATTTAAAAACGTGTAACATTTAATATATAACATATGTTAAGCACAGGGCACAAGGGCAACTGACTTAACTGGAAGATTACTGAAGAATAATGGATGATCTAAGATGTACTTGGGACCTTGGATTCAGTTATGCCGTCTGAAGCCTTTCAAGCCTCTTACTGAATCTATTTATGGTGAACTTCTGAGCATTGCTAAACATATAAGCAAAATTCATGAGATACATCTGAAATTTGTTGGTTTACAGCGTTTTAAAAGAGACATTCGCTCTCTTCTTTTACCTGCCATACTGGCTGTTTGTGACAAAATAATGTATGTCAGTATATAACTGCAAATATGGTCAAGTCACGAATAAACAGACAGATGTTTTGCAGTGATTTCATGATCAGGCAATGGAAGACACCAATTCAGAACAAGGGGAAGGCGAATTAAAAATGTTATTACAAAAAAGGTTTAGGTTTTGGACAAGTTTGAGATCTTGAGCTTGTGAAGAGAGAAGGGAAGTCAGCGAAAGGTACCGAAGTCTATACTGGAAAATGGGCAAGCAGGCAAATTAGGTGGTTTGAAGCTGGAAAAGACAGATACGAGGCTGGCAGGGAGACAGCTAAGTTACAATAAGAAAAATCCTAACACGGAAGCAGAAACACAAGCTTAAGATGATCTGATTAGTTGATAGAGTCAAGGTTTCTGATAAGGGACCAGTAGAAACTGGTGGATGCATCATGCATACTGAGGTCAGACAAAAACAAAAAGCCAGTTCCACATTTGCACTGCATCCTGACAGAGGTGATTATCACATCCAATACACCCCCAGAAATGTTTAAGTTAAATTCCATTTGGTTACAGAGCACCTTTGATCAGATGTCTCTAGTAAGCATATTTAAATTAAGAATAATTCCACCTTCTTGAAGGACAATCCACATTAAACTTTAATATCACGAGATCCCTCAACCTGTGATATGAGTAATCCAGATGACACTGGTCGGATAGTAAATCAAACTGCACAATTTAATTCTGTGAGGAAATCCTATCATAGATGGAAGAGTTCAGTGACAAATCTGAATGGTGTTAAAATGCAGAGATCCTCCTGCATGAAACAGATACCTGCCAGCCAATGTTTACTGCAAGCCAATGTTTTAAACTGGCTGCTTTGTGTTTGCATGGCTGCACAGAGGAAAGGAGACAGATGCAAGGTTCCGGGATGTCATTAAGATAGAAGACAACATGGATAGGTAGGAGATATAAGAAGGCTGGATTGAGAAGAAAGCAGCTGCTGAAAAGTCCTGAAGGCACCATTTACAAAACTGGTTCTCGATGATGACCACTGATCTTAGAAAAGCCTACTGATGTGGACACTGAGCACCAGGATGTGAAAGGTTAGTTTCTACATCCTTATGGTTCAACGGCAAATGTTCACATGAAGGGATGTCCGTTTCTGTCCACTCTGTTGAATCTAGCAGGGAGGTTGTCTCCACTCACATCGAGCTGGAAAAAAGAGAGCTCTGAAGCATGGCCCCTGATGTAATTGACTTCATAGAGAGCACTCACTTCTGCAGCCTGCTTCCCAGTGGTCATACAGGTCAGATGGAAATTAACTGTTAAGAAATTCATCTTAATTCAAACAGGGCTGCAGAACAGACTGAGCAAAACCACAGGTAGAGAAGAATCAAACAGACTGAAACCAGAGGTGGTAAAAACCAAACCAAACAAACGAGCTGAAAACATGGGCACCAAAATAGACCATAGACACAACAAAACAGAAAAAATAGGAGCATCAAGATGCTGGTGAAACCAAGAAGGTTGGGCCCACCTTTGGAAAAAATATCAGTCAGTACTTGGCTAATTTACTGAGAAATATCTTTAGGTAATTAAAAACTTTACTCTCATGCTGGATTTGCCAACATGATATTAGTGTGTTTAATAGAAATGAAACAAAGTGGAACTGATAATTCAATTCAAGTAATTCAATTTTCAAAAAGTGTTATTAAAAATTTGATTTCATAAATGCTATTTTTATGACATCTTTGTCTTCAAATACACTCATGTGTGACTTTACGCCTGTTTATCTGCTTATTATTTCTCAGTTGCAGTGAATAGAAAATAAACTGTAGGAAACTAAACAGAACAAAGAAGAAGAGAAATAACAAGTTAACATAAACCAGTGACACACTCCAGGGCCTGGTCAACCCTGGCAGGGCCTCCTTGAATGAGGGTGTCTAGTGATAATGGCTGAAACATCCGATGAATCCAAGGTCCACTACTGACAATGTGTCCCAAACAACTGGGACAAACTGAGACAACTGGGGCTTCGCCTGGAGTACCCTAATGGAGCATTTTAATGGTCTTAGTAAATCACAATGAAACTCTTGTAAATGTTTGCTTGGTATTGTATTATCAGAGAATACAGAATGAGTGTCTGCGCTGCCTTTCCTCATAACAGCCATCCCTCAAGATTTTCTCCATTTAAAGCAATGCATTATAAGTGACTGTAACATCTAGTCCTTTTTACTGAATCAGCCAGTCACACAACAGCACCCCAGTGCAGTTAGACATGTAGACATGGTCTAGACGACCTGCTGAAGTTCAAACCGAGCATCAGAAGGGGGGCAAAGGTGATTTAAGTGACTAGTTTCATGAATTGCTGACCATTCCCTCTCTTTATTACCAGAGTGTACCTATCTACTGATGGCTGTTTCCAGCAGGAGCTGTAAATATAGACCAAAATCTCAGAAGAATGTTTCCAGGATCTTGTTGAATCTATGCCACGTAGCATTAATGCAACTATGGAAGGAGTGTAGCCCTGGACTAGGAAGGTGTACCTAATAAAGCAACTTTGAGTGTGTTATCTCAAATACAATAAATTAAAAGGTTCATAATTGCATTTTTACAAACACTAATGGAGTTTTTCGGACTAATCTAGTCATTGTTCAGATTCAAACATATGGGGTGATTTATGTAATGCATTTTTAATTCTTAAAAGACACTTATTACTTTAAATTGGATATTTACACACACCTGGAAACGACTGCCTTCAAACTGACTCCAAAGTAATTAGAGCAATTGGATTTACAAACTGTTTATTTAATGGTGTGTAATTAACTGCATACTTTATATAGTTTATATATTACATGTACAAGAAAGTCCTCTGATGAGACTGCATTTGCTACATGCCGCCGATTAATGAGGTGAACAGCAAACAGCAGCTCTGCCAATATGTTTCTTGTCATTATGTCATCCAGGCAAAACATTACTCCCATTTGTACAAATATCTTGTCAAAGCAGTTTAGAGGAGATAAAACACTGCAGAAAGTAAATCTGTTGGTTTGGAACAGTGGGGCGAAGGGTCATAACCAAGGGCAAGTCTAGCAGTGCGTGAAATTGCAGCACTGAAAATAAAAATATCTGTTGTGGTAATAACAGGTTTGGAGTAGCTCCACTATATTTTATTGAACAGTTAATGAATCCCTGCTGTATTAATTTTGACACTTAAGATGGCATGAAATTAAGCCTTTTGTGGCAGGTGTTACATTACTGCTAACACTCTAAAGGGACTTTTACATAAGTAAATGACATATTATACTAAATAACATTAAGCATTTAGTGAAAAGTAAGCAAATATTTACAGCTGCTGAAACAGGCTTGACATGTCTCAAGCATTTCACCTAGACACACAATTTATATTACAACTAAACCAAGAAACCCATATCTTCGACCACCACTTACCACCAACCATTAAGACCGTTCTCTAGATCTATAAATCATAGTCCCAGACTAGCGAGTCCAACTCAAAGCTAATTAAAGGATTTCAGCCTTCTTACTTCTGCCTTGAAATCTACAATCTTAAGCCTGTCCCTTTCGAGAGGTTGTCTATTGATCACTGCTCCCTTTGTCGAGTGTAGAGCTGTACGGCCGATGCAATCAGTTTTGATATAATGGGCCCATGCGTTTAATTGGGCTTGGCCTCGGCATTTTTCTCTATTGATTAAAATCTCCAGACTAAACCCCTAATCAAGCTCCAACATCGGTCAGACAATCGCTTCCTGACAATAACCATGCAAGAGGATTTGTATAAGAATCCTGTCACATTAAGTTGGAGCTCTATAGTATTTAAAAGACGCATTATTTCTCGACACAGTGCTAAACTTTGTACAATGACATGTTTGAAACTTAATGCACTCTAGTTTGATCATAGGATGGGCAAAATGAAATATGCATGATATGAGGGATGGACATTATAATATGGATAATTTCTGCCAGGAAAGTCTGACAGCACACCAGAAACGATATATATTAAAGAAAAAAAAAAGATAGCTACCACAGGAAACTGTATGAAAACCGATCCAACCAAAACAAGCATAAGAATAAAGACACCAGTGCAGAGTGACATCAAATCGACCTGCTTATGTCCAGAAACTTGGCATTAGTGACTACTCAGCAGAGTACTGGTGAACTGCTGACTGTGAATAGTTCTCAACATTTACTGAGTGTATAGACACCTAACTGGCTCAGCAATTTCATAGTTGTCTGCAGAAAAACAAAAAACAAAAAATAAAGTTTGGTATTACTTTTATAAAACTAATATTTTATTATTACGTGATGAGGCTTCACTGGGCAGTAGATGGATCAATTGAGTGACCAGATGCATAGATTTTGACTAATAACTCTTTGGGAAGAGTGCTGGTATAAAAATACTTTTTCATGCTCACCAAACTGTGTTCTCTTCTCGCCGTTTTTGTATTTTAACAAAAGAAATGGGAACAAATTACATGTTTTTGCAGTCCATCCAATTCAACGTTCCAGGGAGATTGGATACACCCTGGTCAGGTCACCAGCCTGTTGTGGGGCTAACACATAGACATACAGATTCACGCCTATGGGAAATTTAGAGTAACCAGTTAACCTAACCCCACTAACTGTGTTTCTTTGGACTGTGAGAGGAAGCTGGAGTGCCCGGAGAGAAACCCATACCATTCATCAGAAAATGTTCAGCTGTAAGAAGAAACTCTGGCACATAAAGACCTGAGGGGTTGCTCCACTTTTGCAGTCACTTACAGTCCAGTCCATTATCATATTACATTTAACTGAGAATGGGCATCATGTTCACAACCATAAGCAAAATTCCATGAGTAACATTAATAATGTCTACAAAGTGAGGTGAAGCCTCATTGTGCATCATTGGTTCGTTGATACATTGCATTAAGGTCACCCATGAATCAGAAAACTCCAGGCAGTCAGTTTTGCTGAGTACAGCAATGTCTCCAAAAGTCTCCCACAGATAATAGCAAAAATATATGATATGATACGATTATCGATCCCGTCCACTCCTCTGAGATCCAAGGGGACAGCTGATGACATCAAAACAAGTTTTATCTTTTGCCATTTCCAAAGTCTTTTTATCTTGATTGTTCAGTTTACTACCACGGGGACACATCATTGTCCAGTGTGAACGTAACTGACAGCAGTGCACAAGCTAATAATGAAAAAAACAAAAGCAAAACACACGACTCACAAAACCTGCTTGTTTATCGAGCATAGAAGGCAATTACCACACCGCTTGCAAATAGGTAGCCATATGCTCGGCGTACGCTTTGTACAGAAAGCGTATCTAGTTTTCATTAAATACATGCTTTTACTAGTTTATATATTCATTACTCCGTGTAAGCTCTTTTTGCCTGGAGTACCCTAATGGAACATTTTAATGGTCTTAGAAAATCACGATGAAATTCTTGTAAATGTTTGCTTGGTATATATGCTTGTATTATCAGAGAATACAGAATGAGACTTACCATTGGGAACGTAACAAGTGAAAAACAAACAAGACCTAATATGAAAAAAATATGACAGTCTGCATGATTAAGAGACAGAACAAACAAGCAGTAATATTGTTTTATTCCACTCTGGACACTCACATCAAACAGAAGTAGCTGTGTTGCACTTCCACATCAATTATTCATCAGTACATTGGAGTATATAATCATAAATGGCTTTGCTGAAGAGGAATTCAAAGAATGTAGCATTTGTACGTTTGATGAGCAACCCACTACATATTTATTTTTTAGACCTTGTGACTTAATGTTGGGTATTGCAAAGAATTAAGCATGATAAATAAGCGGCTGATGAAAGGACTAAATCAAAGTTACGACTACTACTACTATTATGTTTGCTTTTATAACATTTATCTTCCATCTCCAGCTCCATATGTCACCAAGACCCCATTTTAAAATTGAGTAACAAAATCAATACTTCAATAAATCAAGAGATATGGCTTGGTGCACCTGGTAATTATTTCTTTCATTCAGGTGGACACATCTCAGGTCAGCGTTTTATGAGCTGTCATGGACGTTGAGGGCTTCTAAGAGCAATTTCTTATCATAAGGTTGCATCTCAAAAATACATTAAGGCTGGCATTTTTTCCTCATTAACTATGTTGACACTTTCCATCAGACATCTTTACATAAATCAACTTGGGAAGCTGTCCTAGCCTGTCGAGCTTGTGAAACATTTTGTGTTGTGCAAGACCTTGAAACCTGCATACAGCCGACAAACATCAGAAGCCTTTTGTACAGCAATGAGAATAATGAGAGTTTTAAAAAAATGAAATTCGGGATGAAATAGTGTGGAGCAAAGAAAATGCAACAGAGGCATGTTTTATCAAAGAGACATTACTTTGAAGTCACCCTTGAACATGAACTAAGAAGTGTACTTCTCAGACAGACCACTTCTGCGATTTTCTTTGGAAATTCTGCTGTCAGATCAAGTACAGGAAGGACAAAGAGTGGGGGAAAAAGCTACTGGTCAAGGAGAGGTCTCTGTATTCAGGGATTCAAATTATCTCCTAGAGCTGCTCTCTGACAGCGCTTTGACTGCAGCAGTGAAGTCAGTCTGAACATATTGTCATGATATAGTTTTCTGCTGCCATGCTAGCGAGAAAAGCTTTCTGACTGCAGCCATTATTTCAATTTTTTGATTGGTTTACTACAGCTTACACTTTTTGGTTGTGCCGTGCCATTCTATTGCTTTTTTGGGCACCAAATGAAATTGTGAGTAATAGTTTTCTTAGGCCACCATAATTATATATTCAGGAAATTCTACATGTCTGTAGCTGGGAGCAGCACAGAAACAGAGATTGCTTCAATATCCAAAAACCTCTTGAAGTTTAATCTTTTTCTTGATTTAAGACTGTTGGTGTATGACGCATAGATCATATATATTGTAACAGGAGGGGAGTCATCCACATTATAGCATCCATGAGTATTACTTTGTGACCTCCAGCTCCAAAGCAATATCAAACTAATGTTTTTAACATAAGTGAACAGCTTTCACCAACTTCTATTTTGATATCAGTGAATATACAGTGACTTGCAAAGGTCTTGAGCCATCCCTCATTTCTTTATACATTGCTTCGATGGACGGAGACTTTTTTAAAGTGGTTTTTGAACAGTTATTCTCCAGGCTTTCTGAAAGTCTTCCAAAGTGTTTCTTTGGACACTGGGTGCTTTCTCACCCATTTTAATCCAGTCCTGTACCTGTAACATTGTCAAATCAAAAACAGGTAAGAAACCAGCGTATCTATGGGCAGCACGGTGGCACGGTGGTTAGCACTGTTGCCGCACAGCAAGAAGGTCCTGAGTTCAATTCCACCATCAGGCCGGGGTCTTTCTGTGTGGAGTTTGCATGTTCTCCCTGTGTTTGTGTGGGTTCCCTCCGGGTACTCCGGCTTCCTCCCACCGTCCAAAGACATGCAGTTAGTGGGGATAGGTTAATTGGATAATCCAAATTGCCACTAGGTGTGAATGTGCGAATGCATGTGAGTGCGAATGGTTGTCTGTCCCTGTGTGTTAGCCCTGCGACAGACTGGCGACCTGTCCAGGGTGTAACCCGCCTCTCGCCCTATGACAGCTGGTATAGGCTCCAGCGCCCCCCGCGACCCTGAAAAGGATAAGCGGAAGCGAATGGATGGATGGATGGAAACCAGCGTATCAGTCTACACATAACAGACAACGGGCATTAGCTTGTTGCAAAAACACACAAATTTTTCAGATTCATGTAGCTGAATCTATGAAAAATATCAGAGACAACACATGCGGATAGGTATTAAACAGTCATGTTTGTGCCAGCAAGGTGATACCCAAAGGGCTATTAGCGGAAAAACTTGCCAGGATAGCTCAGCATGGTGTGTAGTGTGTTCTTAAAAAAACTGAGGATACTCAACAGGTGGAGGACAAAAGAAAAGGTAGCAGACATAGAAAGATATCTAAAGCTGTTAAATAGTAATTGAAAGTCATGTCCTTAAGAACGAGGCAAATGGCACTAGAACTGGACTGAAAATCAGGGGCAACACAAATCTTGTGGAGAAATGAATCCAAATTTGAAGTTTTTGTTTCAAATTGTTGTCATTTTTTATTGAGGAGGTCAAGAGAGGTACAGCAGTGAGTGTCTACAGCATCTATAAAACATGGTGGAGACATGATGTTGGACATCTTGTCCGAAGTGGTGGATCTGCAAAAATACACTATCAGATTTTGTTCCATCATTCAATGCCATCATATTTTATCATGAAATTGATTGCAAACACATTGCAAATAAAGTAAAATCAAGAAACCTGGGGAACTATTCTCCTACCGGAGACTGCTTAAAGGAGTTACATGCCAGACAGCAGTGTCATTAGAAATTTTGAGAAAGCTTGCTTTGAAAAATAAAAGTGGTCAAACCAAAATATATCTTGTTAGAACTGTGCAAAAACGAATAAATCGCTGCACCCATTTCCCATTTTACGAGAAAAATAAAAGAACTGAAAAGTAGCAGCAGCCTTTTACAAATTACTGTTCACTACCACCCCATTCACCTTACAAATCTAACGCTTGAACTCAAAACACTGAAGCAAAATTTTCTTCTGGTCTAGTGTCTACTCCTCGTGTATCTTCTAATTGGTCTCCCTTAGTACTGTTTTTACCCACCACGAAGGCCTAATTTATGCAGTCTGCCCTGAACAGTTGCTCTTGAGATCTATCGGTTCTGAGCTGAGGGGCCAGCTCAGAGGTTGGTTTATATTTAATGAACCTTTAAAAAACACTTTCCTTTCCTAAGGCATTTTTCCCAGAAAACATGTTTGACGATTTTTTTCGACGACACTTAAAGAAAGTTATTGAAATGTTTTTGACTGTCTGACTTTCATGCCTAATGGACTGCTGTTTTTTTGTTACTTAGTTGAGGTGCTCAGATCATTATTTAGATATTTACTAGATTTTAATGGCACAGGTGAATACATTATCAAGGTAATAATTTCTTTGAACAAGGCTCATCTATGAAAATATCATCAACAGTGTTCCTGTGGATGAAGCATGAAGCTAAGAAACCAGTGTATATTACTTTCTTCTGTTGCCATATAATTCCATATTGACCAGTATGCTCTACAATATAGTAGATGGTAAAAAAAATAAAATAAAGAACAAACCTTGAAAAAATATCAAATGTTTGACTGGTACTGTGCAGTAATCTTGTTCTATACTGACAGTTCAAACCTCCCAAATTCACAAGTACATGCCTCAACCATCTCTGCATAATCTGTTGACACAGTGTCTGTAGCTTAACACGGCTTCAGAGATGAAGGTCACAACAAAGGCCGTGGAGTTGTCTCTTTGATGTGTGACAAAAAAACTGATTCTTTATACTTTTTTATTCAGCTCAATGTGCTTTACATAGTGCCTTTTTTGTTTGATGACCCATCCTGTGGACTACTAGCAGGAAAAGAAGAGAACGTGCTTGTTGGACAGGTTACAACAGTTATTCAGTGACAACATTAAAGCAGGAGTATAGATATGCCTTTGATTAAACCATATAACACTTTAAATGATTCATCTCTTTGTTAATAACTTGTACAATGGAAGAATTTAAACATCAATCATGTTCATCAAGAGCCAAAATGTAATTTTAACAATAACGCTATGGATTGGCATAAATTACTCAATAGCTCTACCACACAGTATTTCTTTAATGCTCGTTACAGCCCAACCATTTGTGCTCTAATCTGTTCTTCTTGATATCTGTGTCTTTTTCTCATAGCTGCACTTAATCAGAGACGACAGGTTAATAGTCAGTGGCCGTAATAGCTTCACATACATGAAGAGCCATTGTAATGACTACATCTTCATGCCTATTAGGTTTAGACATTTTACTAATAACCTTCCACTTTAAGCTTCCTGATTCTTTAAGGTTGATGCTTTAGGGTTGCAGTGGTTCCAGTGTACATAAAGAGACAAAGGAGAATGCAAAGAGCATCGGCTGTAATATATATATATATATATAGTTTAAAAATTCAATTAGAAGAGGTCAGGCTTTCGCATATCAGCAGGCACTGAGCTCATCTACTGTTAATTGGGGTGCTAAAAGGTAGATTTCATATTCTGGCTCAAGAAGACTTTGATTTTCATTATATTGTATTTATTGTGGACTCTCCAGTTTAAAATATCTTTACATATATTTCCTAAACTGAATGAAAACATATTTCTCAGTGCAGAAATAGCACATGTATTTTTCTCATTAAGATTAAATTAATAGTATTTGGTTATAATATACACTGAAGCATGCTCTTTCATGTAGACTATTCAAAATAAAAGGCCTGTTCTGGCCAATTGCTATGAAATTACACCCTTAAATCAGATGTGAACAACAGGACGACCTGAACTTGAAAAATAAATGCTTCCAAAGCACACACTTCTGGAAGGAGGGTGTGACGAATAAGCACAAGTGGAATCTCATTTTTTCTGACTCTGTTATGTCAGAGTGTAGGCACAGCATAGAAATTAGACCTATATAAAGACAAATGACCCGGTGCTTTTAATCTACATTATTACAGCTCAGTCCTAACTATGATAGAGGAGGTTTGGGCAGAGGTGCAGCCAATGTGGTTTACAGTAGCAATTTCTTCTTTAAACGTCCGACTACCGTTTCATGTTATAATTTTGATGCTTTCTGTCAGTAGATGCACATTTGGCACATTTGAGCTAAAAGGAAGGGAGGGTTGGAGGTGAGGTGTTTATGTGTATGTATGTATGTGTGTACCCATATCTATGAAACTGTATTTTGTTCTTCGAGGCCTTTGCTTCAGCACTTTGAACACTCTGAAACCAATAATGGACACTACATGAAAGTACCTAATGGGTAGGTGCTCTCTTTCTATGAAGGTATTATTTACTTATTTATATATTGTATCCTGAAGAGTATTCAATTCAAACAGTGATTTTTAAACTAATCAGTTAAATAAAACATTTATTAGGAAATACTTTGCAGTTGATGGCTGAGCAGCTGATTGAAATAAGAGCTCACTGAGAATACTCCCCCTATTCACCATGAAAAGTTTGATTGCTTTCGTTATAGGCTAACTTTAGTTATTGCATGTACCCAATGGGTCTGAAGCATTAAGCTAATGGCTCCAAAGTAAAAACAACTTTAAATCTGTATTCATCAGCAACATTTTTTAATTAGCACTGTCAAGTTGTGCCCATCCCAGCAGCGGCCATAGACATTCAAAAGAGAGTAGAGCGATTGTTGTACCTGACAGTGGTGGGTACTTTGGGTCATGAGCTTCTAGGCCATACTCTTCTACACTTCCACACATACTAAACTTTTCATCAGTGCCATTGTGCAGGTTGATTTTATTTGATCAAGTCCATAAAAGTTTTTTTATGGACTTTTGTAAACTGCAGTCCGGCCTGTCAGCTGTTCAGCTGTTCATAACATGGCTTGGAAATTGTGCTGAATTCTCTGAGCTTCTCTTGAAGACTTCCCTTTCATATGCAGTCGTGATTTCCCACATCCTCACATTTTTAAGCAGTTTTTAACTCACCATGCAAATGATTTTTCACTGATCCACAACAATCTTTAGTCAGCATGTTTTTCCATTTTCTGGTTACTCATACACTTTGCATATATGTTTTCTTACATGTCATAACTTGTTCGAATGACAACATTTTTTGCGGATAACACAAAAACAAAACAAAAAAATAAATGAATAAATGAAAAAATAGAAAGTATCAGAAGTAACTCGGGTTATTAAAAGAAAATGCCACAATATGTTGTTAATTAATCAGTGATTTTGGCATGCACTTTGTGCATGAGTGCTAGCACGGTGAGTAAGGTACTGCTTAATAGAAAAGCAAAAATAGGTCCCAGCACCATGCAGATTAGGAGGAGAGTTGTAATTTCTAAATTCCTGTGGGAGTGGAGTGTGCTTTTATACTGGGAACTCTAGGCCCACTGACAACCTGAGCACACTCACAGGGCATCGGCAATACAGATAATTTGTGCTTCCTCATCTACTCTCTTTTCAGTTAATAGTACACCATGTTGAAGGATATCTTAATTCCTGGAAAGCATCTGGGATACAAAGGAATGAGGTGGCTTACCTAAGGAACTATAATTGGCATGCACATGTATGTTTACTTCAAAAGTGTTTTTATGCATAACAATAGAAGAAATAAATAAAGGTGTGGCAACAAAACCAAGGCAGGATTAAGTTAGTCTTTTAGTCTTAGGTTGTATCAAGTATTTAAGATGATCAAATGTCTGCTTACATCTGATTAGGTGAGGTATGAGATATTATCACAACTTCTTAAAAGATGCCATTCAAAAGAAAGTGCCATGTTATAAATTTAACACACATCATGAATACTTGTTACATCTGAGAGCACGGAGATAAAATAAAGCAGTAGTCGGGCTATAACAAAACAGTTTATGATGCACTTATGCCACAAATCATTTTTGGTTGACACTACTTCAAAATGAGGCTACGAGGCGAAGATATCTCATTTTGTCAAGATGCTTGCTGTCTAGTCTGCTCTCTCTTCCTCGCCTATGAAAGAGGCAATCTTCCTCTCCTCTTTCACTTGCGTCACTGGTTAACAGACTAAGAAGGAAGGAGAATTTGAGAATTAAGATAAGGGGGGAAAAAGACAACCTGCCAGCCCAGCAGCCAAAAAAGAGGCAGGTTGTGACAGATTTTAGCTTTAATAAAATCTGCACTGACATATATTTTTGTCTATTGTCTGAGTCTCATTATTACATCCTTCCCTTGCATAGTTCCCCTTTACTCTTCATACTGACAGTCAGCTCAGCCTCAATCTAGAAGGGAATCCTCAGTCACCAGCATCATTTACTATATTGTCTCCTATATCGATGAAAAGTGAGTATTTTATTAAATATAATTTTTTTATAGATTTTTATCAGGATCAAAAGAATAAAGCCGTATCTGCTGCTATCTCATGCACTCTTTCTACATCACATCAGATACAATATTAGCTTGTTTTCCTGCAGCATGGGGCTGCACTAAAAACTTCACTGGGAATATTCATTAAGTGTATAGGGTCAAGGTCATCCTTGGTTTAGCAGTGAGGGGACGAAATAAAAGGGAAGTGAGATACACTACAAGAGAGCAGTGTCGATTCACCCTCTGCTGCCTCGCTCTTTCTGTTCACATATCTATTCAGCATGGAGGTTTAGTATTTTAAATGTCAGCCTTTACACAGCCAACTACACGTATAGCTCATTTAGAATTAACAGGAAAAAACAGACACAGGAACTGAGGTAGCATTGAAATGACTGTATAAAATTAGAAACATTGTTCAAAACGACTTCAAATTAAATGTACGTCAATGTTGTCGAGCTGTTGACTTGAAGTTGTCTTAGCTACCGAAGGCAAGAAAAAGAAAGAAAAAAGAAAAAATTAAATTGTTTAATCATTTTTCCTTGTTTCCTGTTTCGTCAATCTTGGGGAATGACAGACCTGTATAGCAAATGTTGAGCAGGAATCCCACAAAAATTGAATAATCTAAGGGTTCTCTCACTTTCGTAGCAGGCGGTGATGACAAAAAAGAAAAACCTTCCTTGCTGCTCTGGAAAAATGCATTATGCAAATGTTACCATTTTTACTGCCTAAATGTGTGGCAAAAAATACGACATAGAAAGATCAGGCTATCCGTATCACCTTTGGCTCCTCAGTGAACAATATCCTCGGGTAGAGGAAAACAAATGAGCCCCCATCATAGAGCGTGGCGGTAGGCCCGTAACAGCAGGTGGAGATAAGGAGGATGTTGAGGGTGGATGGCTGAGACGCATTGTCTTAGAAAACAACCAAGTAAACGCTCAATACCCAGAGCCCAGATTCTCAGAGAGTGCCTATTAATGAATGTTCTCCTGATAATATTCTGCAGTGGATACACTCATTTTATGAGAGCACAGAGGTTTCACCAAATTACACTGGCCTGTATTATGCATGCAAAGCAACAAAGGCCAGATGACTAAAAATGAACTCTAGTGTGGAGTCTCTCTATCTCTCTAACCTGCAGTGGTTCCCATGTAGAAATAACGTATACAGATATGGACTCCCCATATTTATAGCATCCGTTCCCTCAGCTACACTGTGCCCTGTGTGTGTGTGTGTGTGTGTGTGTGTGTGTATATATATATATATATATATATTCACTACGTGTTTCTTCTTCTTTTTTCTTTTTTTTTGCTGGTTCATCACAGCCAGGGCAGATATCTTTGTGGTGCTTTACTTGCTTGTGGAGCACAGGTGTTTTTGACTAGGCCACTAACTTAATCAAAGTCAAAGCTTTCTAGGTTGTTTGAGACTAAAGATGATATGTGGTCAACTTTGTCCAACAGTGAGGAATATGGACAGGGTGTCAGTAAAAACCAGGGGAAGCTGGTTCATAGAAGCAGAGGATACTACTCGTTCTCTATTCAATGAATGTAAGAGGGAGTTCTGAATATCTTTTTAATGCTACTGATTGATGTAAAGTATTATTAAAACTCAATTTTAAGTAAATGTTGATTAAATGTCTTTAAAGAAATTAATTATATAAATTAAGAACGATATTTCAAGGACTAATCTAATACGTCTGTCACACAGGCTTAGAGACAAGTGGGCGAACGCGGTCAGTGGGGGTTGCTGGCTTTTGCTGGGTGAAAACTGTCACAAATAAGGTGCTGCAACATAAACTTCCTGGTTTTGGTCACACTCAGTTTCACTAGTACTTCATAACTATTTGGTGAGTGTTTGCAGATCGATTGAGGTCTTCTATGCAAAACATGGGTGATTGCGGCAATTTGCTAGCAACTAAATCAACTGGAAGCAGGTTTTTGGTGCAGCATCATATCATTCTTTGCTTAGCAACAGCACGAAACACGAAGTAGAACAGCAACCCAATGCTGTTGCATTTACTGTCAGATTTTACAGCAGTGCATTTTCTTACTATGAATTCCCAAATCTTTCAATGTTGGTCATGAAATGTTACATTTCATTGTAAAGAATCAACAAATGGTATATATTTGCACATCTTCTTTCATCCCGCTGTTTTCTGAGGTATCTTTAGATAGACCGTTTACACCAGTTCAAACCTTGATTTTTGCTTTTTAATTTGAAGTAATATTGGCTTGTCTTCTACTTTCTCTTTTTACAGTTAGTTAAAACTGGTGTAGATAACATTGTCCAGGAATCCAACGTAAAAGGTCTGACTAATTTTTCACAGAGAAATTGCTAAGTTTATTAACTTCTTTAATTTATATTAAGAACTTAATAAACTTAATAAAAAATACACAAAATACACTGTAAAGGGAGAGCTGACTGTAAACTCTGTGGGTCAGCATTTTGGTGTAAAGCTACTAGTATATTCTAATTGTAGCTGGCATCTTCACTGCAAGGAAAACACTGGTGTGCACAAATGGGCTGCTGACCTGTCACACTGACCTGACACATTACTACCACATCTGTGTGGAAAAGATACTAATCCCCTTAAGGTGGGTAACTCTTATCTGCCTACTGGTCACACTAGTAGCTCTTCATTACAGCCACCTGAAGCAAGTAGGTATCTGCTGAGCAGCCTCTAAGTCTTGTTTTGTTGTAAAATATCTAGCAGCTACAGCTATAAGACAAATGTATTTACATAAAAGAAATACAATATCACCCTCTGAAATGTAGCTCTGCTTAGAGAGAAAGATGCATAATATTAAAATAGGCTAGTAAAGTACAGATAGCTCTAACTGTAGGATTGCAAATACATTCATTTTGTTATTTCATGTGTTACAGATCACTAATTTATTCATTTGCATCACACCGTGAAATAAAAGTCCCGCATGTTAAAGAAGCAGGCTGAGTCTAAAGGCAAAGACAAATTAGTGACGAGTAGCTTCACCCCAAACACCTTGACCTTACCTGTACTCAACATCTATTAGCACAACAGTCTACTCATCTATAGAACTCTGCATTTACACTTAAGCTTACACCTACTTAACAGTCAAACACAAATGGCAGTGAGTCAGAACCTCTCCATAATGATTAAGTGAAAACACTTTTACTCCACAGGAGGACCTTAACATGCAATTGCTACAAATCCAGTCCAGCATTAGAAACTGCAAGTGTAGTAATTCACAACTTCTCACATCATTGTCCGAACAATCTGTTTTACCTACTCTTCTCACCCGCAAAAGCATAAATATACACAAACGCATCCGTTTGCAATAAAGTGAAATTATCCTTTAACACATTTTATTCGTATTAACAACTAAGATCTTGGTTACATTTCCTCAAAAACACTGTTAGGGCAAACTACCTGCAATTAAAAATAGGAATGTTGCCATGCTATGATTTCCTTATCCAACCTATTCCTTATCCTATTAAGGATTTTGACACTTTCCTCTGAAATGCTGCTGGGATGAGTTTATACCGTTAACTCTTTACATTTCAGCTGCCTCTCCACCCTTTTAAGGCATATTTAGAATGTTACTTCTAGAGTAAAAGCACAGCTGTTCTTAATAGTATTTTAGTCCTTTACACATACAGTATAAATTCATTTTTAAATTCCTTTTCTCCAGTTTGAGTTCATGTCCTTAGACCCCTGGGAGGCAATTAGAAATTGTAAGCCTTTACCTGATTGCTCTTTAATTAGCCCCTCTGAGTGCATTTCCTCGTAAATGAGCCAATAGCAGATAGTCACCACTTGAGCCTTAGGTGGCCACTTTGACTGTGTTCACATGACAATAGTTGCCTGACTCACACAATAGAAATCTGTAACAATTCACTTTTATCACTCTCGTCTTACTGGTAGACTTTACCCATAACTTACTCCGATGGTGAGCCTGTCTTGAGAATTTTTTGACTGAATTGTCTAGGTCTTGTTATGACACACATTCTAGATGCTGTTGTACAGAAACAAGCCTTCTGCATAGATCCTTTGAGCAAGTGGTAGAAAGAAACACTGCACAATGCAGGTTAAAACTAACAGTCCAAAGGTCAATGATTGTGCTTCTCTCCTGTTCCAAATTATAGACAGAGCTTACAGTTCAGAAACTGCAAATGAACAGTCAGAAAGAGTGAGTGCGACATCAATCTGCACTCAACCGCCAACGATTTCACCTTAAACACTGTGATGCCTTCGTCTTGCACCACTCTTCAAACCTGCTTTCTAAAAGTTTGCAAATGTATTTCTACTGTTGAATTCAATAGAGCAATGTGTCTGCTGATTAAGATTGATGTGTTAGAGGTTGAGGGAGAAAACTAATAACCACCTCACCGAGAATTATTGATCCTATCATGGATTTTTTTGCCCCGAAAATGGTAAATGGCCTGCATTTGTATAGCGCTTTTCTAGTCCTTAAGGACCCCAAAGCGCTTTACACTACATTCAGTCATTCACCCATTCACACTCACATTCACACACTGGCGATGGCAAGCTACATTGTAGCCACAGCTGCCCTGGGGCACACTGACAGAGGCGAGGCTGCCGGACACAGGCGCCACCGGGCCCTCTGACCACCACCAGTAGGCAAACATGGGGTTAGTATCTTGCCCAAGGATATTTGGCATGCAGCTAGGAGGCAGCCTGGGATCGAACCACCGACCTTCTGATTAGTGGCTGACCTGCTCTGCCACCTGAGCTACAGCCACCCAAAAAAGTCACTTCCACGTGTCATAAACATTTTCTTTCATTTATTAAACTCCTAAAAATCTACCCGTGATCATCAAAACTACATCTTTGATGGTTTTGTTGTCTTTAACTGAAGACATTGGATGCACTTTCTTTAAGGTAACGCCATTTTAAAGGTTTATTATATGTTGTAAATGTCATTCACTGACATTTGAGTCTTTAAATGACTCTTCATCTTCCTCGGCTCCTGCAAAGCACAAACACTTACATGAAGAAAAAAAGTATAATTTTAACAAATAGTTACACTTTTAGTGAATTTTAGAATCACTACAGTAAAGGGTACTTTCATGAATGTGTGTGGCAATGGGCTTGCCATGTCTGCAATCACTGAAAAAGATGGAAAACCTGTCATCTGACAGAACAGCTGCATTTCTATTTTTATCACTCCAGCTGTCTAGTATCTTTCACTGCATCTTACAGCTGTCATGTTAACAAAGTGTTGCCCTGTGCGTGCTCCACAAACTCAGGTGACCTACTGCTGACCCAAACATCACCTTTTTAGACACTGATAAGCACCAAGACTGCTGCTCTGGTTCTCGCACTACTGCCTCTGCAGTAAGGAAATACAGCTTTGTATTTGGGATTAGTTTAGTTTAATTAGTTTTGTTCATAACCAAAGTATTAAAGTCTGATGATGATATACTGAGAGATCAGGAAATGCTTGGTGTTATTTTAACATTATGTTGGGAGCATGAATGTTCAAATAACATGACAATTACTGTTGTTATATTTCATTCTGAGCTAAAATAACAGCCTGCTGGTTGTGCTGGATGAAAAGCCTGAAGCTAGTTGCACCAGCTGTTTATTAGTTCAAACTATGCTATATGTAACAATAGATGATGTATCACTGCTTCAGTGCAAATCCATTTGGTGCTATTACCTTTGAATAATTTTATACGAAATAAACAGACAAAACATTACCTGGCAAAAAGTTGTGTATCTATTTCTATTATGTGATTATTTTTAAGAAAATTGGACATTTTATGCAATATTTTTTCAAATAACATTAAATTGTAACTAGAAAAAAAATTGGGACACATTGTTGACATGTTTTGTTTCCAAGAAAATAATCTAGACTTAATTATTCCCCTGTATATAGGGACTCAAATTATGTTCATAATGACATATGAAGCCTTTGGCCTCTTACTAATTATAAAGTGCCAATTTATTGCAAAGGCCTCACAATATCAAAAAGCGAAAACCAAACAATTTCCACAGAGTAAAAGCTTTTAATAAGAAAATAAGAAAAACCTTCAGGAAAAACAAACAAAGAAAAATAAAATTAATATATGACTTGTTCAAGTTTGTAATAGTGTTACTACATTACTCTCGAACATTGCCCGTGGAACTGACAATACTATATTTTTTTTTTTATATGTGTAAATAACTTCCTTATATCCTTAAAAGTATCATAAGAGGACATTCAGAAAACCTCTTTTTTAGTAGCATATTTAAGCATTACCACCAAGCTGGCAGTAAAGCCAGTGAGTAACAGCTCATAAGCCAGAAAAGAAATATTGTGGTGACAGTGATTCTATTGTAGGAATGAGTAATGAGGAATGAGTACAGCCTGTTCATCTTTGCTTTTATTACCTGTAGCACATAAAGCTTTGGCTGCGTGGATGTGGCTGGAATGCAGTCTGTTTGAGCATTACTCTGGGTTAGATGGTTTGTCATTGCTAATTTTGTGTTAGCATCATATATTGTACACAAACGAGACCAACATCTTGCTTGTGAAAGTGTTTATAGAGCTTCAATGTCTTGTTTGCAGTGGTGGATTGTTGTTTCTGGACTGAGAACAGTTCACTTTTTTCATTGTTCGCTTCCATTTTGGAGTAAATTGGAAGCAAAAGTCATTACTCAAAACTTATAGATTTGCCCAACAATTTCCGTCCTATCTCCGGCATAAATAGAGGTCAAGCAATTGTTGCTCAAATGTCCATATAAATATTTTTTTTTGCCCCATCTAGCCATCATTCAAAAATCGAAGAACTTATGGAGCACAAATATCGACATTTTTACAAAAATAAATATCTAACATAGCACATAGCGCACAAACAGTTCCATTTATCATTGTTTCTGCCAGTTGTACCCCTGATTTATTATTGCAGTTAACTTTTAGTCTACCTGCAAACAACACTGTTACAGATTTTCTAATTTAACATTAATCTAGGTATAATGTTTTGTGTCAAACCCTGCACCGTGTCACTAACGCTCTTTAACATCCCTAGCATGTTAACAGGGCTTTTGGCTAACTAGCATGGGCATGACAGCAGGATCACCATTAGTTCACTATCGCTGGTATTTTTTTTTTTAAAACTCTGTCTCAAAATTTTTTAGCAGTCAAGCCAAACAGTTTACCACAAGTTTTTTGTTCACACTTTGTGAAGATAAACATGAAGAACATGGTAAATGGTAAATGTATTTGTAAAGTGCTTTTCTAGTCCCTAAGGACCCCAAAGCGCTTTACACAACCAGTCATCCACACATTCACACACTGGTGATGGCAGCTACATTGTAACCACAGCCACCCTGGGGCGCACTGACAGAGGCGAGGCTGCCGGACACTGGCGCCACCGGGCCCTCTGACCACCACCAGTAGGCAACGGGTGAAGTGTCTTGCCCAAGGACACAACAACCAAGACTGTCCAAGCTGGGGCTCGAACCGGCAACTTTCCGATTACAAGGCAAACTCCCAACTCTTGAGCCACGATTGCCCCAAGTGCCCCAAGAACAAGTAGTGCATGGATTAGGTTACAAATTTTGTAGCAGTCCATGGAACTTTAATTAGTTCTCCATCCGCATCGCAGAGACCCCCTGTGAAATACACATTTGTTAAGTTAATATTTACTATACTATACTATAATATTTTCTGTAATTTGACTATAATATTTTTTTCTTCTGTAGTTTATAAAAACACCAAACCTTCTGTTAGGAGATTATATCATTAGTGGAAAATGGCACTGCCCATTTTCAAGATATTTTATCTTCATTTCCACTTTTGATTTTGTTTTTCTGTCTCCATGTTGCTCCTAGAGCTCTGCAATTAAGGATAACCACCCTAACCCTAAATTATTTAACAGTTATTTATCAACATGATTAATCCTTACCTCTATACTGCAACAGTGTCATGTCATTAATCACCTACAATTAAATCGTGTTAAAAAAATGTTTGGAAATCACAATTTTTTTTACTAATTATCATAATTTATATGCAGTACAATGACACGCATCACAGGCCTTTATAATCAGACTTTGGTTTAGCTTGAACCAACACCAAATGTTGGTGAAGATGTATTTATCTTATCCAGGTTTACTAATTCTTAAACACATTATTTCTCACATTATGTTATGTATGCATTTAAATTCACAAACGTATACGTGTCTTTCAATTTAACCAATTTGTTTTGGCCTTAAAATATTTTTTTTTTTTTATTCTTGATCACAGTGATTTCCTGTTCAAGATTAAAAAGCACTGCTTTGATTGTTGAGATATCTCTCTCTCTCTCCAGATAGATAGATAGATACAGCTTTTTATATCATACAGTATAACATACTAGTTTCCTATCAAATTTTAAATAAACCTTAAGTGACACCAACCAGACCAGGACATCAGTGTCTTCAGGACATATTGTTAATTTATCCCAGTCCATAAAGCTAATATATGGTAAAATACCAGATAGTCTAATGATCTAAAGGTGATGGGATAAATTTAAGACCTGCCGTATGACAAGTAGAGTTTGTGTTAAAATCTGCTAATAAGATTTTAGTTCCATTTTTGTTGATGGGCCATCTGTACAGGTGATTGAATTAGTTATCTTCAGTGAAGAGAAACTAAGTACATGACATTTATATTATAGTGACTTTCAAATGATTTTTGTTTGGGTGAAAATGTGGATCTAGGAACAAAGTAAATATCATAAAAGTATAAATTGTAAAGATGGTCATGAAAAGGATTTGTATTGTTGTTTTTTAAAATAATTACCTGGATGAATATTGTATTAAAGTTTTTATTTTATACATGGGCAGCAGTAAATGACTCACGGTGATACGATGACCCACATCATGATTCAGCTGCTACCTTCAATTAGTTCTCATCACTGCACTGTTCACCCTGTCTACTTCTTTTTTTTTGCCTCATACAACACGGATCCTGTCTTTATGTCAGTTTTTTTGTTGTTGTTGTCTTATTAGTATGTGGACAGACAGGAAAAGCTGTTATTTCATGTGTTTAAAAAAAGAAAGGTGCGAAATTAGTGGCAGGAATGACGTAGCTGTCCCCCAATTAAATGTCAGCATACCTGCAGTCAATCAATAATTGGGTCCGTATGATTATTATATTAGTACTGACAATTAAATTAGGGAGTTAAGGGCGACGCAGACGTCAGTCAAACCCTTTAAACCTAATTAACTGCTGCCGTCTGAAACTTCCAATCAGTAAAATAATCCACAAGCATTCACTCTATTACGGGCTAGATTAATTGGTTCACTGACATCCTGAGGCATGAAAGCGCCTGGTGAAATTCACATTCATATATACAGACACAGATTTGCTATTTGAACTTCACTCAAACAGTTCAGGGAAAGAAGAGTTGTTCTTTCCTGTCATATCTAGTTTAGGAAGCATACATTCTTCCCACAGCTCCCAGTGAACGTTCACTGTAGCTGCTGACAGTACACAGTCTCTTTATGCAGAAACTACTTCTTTTGACAGGCAATTGCTCAAAATCAGTCCTGAATGTGAATGTACCGATGAAAGGAGTGGTGTTCTTCATAAACTGCTGAGGAATAATTACTTAATATGTACTACTTAGATTCTTTCCAGGAATGTATTTTTTTTTACCTAAAGGACTGTACCTGCTCCTCTTTGAGACGCCCTGTAATTATACATCTTTTTCACTGTCAGTCATTTTAATCATTTTAATTATGGTTCTGTTTTTAATTTCTAGATGAAAAAAAATATCTGATTTACCTCCACAAAACCTAATTAATTTTTTATGACTACTACTTTGGCTGCATTTTGACGATTAAACAAGAAACAGAACTGTGAAAAGAGGTTTGTTGAGTGGGGGTTACGCGCAAATGGGGATTACAAATATTTGCTGGCTTTTGTATTTACAATTGCTCAGCCACTAAAACACCTGGGTAACAACTCTGACTACCAGGATATGGACATGGAACTGAGGTAATTGGGGTGTCTGCCGCCTTTGGGTGCTGTGTATTTCAAAACGAGACCTTGGGCTTGTTGCAACACATTTTGCTGTTGCTCTGGTATACTGGGATTTTAGGATTTTACCTGGCTGGGTCAGTGCCTCAGGCACTGATGACTTCCTGAGCAGTTTGTGCAGTGAGGTGGGGCCCATTGTGCTGCTGGGCAAGGGCATTGCCAATGGGCTACGAGTTAACCTGCAACAATGTTTAGGTGGCTCATATATTGGAGAAACAACATAAACGCCACAGCATAAATTATCTCAGTCGATCATTGCTTTGCAATGATATGACGAATGCTATTATCTGTCAGTAGTTTTAATGCAATGACATACAAACCAGCAACATTTTAGGACCAGCTTGAGCCTCTACTCTGCCAGATCTTTACTGTCTATGTGTTGGTAAACAGGCCTCTGATGGTTACCTGTTGCTCCTACAGTATTTTCCCTTCTATTAGTGAAACATGCTTTCCTTTTGTGAATCCAACTCGCCTGCAAATCTCAAGATAATAATCAATAATTAACCTAAACCTACTAACTGTATGTCTTTGAACTGTGGGAGTACCCGGAGAGAATCCACGTAAACATGGAGAAAACATGCAAAAAGTCCCTGGGCAGATGCTGGAGTCAAACTAACACCTTCTTGCTGTGAGGCAACAATGCTAACCACCATGCTGTAAATTATATACCAGTAAGAATAATTGTAGATATTAGCTTCAACTGCCATATCATAGTCCTGCTCAACTTTGTTTTCTGAGTCAACATCATGTTTATGTGTGTAAATATGTTTCATATATTTTACCAGCTCATCCACATGCGCCGGATGTGTCTGTATTTGTCTGAGAAGTTCTTCTTTGGAAAACTCTGAACATTCATGGGCTAAAGAGCTGACTGAACTGCCATATTGTCTGGATACTCGATGATTAGGGTCATGACTGTTCGTTCACTTTTAGAACAGATGGATTATTGCCTAGCTGAACAACATCTAAAATTCCCTGCCTTTTCACATGTCATAAAGCAATTTTCACTCTCTTCCCAAGGGCGTTTCGATTCCTTGTTGAAGAAAATTGCAGGAAGAGAATTTGGTTTTAGTCATTGCTCTTAACCAGCAGCATTTGGAGCTTGACTACATGCAAAAAAATGCAAAATGCAAGTTCTGAGAACACAGCTTTTAGAAACTTTGTCCACAAGCATTATCCAATTTTTTCTTCTCTGTTTATCCAAAAGAAAGCTGTGAAAATAATATTGCCTGTGCTGTTTACTTCCAGCTTAAAATCACATCTCAAAGCAGAGCAGTATGTCATATTTCAGACACTGCATACTTGAGGCCATTAGAAAAAGCAGCTTTATAGCCTCCTTAGTCAGTGTTCCTTTAAACAAAAGTTGAAATGCATTTAACTTAGTACTAATAAACATTAAGAATTCAAAGGGTTAAAACAGCTGTGCCAAATACTGGTCAAGTTTTAAAATTATTATCATAATTCAAAATGCAGTAAACTATGTATACATACCACACATACAGGACATTGCTCTTTGAAATTGTGTTGTAAACTTTAAGTCTGAAGGATGGTGCATAATTCCCATAGCTGGCTATGGGAGGATGCATTACAGGATATATTCCTAAACAAAAAAGAATAAATTAAAAAATATGAAATATGATAAAGGCCTACTGTGGCATGCAATATTATATTCTAGTTGCAGAATTCATTTCAGGTGCCTTTCATTAATGCTTAAATGTTCAGTATTATGAAGAAACCTGAGTGTCATTCCCATCCCGCTATATTAATCCTAAAGCTTATTCAGTACAACAAAGATATTACAAAGGCACAGAGGAAATGTAATTTTATATGTAAATGTAAAAGACTTTCTATCCTCTTGTGCTGCATTGTTGAATGCGATTTAGGTAAACAACTCGGAACAGGACACAAAGCAGTGAGGGATGAGGTTGGACTGTAAATGACCTGCTGATAGCGACTGTTGCTAACAGAGGAAAACAAGTTCATTACATTTCCCATGGCAAAGTGTGCTGTGATTAAAAGGATTACACAATGAATTCAGGGCACCTCAAACACTTAGGCAGAAAATAACTTATGGGAACATATGATGACATCTCAGACTGCCTACAATGGCTTGTCTGTCACATATGAGCAACACCCTCACATGATGGGAATTACCATGCATCTAGAAGGGTTTGCCCTGAACAAATTGCATTTTTCCAGTCAAGACCTTTCTCCGTCTTCACTCCCAGTGAGGTCACCAGTTGTTGCATTCAGCCGTTTCCTCTCGAGGACCCACAGTGATCCTATTTCATTCGTTGGATGCCTCGTTAATAATCCAGGAACACAACTAGTGGTATTTTCACCTCTCTGTCCAAGTATTTTCTCTCCTCTGCTGCTGTGCTGAGGTAGTCTTTATCTAATAACTGCTCTACATTCTCATATCTCAGACTGGGATGTACAGTTTCAGAAACAATAACCCGAAGAAATGTTTTAACCCTAACTCAATTCCCCCTCTTTCTTGCTGTGATAATCGTTTTAACCATGGTGGCCCTTCATAGCTTTTATGACATCTCCATTATTTTTTCTCTCTCTGCTGTGCTGAGTTCTCTTCATTTTCAAAGATTCTATTACATGATTTTGGTATGTGCTGGGAGGTCTTGAGTGGTTATCTCCTCTTTTTCGTGCTAAAGTCATGTGATTCTACCTAGTGTAATATGCTCAATTGATATTAAACTCCATCCTCTTTTTTTTCTCTTTTCTTGGGAGTAAATCTACCCAAACCACACAGCTCAGCTAAAGTTCTGTGTGCCACAATGACCCCGCAATCTGTGCCACAGCATCCTTCTCTTTCAGTGGGTGGCTACAGCTGAAGCTCTGGCCAAAAACTGAAAGCTGGAAAGCCACTTTGGGCTGCTCCCCTTAAGGCACAATTACAGACGAGAAGAAGAAAAGTAGCTGTGGGTAGAAGGGCCTTGGGTTATGCTCAGCTTGGACCATCTGTTCCCTCTACAGGAGATTCTTGATCTATTATATCAGAGGGGAAAAATAATGGAGCCTGAGGGGGGGTCAGTGGCCCTATCAGAGAGTAGCTCTAATACAATGGGAAGAATGTTTGCGTTACACTACTGTCTCCTGACTCTGCAGGTTTCTTCTGACCTCTGCGTGACATAGTGTAAGACTGCAGTATTAAGCAAGAAGCACAAGGTCTTCTTGGGAGAACGCCTAGTATTGCTGGTGAGATGAATAATGTGGACAAAATAAAGTCAGCACATTATGTTCTTGTGAGGGCAATATAATCTTCATCAGACCCAATTTCATCCCAGAAGATGAAAACACAGTGAACAGCTTGACCCAGACGAGGCTTTCTCCCAACTCAGCTTTACTCAAACCTAACCAAGTAGATTTGCTGTCTTGAAACCATGAAAACCAATCGAGGCTAAGTGATGAAACAAAACTTCCGCTTCTTAAAGTGTGAGCACAAATATCAAAGAAATTTGATTTAATTAATTTCAATTCAATTTTATTTATACAGCACCAAACAACTCCCAGGAAGAAACCTCCGGCAGAACCAGGCTCAGGGAGGGGCGGCCATCTGCCACAACCGGTTGGGGAGGGAGAAGGAATATTTAAGAGTTAATTAAGAGAAGAGATGGAAAAATGAAGGTACTCTAATTCAGTAAGAACCAAGGGGTGGAGCCTCTTCTTTCCCACACATTCAATGGTGAATCCCATTTGACTGCTAAGCACATACTCTTAGAACTAGAGTTACATGTATGAACTTAACTACCCCTGTAAAAACTGACATGAAGAAGCTGAAGCCCCGTCATCACCTGGGAAGCCACACAGAAGGCGAATGAATTAGGCTTTCTGAAGTCCTCTCAAAACATGCGTTAGATTTTTTAATTACAGCAAAGCACAAATCTAAACTAAATATAATTTAAATAAGAACAGAACATACTTTGATGAAAGACTTTCGCAGACAAACCTTGAAATAAAACAAAAAATGTCTCTAATTTTGTATATACAGCTACAGCCATCTTGATTCTCCACCGGACATGTGTCTGAATGGAAGCAACGGCAGAGTTGTACTATCTTAAAAATTAATATTTGGTATGATCATCTTTATTTCTTACCTCAAGTCTGAACTTTCTTAGGCAAGTTTTTGTCCATAGCAGATGACCATCAAAATAAATCTCATGAGCTGATGGCAGCAGTGGCAAATTTGAGTATTTTAAAGGGGTTTAAAATCTGAGCTTTTGAAAAATTTGTAGTAATAGTAGTTACTATTTGAAAATCAACTTTAGATAATCAATTATGGCATTACTTTTCTTGAAGAGTTATTTTATAATGCTTTATAGGACTGTGTTGGAGACTGCTCCCTTATGTGAATGTAAGCTTAATGCTCCGTGGTCGATCCAGTGGGATAGTACGGGACTATTCCCGCTCTCTTGTCCCTTTCATATTTATGTCCCAGGAGACGAATTGATTAACTCCTGATTTCTTCCTGCATGGCCAAGCTGATAATAAAAATAGATCCATTACAGACAGACTGGGGGGAAAAAAGAATGTGTGATATTGTCTAACTTTCCAATCAGTCAGAGAAGATTTACCATTAATGGAATTCAATCCTGTTATTGATAAAAATATATCACTGTAGGGATTACAGCCCACCTTCACATTTGTGGAATCTAGAATCCATATAAGCAATGATTTTCCTGTATATTCTACAGTACCACCTTTTTATGTACAGTAGATGTAAAACAGTATGCTGTATATTTTTGGATCTACATTAGCCTATGTCTATCTTTTTCCATTTTCCTCCTGCTTGCCAACAAAGGTAAAACTATCAGGGCTGCATCGGTTTCCATCAATATGGAATGATGTTTTTTTCAGGTGCAATAAACAAATTCTCACCACAGGACAGCAATCTGAAACAAGGTTGTTCAAAAATGTACCTGCCACAGCAGGGCGGTCCTGGGATCTGGTAATACTGCATGCCAGACTAAGACAGCATCATGCACTTCTATAATACATCTGGAGTTGTCACAAGAGATGCATTCTGTCTGCGTGAATGTCATGCATGAGCTCTCAGGGTGAAATTTAGAGATAGCAATGCAGGAAAATAATGTCTGATTGATGTTTAATAGATGTAGTCAAACTTGATTTCCTGAGGTGCGGTTCACCACGAAGAGTTCCACCAACTGCTTGACAAACAGCAGGGAGCCTTCGTCAGTGCACTACTTAATTACGTCAACACCACCCAGATTCCACTCTTGTCTGCACACTCCCACCCTTTTTGCAAACAAAGCATGTTCTGTAGTCAAGGTGAGTCCTTCAGAGGTGGTATATTTGCATCTGGTGCTACAGCAAATTAACATGATCCTCTCTTATCCTCAATGCTGTGTCACCTGGTCCATTCCCTGTCATTATGACAGCTATGAGCTGTGGCCTCCTTGTAATGGGATTATCCCACATGTTCACTATAGAAGATGTGTAGGCTGCTTGGAATGTTATCTTCTGTGTACTCTGTGACTGCATCTGTGTGCACCGTCATCGCACAGACCTCCTTTCCAGTGAAAGATGGTCTATGTTCTAGCATAACAGGCTAGTATGGCTGGAACATTCTGTGCCTCATGATTCCACCAAGCTAGAAAAGAAGTTTTGAACTACTGTCTAGCTTTGCATGGATGGAGTGGAAGTGAATAAATGATGATGGAGGTATCAAAAGTTTTACTGAACTTTTTATATGAAGAAAAAAATAAATGAAAATAAATGTTAACTGTGTAGTTAATTTAGGTTTTAGCCTTAGTTAGGGGCTGGTTAAAAGTTTTGATAATATAGGCAAAGACTTTGTCCAATATTGCGGTCACCAACTGAATTGACGGAGTAATTTTTTAATTTTTTTAGTAAGTCAACAGTCTGTCATAAAGATAGAAAATATAGAGCTTTACTAACTCTGCCAATGTAAACAGTGCCACAAATTAAATGGAACGCTAGTCCCCATATATTTAATGATCCTACCACAGTTAAGGAGGTCAAAGTGGTGGATATATATGCAGTTTTTTAGGGTTCCGATTTCAAAGATTTGCATTTAATATTCAACTTCTGGACAGCCATTATTACAATTTCTTTGTGATCCTAATTAAAAAAAAATCTTTGCTTATTTCATTTATTCCTGTTTCTCATTAATGGACCAACTATCATTGTTGCATTGACAATCCAACACAATGGGCAGCACATTGAACATATTTTATAAGTGGTGAGAAACTTGTAAATAACTCATGAAAGAATAAAGTTACCTTGAAACCAAGCACACCATTGTTTTTCTTGTAACATTACCAATAAGTTTGATGTGTCACATGGCCCTCTTCCTATTGAAAAAACAAAAGTTGTATCCAAGATGGCTGACTTCTAACTGGCCACCATGGTCACCACCCATCTTGAGGAGTTCGCCACCTCACATATACTAATGTGCCACAACAGGACTTTAATATCACCAACCATTCCAATGTTATTACAGTGTATCCATATAAATGGCCCACCCTGTACACTGTTTTCCCAAGTCATGACCAATAGAATTGCAATGGGAAACACAATAGGTTCCAACAGAATATTCTTAAACAGTGCGTTTAGGAAATATTTCAGTTCTGTTTTTACAGTGCATCCAGAAAGTATTCACAGCACTTCACTTGTCATGTTGCACTCATAAAAGTGCCCACAAATAAGTGTGCATCATACTCAAAAAGACTTGACTATGTAATTACTGCCAAAGATGTTCCTATAAACTGCCCAGCAAAGTATGCATATACTTATGTGCATATTGTATTTCAATTTTTTATTAAAAAAAAAAAACTGTAAGAACTTCAAGCTTTTTTTCCACTTTATGGGGCATTCTGTGTAGAATTCTGTGTGTGTGAAAAATTAATTTTATCACTTTGGAATAAAGGTGTTATCTGACAAAATAGAAGTGAAGTGCTGTAAGTATGTTCTGGATGCATTGTAAGTAACAGCTTGCATTTCACTTGTGCTTCACACTTGTTTATCAGAAGTGAAATACACATATTTTATGTGTGTATGCATTCCTTAGTAAAATGTGGCAGAAAACTGAAGCTTCTGATCTACTAAACTTAAGTAGAAAATCTCAGCTCACAGCAGTACTGCATATTTTTGACAGTTGATGGTATATAGGAATAAATGGAGAGGAATAAGTGATCAGTGGAAACATCATTTTATCATTTTTTCCAAATGTTTGGGACCATTTTCAGCCGTCGGTTTACTCACAATATGTACTGTGGTAAATATTTAGGACAACAGGATGACAAATGTGTTTTGAATGGGACTAAACTACAGTGTGTGCGTGTTATGATGTCTGTGCAACGGTGGGGCTATATTTTAATATTTTTTATACATCAGTGAAGCTCTATGGGTAATAAAAAATGTATATCAGGGATGGAAACAGATGTTATGACCCTGCTTAAACGTCTGAAACATAATTCTGTTAAACCACAGGTGAGAAATGGAAACCTCTAAACCACTAACTTGTATTACACTGGTATCAGTCAACAACATAGCAAACCCTTGCAGATGGTTTACAGTCATTTTCTAGAAAACTTGTATTCATAGCCTTCTTTATACACAATTCACCCAGCAGCTTGTCACAGAAAAATAATCTGACAGCCACACAAGTGTTTTCTGAATATTTGAAGGACTTGTTGCTTGTATTCTTGTCACACCATGTTGATCTTGGTCTGTCTTGCAGGTGCAAAGTGGCCCTGCTGTCTCACTTTACTTTTATTTAGTATTCCAGCGGTCATGCGGGCAACTTGAGCTCATCTGCAACATTCTTGTCTCCGGCTGCAACAAAGGAGGTTTTAATGTCAGGGGATGGAACAGGCAGTGACAGAATCTCCCCAATGACTCTTTATGGAGTCTTCCTGAAAAACAAAGTCAATAAGACTTGGAACGCCGAGCCACGGGTATTGATTATCTGTCTCTGACTATGAGGCATGAGGGGTGATATAGTGAGGATGAAGGGAAAGGGGAGTGAGAGTAAGGCGCAGTCAGGGATATGAATAGAGAGTGAGAAATGGAAAAAAATAAGGAAGGGGATGCTTTTGGGATTTGTAGACATCAGTGAGATGCAGGGGGAGGCTGGTGTGTTGATTGAAGTATAAATGAGATATGCGCTTACAAATCAAAGCAAAAGTGCAGAAAGTGCAAAGACGGTGCAAAGTGCCATTAAAAACAAAAATAATGAGACAGTAATCCACTACATCGCTACATGTTGTGTAGATATCAGAAATGAATATAATAGCTGGGAGATGTGAGAAGTACATTTTGTAATTCAAATTGAAAATTTGAGCTGAAAAATTGTGCTGATTAAATTCATATACATGCTTACGTTTATCTGCAAAAACCAAACAAAATAAAAACTTTTTTCTCCCTTTTTTTTTTTTTTTTTTGCTGAATAAAAATAACTGCACTGTTAGCACAAGTTGTAGTTACCTTGTTGCCAAGGGGGTCAAAATGATCCCCTTCGTGGTTCAAATGTTAACTATTAATATGAATAAATTAAAAATATTAGATGAGATAAATTAAAGCCATTTATTCAGATTAGATAATAATCTAACGTAATATTCACTAACACATCAGGCACATCATTGTATTTACGGGCTCAAGAGTGGTTCTGAGTATTAAAAAATAAGTATTTGTTTGCAGCACTTAAACCACTAACTAGTGTATCTGAACTGCTGCTGAGGGCAGTGTCCAACAGACCCACACTGTTTGCCTGATAAATCATCTCATGAAGTGCAATAACAAAATACGATAGCTCAGCACAGCAGAGGTCAGCACTAAACAGCACAGCATCATGCCGTTTCCTCCTAAGATCCAACCTTGCAGACAGAAACAGGCTCTGAAGCTCCTCCGCCACATCGGGGTCACCACAGCAGGTAGCTCCACATATTTGATTTTTACATCGGGTGCCCTTCCCAGTGCAACCCCCAGTGAATTTATCTCTCCACCTAAACCAGAGACTTGTCACTTGTTTTGAAACCTTACAAGCTTTAAGTTAGCATTTCCCCTAAAATTAGAAGTAGATTAATTGGACGATAATGTACTATAAAAAGTTATTATGCCTGTTTCTAGGCACATGTTTTACTTAAATTACTTAAGTAGCAGTAGTAGTTAACAAACAATCAGTCAGTATTGGTACTTATTAGGATTTGTCTTCTACATTTTCTCTTACTGTGCTAGAAGTGTTCATCAGCAGCATCCACCAGAACAGCTGACAGCATGGGTTTCTCCATAAGGAAGGATAAAATCAGTTTTATCTGTTTAGTAACAACATGCAAAGTTTTTTTTTTGTTTCATGCTTATAAAGTTGTTAACACTTTTATATCGGCCACTGCTCTGTCTTACTGTAATTTCAGACAGTCAGCTGAAACTGACAAGAACAAATAAGAGTGTAAGAGAGGGGGGAAACTGTTACCCTAGAAAATGTGAGATCAAATAAATAAATGTCAAGAAGTCCTCCTACATTCATGTAGTGCAGAATGACTGGAAAGAAGCACAAAGGCAGTAGAAAAAAAAGAAAACAAGCCTGTCATGTGGTTTTTATCTAAACCTAGATGACCTACTAAACCTATTGTCTCCCCTTTTGACAATATATCACAGTTAAGAGTGGCTGCTTCAGAGGTCAGGCTCCAATAACATAACTCAGAAAATAATAGGTTAGGGTGTGACAAGCAAAAGCTCGACATAACTCCAGTCCACCGGGAGGGTTACAAAGCTCTGATTAAAAAGCAGACTTCCTCTCATCTCTGGAAATGCAGTGCTAAAAAAAGAAGGAGGTGTGAAACAAGAGTCAGGTGAGATCGAAAAAATGAACTGATGAGGACAGAGGCTATGTAGGAGGAAGGAAAGGGCAGGAGGGTGAGATAGATCCTGCTCACTGACTCCATGCATTATTAACCTGTAAAGCCCAGATATGATAAATTTACATGCTGTAGCATGACTTAGTGATAGACATCTCACAGTACAAGATAATAAAAGGGTACTCAAGAACCAACAACGCATTTCATATTTTATGTGATAAGAAAAATAGTACTGCAAGCTTATTTAAATAAAAGATATTGAAAAACTTGACCTGACCTTGGAGTGAGAGTTATTTATATTCATTTTCTTTTACAAAACTAGTAAAAAGTTCATATGTATCTGCTGCTCCAAGGAAATCTTTATTTCTGATTGGAAGATACTGACATGACTAATACTGTTGTATGAATAACAAATTGAACTGTGTGTTAAACAAGTGTAAAGAGTGACAAGTAACAAATGGCAATGGGGATCAGGAAACACTACAAAAAAAGAAAAAACATATTAGTGGTGAACACCAAGTCTTGCTCTCTATATAGAGGGCAATTTAAAACCTGACACAGGTGTGAAAAAGGGCATAGGTGAGGACAATGAAACACAGGAAAAAACAAAGATATGGTGCAACGGAGGGAAGACAAAGACAAAAAGTAAAAACAAAAAGAAAACACATGAGAAACCAATGTAAAACAGGATGTAGAGGACATTTAAGGACAGAAAAATCAAAATGAGCACAATGAAAAATACTTCTTTGCCTACTCCAATCAGAGACGTTATTGGACACTGATGATAACGATGAGAAAATGGTGATTGAAAGTCTCTACAGAACATAATATAACAATAAAAATGCAACACAGCTACAAATGAGACAAATGATTATATCTGCAGAAAGTGGTTAACCAAGGGATTTATCACACAGAGAAGCAAAATAAACATTTTAATTTTAATTAATTACATTATTGCTGATCACTCTCAGCCCTGCTGTTTGTTTCTAAGTTGTGGCTGCACATTAGAGCTCTGAAACTTTAAAGTGGATCCATTTAGATAACAAATGCTACTGGCCCACAGCCTAACAAAGCATACATGGAAATCCCTTTAGTTTGTCAGCAGATCAAAGTGAAGCTCTTTATTAATTGAACAGGTATCATTGGTGTGTTTTCTGCATTCTAGCAGCTACAACTCAAGCTATGTAAAAAAAGACTTAGCAGCAGATTCAGAATACTTTATTCAGTTGTTTTAGTAAAGTATAGCTTAACAGCATGCATATATAAAGCATATTCGCCCAAGATCGTCTCTGCATGTAAAACATGCTGTAAAGATAAGAATTTGCGAAAACAGAACATAAGCTAGTCCCGACCAGGTTTCAGAGGAAGGTAAGAGTCATCAAAAGTTCATTTTGATGCACTTAGGCTACACTTAAAGAAACTTCTACAAATCCACTGGGTGAATGTTAGCTCATTTAAAGATCTAGGCAAAGGTTATTTCAGGATTTTGTTGTAATATTTTACTAAGTATGACTGTGCATAGACAATAAAGAGTTATTTTAATGTGACGAGACATCAGCAAGGAAAGAGGATGCAGAACTTTGGAGGATGGTCACTGCTACTGAAGGACCCAGCGACCATTTGAGACTTTTTAAGTTAAGTCTGCTATTTTGACAGTATCTCCTCCTCCTTTTATCTTGTCTTTACATGCTTTCAGTGAATCATTGCAAGATGGACTGAAGAAGATTATCTTCGTTTGGTTCTTTAAGACAGAAAACTGCAGCTGCGTACTGTGGCCTCAGTTTGTTTCTCTGCTGCATTTATATAAATTATCAAAAATATTTCATGGGCTCTAACAGATTAAGATTTTTTTCTTCCATCTTTCAAGGATATTTCATATTTTTTTATTTACAAACATTTCTTTTATTTTTTATGAGATCCAATTTCTGTGAAATATGCAGAAGCCACAATAATTCTACCTCATTGTCCTTTCTTACCTCTTTGTTTGCAATGGTAAGCATTTCCTTGTTGACATTCAATAAAAACCTTTACTCTGTGCTGTCGTTGCATCTCTGCACCTGTGTGACTTGACCTTTTCTTAACAAGTTAAGTAACACACCTGAGAGATTCGGTATATGGAAAAAGCAATATTTTTCCCC
This sequence comes from Neolamprologus brichardi, assembly GCF_056152115.1. Taxonomy (NCBI): domain Eukaryota; kingdom Metazoa; phylum Chordata; class Actinopteri; order Cichliformes; family Cichlidae; genus Neolamprologus; species Neolamprologus brichardi. The sequence continues at coordinate 6,713,650 of NC_142122.1, forward strand.
TACTGAACCATTACTAGGCATAGCTTAGAGAAAGCTTTAGCCTGCAGTTCAATTTATTCTTACTTCATAAAAAGAAGTGGTGGGGGAGCGCGCCTTGGAGGATGAAAAAACACTCAGCGCTGGTTGATCTGGGGGGTTCAGCGCTGTGGGGATCATAAACAGAGATGCTAAGACACTCAGAGGGAAGGTTTTCTTCTCTTTTGTTTGACGCCCTGTGTTGCTCCTTCAACAGCAAGTAGCTCTGTCGATGGATTTCTGTAAACATTCACCCTCAGTTGCTTAGTGCATTTCATCTTTTCTATATCCCTTAAAACAATAAAATGTTCACTATTCAGCTCAGTAACTGCTGAGAACCCATGGAGAAATCATTTGAAATAAAACAGCAATATAGTTTATCTGCTGTCATGAAGAACAAAGTCCAATATATCTTTTTGCAATGTAACAAAACCCCCATTTTGATGCTTAGCTTACATAAATGCACAAGTAACACACACGCTTTTGCTATATTTTCAAAATGTACGTTTTACTTGCAATATTAAAAGAGAGACTTTTATGAGCTTTGCATTTAACCAGTTAATACCCTCCCCCATTAAAAGAGTCAGGCAGATGGTTTGAAATAATGACAAACTAATTTAACATACATACATTAGATTACATCCATCTATAGGTAGATGGATATTGTCGATAAGAAATGTCTGTGCAGTGAAAGTGTTCCAGTCACATTTGTTTTGTTTCTTCGGTCTTTAATCCGTGTCCCTATGAAAAGGCAACTTAAGCACCAAGTGTGAGGATAAACTCTGCCTTAAATACTAACTCTTTATATAAGCCCACGCAGCTTCATCACTCACATAGATACAAAAAAATATGAAGTCAACACATTAGTGCACTTTTAAACTTTGTCAACAAGAAAATACTGCCAAGATTACAGATAGTTGTTTCAAGCTAAAGAGAGACAAATCTCCAGAAGGAGACACAGTAATGGACATGACATGCTGGTAAGTGGTGGAGCAATTATTCAGGCTTAGGAAACAGTGACATTGCATCATGATTGTATATATGCTAATATATAAAAGTCAGCAATTTTCCCTTGTGAGTGCTTTGCTATATGATTGGGTCTTTACTGCTGTTGAATAAAAGTGCAGACAGCATTTTACTGCTGTACTTTATCAAAGGAGATCTGGTTTAAACTCATTTATATGGATTTTGGCAGTAAAATCTGGGTGAGTGCTTATATATTATCAGCTTATATGTGTCAAAGCTTAATTGAAAAAAGGAAATGGCTGAAAAATAAATGCAGTGGACTATGTAGTGCTAAATCTCCCCGTATAAAGTTGATCAAAAGTGGAAATACTCAATGCTGTCAAGGACAGACCATGTGGAGAGTGTGTTTGGTGGACCCAGGTGCGAACACAGACGCAGGAGGCAAAACTTTTGCTAAGCTCAAAGCGAGCCTTTAATCAGGGCTGATACAGAAGGCAAAATAAACCATAAACTATGGGAATGACAAAACTAAGAACCTAAACTGGGAGTAACTAAAGGCTATGAACGAAGACCAGGACTGAACTATGACAAAGTACCGTGGACAGACTATGAACACGACATGAAAAACTGTGAACAAGATCTCGGTACTGGCACATGAAGGTGCAGGGAAACATGACTGGAGAACGTGACTATGAACATGTCCAATACCAAATCTTGCAGGCTAGAATCCTGACGTGCAGCTAGAAATACCAGGGTGCATGAACAGACGACGTGACACTCACACAAAGACACACTGGGCTTAAATACACTGAGAAAGTCATCAAGGAATTAGAGACAGAAGGGGAACATAGCTGGGAGGAATAAGACCTAATGAGACTGGGGGGAACAAAGCTAGAAACACTGACATAAGACAGGAACATGAACCTTCAGAGTAAAACAGGAAACAAGACACCACTAAACAAAGACGCAGACATGACACTGAGAGACAGACTAGACACTGAACTAAACCTGCAATAAACATGAGAACACAAAACCTACGAACTAATCCCTAAACAAGAATAACTGAAACATAGATTCATAATCATCATCATCATCGGAAAAGAATCCAAAAACACACCAAAACATAACAACTCAAAATACTGGGTCAAACTGACCCAGAACCGTGACAAATGCATTCCAGTCTGTCTTTAATGACTGATTACCTGCTGACTTTTAAATTTGTTACTTACTTAGACCACTCAAGCTGCTCTGTTGGAGAATCGACTGTTTTGTTTAACAAACCCAAAATATATGCTAATTTGACATTGATTGTATTAAGCACCCCTCAGATGAATGTTTCGATTGACCTTTTCATAAATGACTTAGCTCACAGAAGTAAGTGGAATACTTTAGAACTGAGATTTGTCACTTTTTCACAATTTGTTTTCCTGTGTCGCTTGTCATATACCAAAATATCACTTTTCTCTCCATTTGTCCTAGTTCTGTCAGCATGTGCTGAACTTTTACTCGAGAGCATAATGCCTGAGCAAAGATTTTAAACTTCAGAATGTGACCTGCTCCTTTTTCGTTTGGAGAAAAGTTGACTCAGTTATTTGAAATAACCTACTATTTTATGCATCACTGAAAATTGGCGGAGGGAAAAATGTTGCTTTTCAGTTGCTTTGTAAAACGTAGATACCACAAGTACATTCGCAAGGAAAAAAAGAAAAAAAAAAGCTATGCACGTTAGAGTGCTGTGTGACAAAGCTTCACAATAAAGGTACTCAATATCCCGCAGCCCCCTGTCATTCCAGCCTTTCACAATTTTCCCAGCATGGACCATTAATGCCTAGTCGCCTGGGACTGGTTCCAGAGGAAAAGGGGAATAAAGAGATGATGCGTACATGTGCGTGATACACATTCTAATGCTGCCATTAGTGCTGTCAGTAAGTAATTTAACATTTGAATTTTGGAATGGAAAGTTTGTTAGACATTTTCATCACACTTTGTTTTTTGGCATTCTACCACTTAGATATTGCAAAACAGAAAACTGGCAACAGCAGCTGACTTATTTGAAATTACTGCCAGCAGGCAGGACATCATTTTTATTTTCTTCTTCTGTGGAGTGGTAGGTCAGCTGATGTTAGCAAGCTTGGTTAACAAACATTCCTGCATACTATTGGTGAATTCCAGAGGCACAGATACGTGCTATGTGGTGCTAACACAGAAATAAACCATTTTACTCACTGCCACTGGGGTACATATTTCTTGGACTGTCTTTTGTTGCAATTAACTACACTTTGTCAGAAAATGATAAATTAAAAATGTTCCAAATGTCAACAACACCACAAACATAGTCAGGTGGTCCACAGCTTTATCAAAGAAATTGCTGTTCTATATGTGGATAAGCCATATCTGTGCTGTCCAGTTGATTATATAGTTGTGAAAATGTAAGCTATAACATTGATTGACTTGCTAATTCTAACTCCTCACATTACTCTTAAGATCTTTAGAGCAGTAGTTCTAGTTTAAACATAGCATATTTCGTGTTAATGTTTGCTTTCAATCAATATATTCTAGCAATCCATCCATCCATCTTCTTTCACTTATCCAGAGTCAGGTAGCAGGGGCAGCAGCCTAAGCAGTGAAGCCAAGATCTCCCAGTAACCTCAGCCAGCTTATCCTAGGGAACATTGGGGCATTCCCAGGCCATCTGAGAGGTATAATATCTCGAGCGTTTCATGGGTCTGCCCCAGGGCCTCCTCACCAGGAGGCATCTTTTTTAGATGCCGGAAACCACCTCAGCTGGCTCCTTTCGATGTGGAGCAGTAGTGGCTAAGCCTGTCCGGGATGGCTGAGCTCCTCGCCCTATTTCCAAGGGAGAGGCCAGCCACCCTTTGGAGAAAGCTCACTTCCACCGCTTGTATCCTGATCTCATTATTTCGGTCACTACCCAGAGCTTGCGACCACTGGTGAGGGTAAAGACAAATATCAACTGGTAAATCAAGAGTTTCACGTTTATGCTCAGCTCACAACCACATCACTGGAGCTGTAGCCCTAATCTGTCTGTCGAATCCCCGGTCCACTCTCCCCTCACTCATGAACTAGACCCAGAATAACTCCTCTACTTGGAGGGCAGCACCTCATCCCTCACCCAGAGGGGCACTCCAACCTTTTCCAGCTGAAGACTGTGGCCTCAGACTTGGAGGTCCCGCTACTTCGCACTCAGTTGCGAACCAATCCAATGTGAACTGGAGGCCAGTACCTATTGGTGCCATTAGAACCACATCATCTGCGAAAAGCAGAGAATAGATTCTAAGACCACAATTTTAATTTTAATTTATCCAGCATGACCAGAGGGTATGCTTTCAGGACATAGTAGAGCCAGCTTTTCGCAAACCCCTAGTTTGAGAAAATTACATAAATGACTTATTACTTATAAAATACTTCACTAAAATATAACACAGACATCTTTTTCACATCAGATTTCTTCCATCCAGGCAGTTACTTGAGTCATTATTGTTGATTAGCACATCTCAGCTCAAACAAAGGTGAATCATTGTTATTTTGTTCCTGGAGCAGAAAGGATTTTTGTTATTGTCCCTTTTAAAGAGATAAAGACTGTACAGAAAACAATTCAAACATGACCTGGATGCACTACTTTAGAAAAACTTGCCTTTTTAATAAACTCCATCCTTCTTAGGTCCAGTGCTATTCATGTATTGAACAACCTGAAAGGGGCCACATTTTGTAAAAGCACAAATATGCATGTTTGGCATCAGTAATGACAAATTATATGCAAAAAGCTTTCCTCAGAGGATCTCTGTAGACCTTGTGTACTGTTTCCCTGACTTATGTGTTTGTTAGCAGATTCCTAAGGTAGTCCAGGGGGATTTCAGGCATGACCGGAGGGTATGCTTTCAGGACATAGCTAGTGGAGCCAGCTTTTCTCAAACCCTAGTTGCGCAGATGTCTAGGACACACTGTTCTAAGCCCTGCCACTGTCTCAGGAGAACAGAAAATCTGAGTTGATAAAGGATATACAGTGGCTGGTAAGTCTTTGCTCATTCGGTTTTTAAAAATTCAAGCATCCGTTTTCATTTAGATTAATAATTTTTTGCTTCAAAAAAAATTGCCCCATTGGTGTTCTGAAGACATCACTAGCTTTTTCAACCTAAGAAGTTAATGTGCTTAATGCACGCACATAAGTATCACAGCGCCAATCACCTATATGTACTGGATAGATGCTTGCTTCAGATAAATGCTAAAGGTTAATGATGTGAAAAACAGCACTAAGCAACAACCAGATGGTGCTGCTGCGTGTGTTAATCTCCTTCTGTCTCTATTTCTTTGCCACACAGAGAACAATGCATTATTGCACCTTGAAAGATTTTTCATGAGCGTTCATGGTGTTGTGTAAAGAAATGGATCATTAGTTATTGTTTGGGTTTATATCATTACCTCTCAGCACTGTTAGCATAAATTATGCATTTTTGGGAAATGCAGATGCAACATATAAACAGTTTATACTTTTTTGTCAATATTCATTTATTGTGCCTGATTTGAAAGAGAAAAGCAAGGGTCACAGTGTTCTCTGATGTATTCAGCTCAATGAAAAGTAGTAATTATGTCAAGAGGAAATTAAAAGGGTTTAGATTTTAAAACTTTTTCACAGGTACAAGGGTAACCTGTCAAAACTTTAGTTTCTTCCTTTTGTGCTTTTTTCAGGAAGAGTTTGGCTTAATTAAAACAGAATAATGGCTTGCAGAGAGTCAACAGAAATAGAGGACAGACAAAACAGTGCACGTACAAAGCAACGCAACGCAACAGACTGATAATTTAACAAACAGAAGAAGAAAAAGGTGGAAAGTTACAAACAAGTGTTGTGACAGGCTGGGAAATTGGAAACAGGTGGAGTGGGAAGGTGGGTGTGTGAGTCAGGTGACTTCAAACATGAAGAAATATGCAGCACTGGTGATATGTGATAAAAGGTTTTCTAATATATCACACGAACCACTGAATAAACTTAATTGACCTATTCTTAAATATCTGTGTAACATATTAAACCATATAATTTATTCAAAATGGAACTGAGAAAGTCTATCAAATGTTAAAACTGTGACAGCAACATGTATTATCAAAGTTGGGATCAGGGCAACAAAAAGGCTGCAAAAGTGGAACTGAAGGGAGGAACACTTTGCAACTAATTAGGCTAATTGGCAACAGGTCATGATGATGTAAATGGTTTAAACAGAGCGTCTTATAGAGTTTCTCAGAAGTAAAGGTGGGCAGAGGTTCACCGATCTTTACATAACTGAGGCTAAAGGTAATGGAACAATTTCAAAACATGTTTATTAAGTAAAATTACGAAGACTTTCAAAAGATTCCTGAATATTTTGATGATATTGAAGCCTGGTTCAAAAGCCTGAATCTCTGATGGAGTATGGTTTGTATGAGTCTTTATAAAAGTGGCAGCTTTTCCACATGGTAAGACATTATCAGTGCTCTGATGCATATGGGTTTAGTAGGATATATTCCCATCAAAATGACTACTTTTCAGGGATGGTCTTGCATATTTACACATGCTAAGCTATATACAGCATCTCTTATAACAGCATGGCTTAGTAGAAAAGTCTGGATGCCAAACATGCCTGCCTGACTGCATGTTTGTTTTGCTCCCATCAAATTCCAAATGAGCTAATATTTTGTAAGTAATCATACATTTTCTCAGTTTAAACATTTAGTATGCTTTCTGTGTTTTATTGTGAATAAAATAAGAGTTTGAGATCTGCAAATTATTATTCTGTTAATCACATTTTACAGTGTTGCAAATTTTTTAAAAGCGGGTTGATAAAATTGTCATCGATGTAGGACTCAAACGCAGGACTCGTACACAGAATGAAACTTAAAGTCTTCTTGCTGGGAAGACTTCTCCATAAAAATAAACTTCACAAAAAACAAACCAAAACCTTGAGCATGAAAACCAGAAACTAAAAACACAACCTAGAAAAACAAACGAGGAACTGAGAACTAGAATTTCATCAGGACCACGCAGGGAGAAACACAGCAGTGAGGGTACGACGTGGCAAAGGGAAACACAGGGCTTAAATGCACTGGGAAGACAACGAGAGGATGGAGAACAGGTGGGAACACAGCTGGGACAAATCAGACTAACGAGATATAGGAAGCAAAGCAGAATACATTGACAATGATTCAGACTGCCAAAATAAAACAGTAATCATAACACAGAGACATGGACTTGACACAGAGACATAGAAACATGACAGACTCTGGAACAGCGGGAATATGAAGCAGAGAGACAAGAGTCAAAAGATGTGGGACACTGGGAAGATATAAAGACGGAAAACCAAGACTAAACATACAACACACGGAGAACAGAATTAGACCTTCACCAGGAACACAGAGGAGGCACAGAAACAGAAACCTTCTAACCAGAAACTATAAATATAAGACAAACAGAAAACCATCATTCAAAGAGTATAGCCTAAACACAAACACTGGGTCAACAGACCCAGTGCCATGACAAAAATATAGGCACATTTATTACAGAAATTCTTTATTGCAGAAAAAAATGGTAAATGTTAAATGGCCTGTATTTGTATAGCGCCTTGGGGGCCCCTATGGACCCCAAAGCGCTTTACACTACATTCAGTCATCCACCCATTCACACACTGGTGATCGCAAGCTACATTGTAGCCACAGCTGCCCTGGGGCGCACTGACAGGGGCGAGGCTGCCGGACACTGGCACCACCGGGCCCTCCGACACCCACCAGTAGGCAACGGGTGAAGTGTCTTGCCCAAGGACACAACGACCGAGGCTGTCGGAGCCAGGGCTCAAACCGGCAACCTTCCGATTACAAGACGAACTCCCAACTGTTGAGCCATGATCGCCCCAAGTTAATCTTTCATATCCCTGTCCAGATAAAGAACTCAGAAACCTTATTTGAAACAAAGCAAACAGCCTGAAAATGGTAAATTGAGTTTCCTGCAGACAAATGAATAGGGACAATTGATGTATTTAAATCTAATCCACTTGGCCCCATAACTCTACACTATAACAGTACTACATAATTTGAATTACTATATTTTAGCACATTCATGCAAGTGCCAACCAGAGGTCAGTTTGTCCATGCTGTTTATGTGCTGGACTGAGAAGGATAATGAGCATGCTCTCTAGGTCACTGTACACCTAACATTTGGATTCTTCATGAAGTGGCACATGTACAACTCGCCAGCTTTCACTGGAAGGAGATCAACTATAGATTTTGGCTTTACTGGACATAAGCCCAACAAATCCTGATAATCTACTGTGAAAAAGGCAATGACTCAACAGTGAAACAGTCAACAAGAGTTTAAAATGAGCTGTATAGTGTACACAGTCGTAATGTGTTTGAACCGAGCACACATCTAACACGCTGCTTCAAATTAATTCTTCCTGCTCATTTTAATCTTTAGGAAATATATGAAAACACCAGAATGAAAGTGAAAGTGCCACTGGTGTCCATGTAATCTCCACACTGGTGAAAGCAAACAAAATAGATATAACCAGAAAAGACTTACCTGGCAGATGGGCCTGAGAAAATAGCATTTCAGTTAATATGATTTGTGGATGGAACTTATTTCCGGGACCATTTGCACACTTGAAAGTGTGCCATAAAATATTCATAATACTTGTAGCAGAGAAAGAAAATCTGTCTCTTCAATTACAGAGGCAATTTTTATGCATGAGATTTGCAAACAAGTTTACCACATATACCTGCTACAGTTGGATACAATGATTTAGTCCCATTCATCATCCCAACCATCTGGATGACACGGGGGTGGAGGACGTAGCACCGGGGACGGCAGCCGCCAAGAGGAAGGGTTTGAGGTTATACACACTTCTATGCTCTATTTACTGAGTGACATTTACACAATGTTTTACAAAAGGGTGAGCTGAGGTGAGCTACTGAGATGCATCATGCTGTGCTTCAGATGTCATACAGAGCTTCGTTATGCGGTGCTCACTGTTTGAGCATCAACTCAAACATGAATCAATAGGTAGAACTAGCTTTTTCTTTCAAATGAAACTTTGGACCATTTATTAGTGTACCAACTTATGATTTTTTGGTATATGTTCCAGTGATCAGATGGGTACAAAATTATGGTTATATGAGCATAATCCTGTTATGAGACGTGACACATTTCATATGTCATGCCTTAAGACATGGCATGCGAAAAACAGGCTAAAGACACAGACCTAGAACGGATCTCCATCCATTATCCATCCAGCTCAGGGATGTGGGGCCTATCCTAATGTCACTGGGTAAGAAACACACTCTGTATATAGTTTAGTTTGCACGTTTCCTCATCCCTCTCCTCATGTCTTAGTCCATCTACAAAGGAGGAGGAGACAAAAAGGAGAGAGACGAGTCAAGGCAACTAATATTTAACAAAATGAGACAGCCTTGCTTTGAAACCTAGTTTTAAAACGGCATCAAATGAATATGAAGTTTGGCACAGATGCTTCATAAACTGTTTTGTCATAGCCAAAAAATGCTGTTTTATCATCTCAGATGTAACAGTTTTTACCATCCTAACAGTGACACCTTTTGCCCTATATTTAAGGCTGGTTTTATTAAATTCACAGCATTTGCCGTCTGACTGCAAATCTTACAGTTTTGATCATCTTATATAACAGATGTAAGTAATGGATACAAAGTTTAAGGGAATATAAGGCAATATACCAACTCCCATCACAGTTTGTATATTGCTGATGTGTGCTATGACTCTTTTACACAATGAAGGTAAAAAACTTTTCCACAAAGGATAGGTCTGTGAATCCTTGATTATAGCTCCTCTGTCAAGCGTTTTCTCTCTTTTTCTGATGCATTTTAGGAAGTCAGACACCTATCAGGAGAGCGTATTGAGACTGATTTCCAGGACATAGACAGGAAGACAGAGAACAGAGGAAAAAAGAAGGCACGCATCCAAGAAATTCCTATCGACACAACCATTCACACTCACATTCACATCTACAGTCGATTTAGAATCAGCAATTAACTGAACAGGCACAGCCTTTGAGGGGAAGCTAGAATACCTGGAGAGAACCCACAAAGTAAAGAACACGGTGCACACAGGAAACCCCAAAACCAGGACATTCTTGCTGTGAGGCAACAGTGAGCACTGTTATGATGTTAGTACCTTTGTGCATGGTTCATTTTAGTCAACAGAACATATTCATGTTACATTTATTAAGCTTATATCTTATATTTGATAGTTTACATAATATAATCACAGGTTATTATACATCTTTTATGTCTTTTAAGCATTTTGACACAACTCCTGCCATCTTTGTGCACAGTTGCCATGGTTCCTACTGTTATTTTTATTTTTTGCAAGGTTAGTGGAAAACTGTCTTTTCTCTGCAGTGTTACCACAGACTATCACCAGTAAGAGTCTGTAAAATCCAGTTAAATCATCAGTAAATCCAGGTAAGTCACTTCTAAACTCTGACTAAATTCTCTGGTATTACCTACCGGATCTTACCACTGAATTGCAGTAACTCATTCAGGAGAGGCTCCTATTACTTGTTCGCTGAAGTATTTTCTGTCTGGTTTCAGCTTTAGTAGCGATACTAAATCTAACATCTAACATAAACATTAATAAAGTGATGTTTCATGTTTCTTCCGCCAGCATTTAAAGGATGAATTAGACCGCCACCATTAATGGAGCTTATTTGCTTCTCCTGACAGCAAAACAAAAGCTGTCCATCTGAAAGTCGCATCTGCTTTTGTGTAATTTGTCTCCTTTGTTTCCACCTCATCTCTGGGAAATGTGTAGATAACTCCAATTATTTTATTTTTCTTCCAATAACCTACAATGTCATACATTACTGACAAACATATATTGTTAATTAATGCTGCTGGCAGCACTTGTTATAACTGATACAACCGCAGTAAGACACAATATAGGCCTGTTAAGGAAAGGCAGACGAACGTTATTGGTCAGGAGCTGCAGTATGTAATTCTACTGATGCTGCAGGTCACTAAATTAGATTTTGCATTATTGCAGTGATAGCTAGAGTCAGCAGTAATCTTAACTTATCGTATATATTGACATTAATTCTCACCTCGAGTTGTTATTTAATTTGGTTGCAATTTATTTTTTTGTTTCGTTTTTTTGGACGCGAGCCTACTAAAAAAGGAACCAGTTGGTTAGAAACATTTAGAGTTTGCTGTTGGGCAGATTTGACAAGAAGCCATAATTGCTATTATGCTAGAGAAGACACAACATTAGTTTGAATCACCTGATGACTCTGGGGTCAGTGTGTGCCTCCTAAAACACTTGGGGGAATAACTGTCTGTTATGCTTGCTAGCTCTGCTGTGTTCACTGGCTAGCTGGCACTGCAGTTCGGTGAAGGGCATAGAAATTGTAAGATGACTGCATCCATAGCATTTTATTGTTTTATCAACCATTCAACTTGATTAACACAAAGTCATATTCACCCCTTCAAACATACATTCACACAAAGCCTGTATTTTGTATGTTTGTACATCACATTTTCTTGTGCCAAGTCTGAGATTCAGTTTCTTGCTTAAACACACTTTGAAATGTGGAGTGGAGGAGCCTGGGAGCGAACCCCTTTCACCTTCCAATTAGTGGATTCCACACTCTACCTCCGGATCTGTCGCCCACATGGTGTGAGATTTTATTTAATTAAATTTTTTCCCACCAAACAGTTCCATCCAATCGATCAGCCGAGACACGCAAAAACAAAATAGACCTTAAAGTGCACTTTAAAATCAGATGACTGTTTCCTATAGGTTCATTATACACGCAGTCATTTAATCCTTTACCAAATATAAAAAGAGATTAACTGGTGCAGCTAAGACATTTAACACCAAACAGTTGCTTCTTCTGTCATTAGACAAAATGTATTAAACTTCTGCTCAGATCATCGCAGATTTTTGAATAGTCGTAAAAAAAATCAGTCTGCCAACCAACCGATTCGAGCTGTCAAACTGCTGCATCGCTTCTAACAGTCAGTTAGAAACTCCATCATGACAGATTTTATATTTCTGTTCCAGAGCTTTTTTCAGTCTGCAAGGCGGCAATTACATTTTAGAGCTCAAAGTTTTATTCTCCTGGGTATATTCAGTAAACACAACTTTATCTAAGCTTTTCTTTAGTAAGTTTGTGATTAACTGTCAGCTGAATGAAGCATTGCTTAAGCGCTTATAGGTTGAGTTTGCACAGATAAGGTTGAAAAGCCTTCATAGACTTACTTTAATTTATAGAAATGTGTGTCTGTTGATAACACTATTTGACAGGGGAGATTTAGTTAGTTTTTCTTTTCTTTTTTTAAATTGATGATTGAGGTTTACCCCTTTTTTGCTTGTGACCTTCACGCGTTAGTATTGACACGCTCACTTAACAGGGCTATCGACAGCATACAGGGGTGATTTCAGTGCCAAATCTCTCATCGCATATGACATCATACTCTGAATAGCACAGGAGTCCTTGAGCTGAAAGATGAAAAATTGGAGGTGTTGAAAAAAATAATCAGTGGAGGTGGAGAGGTGTTGATGCAACGCGGGGCACGCAGTGACTGGTTATTGGGAAACTTAGCGCAGCTCCCATGCAGCGAACGTTTATGGGAACACAGACATTGTGTAGGTGCATCACAGGAGGCCAAGTCAATGAGATAGCTCCGGTTGATTGTGAAAACTCACAAAAAACTTAAATGTAAAATAAATAGAATAAAAAAATATTTCAATATGTAAAAGGAGTGATGTTATTCTTTTTATTATTCTCCCATTTGCATAGATATTTGCCTACACAGAAGAATGCTGAGCCCTTAATACGACACCATACTCTCTACCTACTAGCTGTCTGCTGTGTATAGAGTAATGTGAAGCCTGCATGCCTGCTATATTGGGAAATTAATGTAAATGACAGGACTGAATCTTTTACATCTTCTTCCAGATGCTTCCTTTGGGGCCACCACAGAGGATTATCTCCCCATGCCTCTTGTGTCAGACCAGCCCTCTGCATGTTCTCCTTCACTATAGCCATAAAACCTCTCTTTAGTCTTCCTCTTTTTCTCTGCTGCCTCAGAGGTCCAATTGTTCAATTTATTCATTATCCCACCTCAGGTATCTCAGCCTTATTTCTCTAACTTTGTCTCCAAACTGCTCAATCTGAATAAAATATATAGATTAGTGAAGTTTTACTCGACAATTGTTAATGATTTTCTTCAGCCAGTCATTGCTACATCTGCTGAAATAACTAGACGTTGGTAAAATTATTCAGTACAAGAAATAAATACTTCATAAAATCATGTTAGGTATGGCAGACATGAAAATATCAAGACTGGAATTAATAGAAATATGAGCCATCATGAAGAAACTGTAGAAATGACAGTTAACGTAATAATGGGGTGATGTGATTGCATTTTCTATCCATCCAGAGACGCATTTTATTGCAGTTTGACTATTATTACACTATTATACAGGTTTCACTTAATTGCTTGTTACAGAGAGAGAGTCAGAGTGACAGCTAATGTGATACTTATTAAGCCTGATAGAAAGCAGACCGACTCGGAGAAGAGGCAAAATTGCATCTGGCAGGCACAAATTTTAAACTTTCCCTGCCCAGACAACTTTGTCTCAGGAATAAACAAACCCCACGCTGAGTTAGTGTGTCCCTTAGGAGCTATTAATAATAGGGTTATTAATATGGCATTCAAGGAATACAGGAACACCATGAATGTAGTGATGAGGAAGATGATAGGTAAGGGTTGGTTTCACAAAGCACGTTGGAGATGAAAAACTTTATTCATGACCTCCAATAAAATCTGCTTTGACTCTATAAAAAGACAAAACAGACTGCCGCGGGCCGTGCTCAGGCATTCTAGAAGATGGATAGATGCACTGTGGGTCTGCTAGCGTGCAAAAGCTGCATTAAAGTAACTGTTTAAAAAAAAATAAAAAATCAGATAGCCTAAACGGGGTTGCTGCCCTGCAAAATAAAACTTAAGTAGTAGTTTCTGGAGTAAAGCACTGACAGTGAAAGTCAAAGATGAAAGCAGATCAAGATAATTAGGATGAACGCGCCTACCGGGTAGCACAGCCAAAGAAACAATGATAGTCAACAAATCTTGCCTGCTTTTTCTCTATTCATCAAAACTTTGCTGTTAACAAAGTGCTTATTTCGTATCCTAGCTGGCACAAGATCAGAACACTTATTCCACTCAAGTGAAGAAACTGAATCTGCATATACTGGCACGTTTTTTTTGTGTGTGTGTGTGGAGACTCCTGGCATATCATTAGCCTTAGTGCTAATGATATGGAGTTAAACTGAATTATTTATATTTGTGTAGGGAATGAAAGTTTTAAACTTGTGTGGATGCCAATGTCATTTTCAATTCTGCTTATTGGTAGGATTTATTTCGGGTTAGCTTATTTATCCGAGGTAAATTTTTCTGTGTGGAAAAATCAGAAATCTGTTTAACGTTATGCATTAGTCGAGGTGGTTGTAGTCTAGGGGCTGTGTTGGGGAGTGGGGAACTACATGTAATTAAACAAATAGAATGTGTATATATGAACCCCAGGTGTAGCTTTTGGGTCTCAATTAACACTTTCCTAAAAACTTAGATGCTTTCTTGATTTTCAGGTTAATTAAAACAAGTTTGTTTTGTAAATTATGGTCTCTGTGATCTCATGACTGACACCCTCTCACGCTCCAAACTGTGAAAAGGACATGCATGCAGTTGCATGAAGTTGCAGTAAGTTGCTGTAACAAAAGAGGGAGATGTTTTATTTCAAGCCGACACTCCAAATACCTACTAAGCCAGTATTTAAACAAACATTATTAACACATTTACATGTATACATATTAGTCACCTAGCATAATCGTCTCTGGCGATGCACTTTATACGTTTTTTTGCTCATTAGTGACTCCTTGGCTTTAAATATATAATCTCCCTCTGCTGGTAATGCAACTTCTGCATGCTTGTCCATTTCATGCTTTGGAGAGGCAAAGCATGAAATGGACACAATGTACCGGCGTGTCTATTGCACGTATTACATGGGACTCTGTGAGAGTCAGAAAGAAAAACTATATTGGGCATGCTCATTGGGTCAGACTGTCATGGTTTGCTGTACTCACATTTTCCTCCAGGGCGCTGTCTGGGTGTTTGGGCCATCTTGGACTCCACGCTCAGGCACTACTCACCTGCTGCTCATCTCTGCTAATTGCTTCAGGCAGTACTTAAGGCCTTGGTGGAGTGTTGGTCCTCGGTGGATCGTTGTACTTACATCAGCCTTCTTGGACCCCTGCCTGTCTTCCCTGGACCCTACCTGGATGAGCAAGAGTGTGAGTGAGGCACGGCGTGGATTTTGGACTGAGTGTGTTTTGTATCACGGGCTAAGTGAAGAGGAGTCTGTTTCCCCCCCAGCCTTGAACCTTCCCTTGGAATCCCTGGAGGCCACTCCCCACATTTGCTGTATATGTGTACATATCTCACCTGCTGCTGTAAATAAACCCTTTTCTGCATGCATAGCTCTGAATGCCACATTTGAATTTTATTATTATTTTTATTGTTATTAGTATCCCATTTTGTTTAGTTAACATATTTTTGTGCTACTACTTCCCTACTTTAAATATTCTGTGACAGGCTCCGCCCTTTTTTATGCAATGATTAAGCCCACTGTGATGCATTTGCCTCCAGTTACACCCCCACATACTGTATCTGAGACTTTGCTCAATTCTTTCCAAGAGTGACAACATCATCATGGATAAACTCTATAAATGCATTAACTATTGCTTTTTATTGTTTCTTTAGAGCTGTTGCCTGTTCCCCAGTTTCTTGACGTACATGGACCTGTCCCTCATTGTGAATCTTTGGTTTGAACGTGTGTGAGTGGGCAGGCCTTACTTTGTCAGAGGTTTTCCTGGATGCACGTACTCTCAGCAGTTCCTGTTTGATCCGTAACTGGTACACCTGCACCAGATCACATCCCTTGTGAATATTTAAGGACTGGCTCAGTCATCCAGCCTTTGCCAGATTCTACAGCTCAACACTGATATCAGATTCACCCTTTTCCTAGTGTGTGCCTGAGCTTCTCTCCCCGTCTCACATTGTCATGTGCCAGCCAGTCGGACTGAGAATTCACTCTGAAATAAATCTCTCAGGAAAACCTCTGTCTGGGATTCATCCGTCCCCTTGCACACGTCATCCTAATAAATAAACCTTGAATTGAGCTCCCACTGTTTGTGTCTGCAATTTTGACTGCTAATTACGCTTTATTCATGTTATTTGAGACATTGACTGTTTTACTGAGCAGTCCTGCTTGGTGCACTTTCCTGACCTGGAAAACACTAAAGCTGACCAGCTTGCACGTGATTTTTTTTGTTTGTTTGTTTTGCTGTTCTGGACCCTGTTTTGCACAACTATTTAAATCCTTTAAATTCTTCCTTTTAAATTCTAATCTTTGTAAAACTGCAACCACATAATCTAGCGCAATAATTCTTTTTGCATATGAAACCAGAGGAGTTGTACTTACATTTTATGCCATGAGCTTGTCCTGATCAGCTGTTCATAACACTTCCTAAACTGGAATAGCTGTTAGCACGAACTATCGCAAGGCCGCCATTTCCTGCCCAAAACCGGAAGTGACGTCATTTTCGCCTTTACTGGCGTTTTTAAAAGTCATGTTTGACTTTATGCTTTTCTGTATAGTTTCTGGGATGCTTAGAACTCAAATTGCACTGCTGGAAATAGTTTATTTTGATGCACCTTTTTTTTGTTGCAATTTTACATTATAATATTTAGTTTTGGCTTTCCTGCAGTATATAAAAATTGGTGTATCTCTATGAAAAACTATGAAGACACTCAAAATAAATTTCCTGTGGTGGGAAACTATTTTGTACAACTTTTTTGTATTTACAGTTTTGAGGGATAAATGTCTTAAATTTCTCTAGCTAGAAATATATGTAAAAAAGAAACAAAAACGATTTTTTTGTAGTTTTTTTTTTCACTTTTTTGCAATTTATGCAGTTACTATGGACTTAATGCATACATATTATTAAAATTTGGGATATAACAGTTGTGTTGATGTATAGCAATTTGAAATGCTCCCAATAATGGCACCACAGCATGTAAAAATATAAAGATAAGCTCTGGCGGACTTGGTTCTATGGTAGGTCTTAAAGAGTTTAAAGTGATAATTTGTAAAACTATCCCTTTAAATTACTAAGAGGTACCTGCAGTAACTGTCTGCTATTATTTGAAATAGAATAACATTTTACCCTTGTTAATAAATAATCAGTCCTGAAGCAGGGGTGCTTTTGAGGAAGTTTCATAGAAGTTACCTTTCTTTGTGAAGCCATGGATTGGACCATTTAATTTAATCAGAAACCAGTTCTTAATTGGATCTGATTCTTGAGTCATATCTCTTCAAAGATGGCGGTGTCAGCCCATGTTGTGTAGATTAAAACATTTATCATCAAGTAAGAAACTCTGAATTTTGACCAATGCCTGCAAAACTCACCTTTATCTTTGGTAAATAGCAAATGATAACATTCTAACATGGTGGGAATAAATAATGCATTGATCAGTTCTGGTATGATTTATGTTCAAGCTGACTTCCTAGAAACCAGCCAAAATTAAAGCACTTATTATACAGACTAATAAGTAAGTCGGAGAGCTGCTGCATGTTTTGCATTCAGGAGTGGGCATTCTAAAACGTCTTGTGTACATTTATGTTCTACTGCGGCACTAAGAGCTCACAAAGAAATGAGTAATTATGGACGTGATTGTTATGTTTATCACTCTGCACCTGCAGATAAGTCACTTAATTCTAACAAACACTTCGTGAGAGAACAAAGAGGCATCTGTACAAACATTCTGGGATGCTACTCTTTTGAATCAACTTAAACCACAAAGGATGTAAGCAAAACAGAATAGGTCTCTGTCCTAATGTGCTGACCAGGGTTATCCAGTGATTTACATAAATACATGCTAAACAGAAATATTCCCCAAACAGTTCGTAGACAGCAGATATATTTGTTACTAGTAATTTACTCTAAAATCCCAGAACTGTTTTCACAAAAATCAAATCAAATGTGTTTGGTTATTTTCCTTTGGAAAGAAAACTCACCAGAGTCCGCTGACTACACTGGAAAGAGGCTCTTTGGGCCACATTTGATTTGACCGACACTCTTACCATTTCAAATTAAATACACTAGAATGTGTTTCAGCTGAATAGATTTCTAAGTGAAAATGCTTAAAGACATAAGGATGAACAGTCCTTTTTACGTGCTGTACATTAAGGTCTCTGCTTCTGAAATAGAAGAAAAGCAAAGGTGCAAATAGCAGTTGTTCAGTTTTGTGCATCTTGCAAAGATAATCCTGTATAATATAAAATTAGAGATCAGAAAATCATACAAACATTTACTGAACCTGACTGTTTTCCCCAATAGACTGGCTGAGCAGCAAAAATCACGTCTGAAAAGTCTAGAGATTACAGATACAGTTACAGCTATCGCGTGCACACAAAGGGGCCGAGAGTAAGCCTGATGAGTGAGAGAGATGGAAGCTGATTTTTATTTTCACGAGTCATCCAACTATTACACCTCTGGTTAAGAAATGACCAGATTGTGCAACCCTTTATCACTAAAGGACTTTTTTGTAGCACTCAGTGGTTCAATAAGCAAGCAAGTAAGACAATTCTGTTTTCCTCTGCATTCACTCTTTTTTTTAAAGAATTATTTTTGTTGTGGTATTAATATCTTAAAATATTTTATATTATTTGAAGTGCCATGCTTTGCCATTATCTATGCTGTTTCTTTATATCTTCTTGATTGCAAGAATCTATGTTTTCCCATGTTGCAAATCATACCTGGGCTATATTTAGAAAGGTGGACGTAGAAGCAGGCTGTATTCCCTCATGTAGCTTTCTTCTTGTGAGCTGTACAGTTACTTTTTTTTTTTTCATCAACATACCAACTTCAGCAATAGTGAGGGGAAAAACATTTCTTTGTTTTCCAGATACATCAAAACATCAGGTTTATTTACCAAGGCTTTATGCAAATCAGATGACCTGCAGACTGGGCTCATGTTCAGTTTCAGTGAATAAATGCTAAGTGGCAGCAGACTTTGTAAACACATTGATGATCTGATTTGTTTTCAATGTAGCCGTCACAAAAAGAAACAACAGTGTAAGAAAAAAAAAAACACAAAAAGGCTACTGTCAGGTTTGTTAAAGGTGCTTTTTTCTTCAACTTGTTTTACTGAATAGCAACCTGATAGCTCTTACAGATCTCACACATAAACCTGTGATGTGAGAAAAAATGCAGTGTCCTTAATTTACTCTCTTAAAAAATGCTGCTGTTTATCTGAAAACTTTTCAGCTCAGATCGTATAAAAGTGTATATCTGAATATCCTGTGTATCGTGAAAACACAAAGCCCCGTTCCAAACAAACTTCCCGACGTTCAGCACACAGCGGTCATCTTCCTCTTGAGCCTTCAGGAGGTGCATATCGCTGTCTTATCAAGCAGCCCTTGTGGAGATTATATTTACTCTGTGCTGCCGTAAGCACCTTTCCTGACAGATTATATGAATTAAGGCCTTATTATGGGCTCTGGCCAGGAGCTGCATGTACCGGTGATTTGTAATAAGGGCAGTGCTGAGGTGAGTCAGCAGCAACTGGCCTGATTACAGCAGCTGGACCTCAGGAGGAAAACCCGTGGCTCATCCGCGGTAAACAAACACCGCATGAGGGGAAGAACACTCCATTAGCTTCTTTGTACTTTGTAGGCAGACGCGGTTAGACAACACTTTCCATTCATAAGGATCACATTTGAAAAATGTCATCAATAATGGAATCTGTAAAGTAACTTGATGTCGCAGGAAGAAGAAAGACAGAAGAGCCATTTTGGTTCATAGGAATTAGACAATATTTTATATTCTTTTGTAGCAAAATGTTTTCACACATAAACAGTTTTTTTTTTCTTGTTTTTGTCCTGGAACCTCAGGTGAGAATCATGACTATGTTGAGTCAAATACACACTTAAATTTATATCTTAGTTAGCAGAGTGGAGGGGGATGTTATATGATGTCACAAGCAGAGACGGCAGGTTAAAGGGTCACTTCACACATTCACTAAAATACATATTTCAACGTGTACCTCCAGTGTCACAAAAGCAAATGTTTTCTGGTTTTATTTGCTCAAATTCCAAAATAAGCATTCTTGAAACTTCAGATGAAATAAAACAGATGGGAATAGATTTAGGTGTCTTCTGCTTATAATGAATTCAATTTCAAAATCTTTAGCAAAACAACTTGTTTTGATCTGTAAGGTAAAATGCTCTCCACTTATAATAATGAGTGAAACTATCAGGATATAATGAGAAATTAATAGAAATGAAACCAAAAGAGGGAGGATGATTTGTTGCATGAAAGTGGACAATACAGATAAAAATTTACCTAACTTTTGTGACTTTGTTGCATCGTTTTCATTAAAACCTACTGTTATTGGCAAATTAGGCAGACAAGTGTCTGCAAACAAAACACCTGAGATACTAAAGTAACGTGCTGATGATATTGGGTAATCAGACTTATTCTGTTAAGAATAAATAATAAATGTTATGAATCACACAGTCTGTAGCACTCATTCATTTGTAGCAAAGACAAAAATCTTCAAAAATGTAAGCTAACAATTGTTTAAAAAGTTGTAATGTTTTGGCAAACATTAAATTAAGGGTAAAACGACCTTCGTTGAGGACTCAAAATCTCAAAGATACAGATTAACACTTTATTACGGGCTCAGTTATTTCTATTTTTTCTGTTCAGCATTGTGTTGGTATTCCTCAGGCTAGCAAATTCCTGCGAAAAGTTACATAGTTGGCAGTTATTCGAAGTCTTTCATACAGGTTTTCGTGGAAAACAATATGCTGGGAACAAAAACGGTTTTGCTGCTGCTGCTGAGGAATTCGTTTTTGTTCAATTCATGGATCAGATCATTTTGGAACTGAACTGGAAAATGGGAATGATTGTCAAAACAGTAGAAATGTCATTATAAAACAATATGTGGTTCTTAAAGAAGTAAGGACTAATATGGGTACTTTTCTGTCACTTTTATGCAAACAAACAAGATAATTTTGCAAGAAAAGAAAGAAAGAAAAAACTGTATATATGTATAAATCCAAAACTGCTGCTGGTTAAGTCGAACGTGGGTGTTAAGGTGAAATATATCTCTACTGATTAGAGTCACAGCACTCACAGTTGGTAAATAATTGTGTGGTGAAAGCATAGAAAGAGCAAAGAAGGCAGAAAAGTCACTGCACAGGTATGTTTATATCTAGCCTTTGCCACAATAACACAAAGAATGTTTCGTTTCATAAAGTACTCCATGTAGATTGCTTTTGTTCAACAAACTGTGATGTGGAAACTGATTATGAAAATCCATATCTGGCTACAGGCAAAAAAAGTGAAGTAAAATAATACCAATCGTAGTTTAAACATAACATTATTGCCATTACCAAGATGAATGTTATGTGCAAACACACCTACACATTGATTTTATGTCATCTATGCTCTCACTCTCTTATTTGCAAACTGTGGAAGCTGCCATGCTGACCAACAGAGACTGCCCACGAGAGTGAGCTCAACATTAAAAAGGTTGTTTTTTTTCTTTTATAATGCAAATGTAATATTTTAAATGACACAAAAGTAACTCCATGCCTCAACTGTCTCAGTCCTAAATGCACATGTGGCTTTCTGGAACAAAGTGCTATCCCTGCAACTGAATAATAAGAATAATAAGAAAAAAGTCTCATTCATCCACTGAAGCAGTGCACGAATGATTTATGTCGTTGGCCACTTTGTAGGTATTACTCTGAATTTATCATTTATTTTAGACACATTATTGGAAAATGTTTGTGCTTTTAAAATTGCTGAATTTATAAGCTCATGATTTTAAAGCTCATTTGGATATACTGTATGTCATATACAGTTAAACACACTGAATGTCAGTGCAGCAGTGTGGCTCACTGGCTAGAATGGATATACTGTATGGCATGGATACAATGCAACTCAGTATTGCGGCAAAACATGTAATATACACTCTGGTCCACCGCGTCCATTTCACGCTTTGCCTCTCCAAAACATGAAATGGACACACATACAGAAGTTACATTACCGCATTACCAGCAGGGGGAGATAATATATTTAAAGCCAAGAAGTCAGTAGTGACCAAAAAACGTATGCAGGACATTCCAAGGTCCTTAATCGCCACAAATGATTAAGCTAGGGGGCTAATATGTATTTACATGTAAATGTGTTAATAATATCTATTTAAACACTTCACTGTGATTATTTTCAAGTTGGCTTGAAATAAAATATCCCCCTCTTCTTTTACTGCAGCTTACTGGAACTTCGACATGCGTGTCCTTTTCACGCTTCGGAGAGGCAAAGAGTGAGACGGACACGGTGGACTGGCGTGTCTATTGCACGTTTTGTGGTGATATCGGGTTAAACAATGATTAAAGCTTTAGGTAAACAGGGTCCTTATCATTTTTGTAACAGATGTAACAGATCTATAGAAGGGATTGTACTAGAGACACATTGTTAAACTATGTATATATTGGTCTGCATTTTCCAACACCGTTGTATTGCACTAGAGGCAGAAATTTTGCAGAAAGCTCTCTGAAACCATGAGCAAATAAAACCAAGATTGTCTACAGTGTACATGCAGGAATACCACTTGAGATAAGTTGGAAAATAAGTATTTTAGTCATTTGAGTGACTTGACCCTTTAACAAAAGCCAGTCCTCCACTTCCCCCTTACAGTATCACATAAAATCCCATTTCAGTAAGCCAACTAACAATGATCAAGTTGGTACGTCACAGTAAAGCACCTTCTCACTGTTTGCTTCACATAAAAATAAAAGTACTACTGCACGATTGCCCCCTTCCCCCATCCCCATTTACATTCTCACCCAGTTATTGTACAAAAAGAATGCCAATATACAGAACGGTACACCTACTGTAGGGAAGAAACGAAAACCGATGACCATCCCACATGTTAAAATGCAGCAGAGATCCACAGAATACCGAGAAAGGCGTTAAAATGCAGAGATGTTGCAGTTTTGATCAGCAGTAATCTGAGTAGAGTCTAATTCAAAGTATTTTACTGCAATGTACAGCCCTGTGTGAAAGAGAATGAAAGATAAATGGGCTCTCTGATGGATCAATTGAAATAATACATCCAACAAAGGTTCTGTATCATGTAATTTGGTGAAATGTTTGGCCCTTAATGAGTTATCGTTCCCCTTTTTTCCTTTCTTCTAAGCAGCACGATGACCTTTATCAAATGACAAATTCCTCCATTTAACCTGGCTAAATGAGTAATTGCCATACTCTCTTGTTTGTGTTACCTCATGAGAATAACAGCCTGACGATAGATTCTGCTTTGGGCAAATGATTAAGTGGGCTTGATGGATTTCAAACACCATCCACGTCCAGTGACTATAATATATCTTGATAACATCTGAAACCGTACCCTGAGGCGAACACTCTGTTTACATCAATGGGCCTTTTGCCTGCAGGGACCATTGTCACCAGGGCTAACCTATGGGGAGAGTTATCAAAGCAATCAAACTGACATTTTGTTAGAGCAGGATTTAGCCTGAGCTGGAAACACGCTGGATTTTGACTGGATGGCAACAAATAGTTTTTTGACAGCTTTACAATCGAGCAAAGAACTTTGTGTGTGGAGCTGTTTGTGTTCCATCTTAGCTGTAGTCCTACTTGCTTTAAAATAACAACGTACGATACATAACCTGAGGTACAAATACAAGACTGGCTTGCTGTGGTTCATTGTTATGGTATCTAGAACATAGGACCATATTGTTACTGAAAATTAATCATGTTATCAATTTGAAAGTGTTTGCAATGGCTGCATGAGAGATGGTAGCCTCTACATATGCGTATGTGTGAGAGGGTCTAATTGTTTGTGACCAACAGCTACAACCTCAGTACCGAGATGTGCTTCTGCTGATGAATTGCCTCAAATAATAAATAGTAAAAATGATAGAAAAAATGACTGAAAATAAAAATGACTTTGTTTTAATTTTCTACTAGCTCCTCTGGTCTCTCTACTGTTGCAGTAGTCCCATTTCATGCTGAGGGTCCATGACATTGTGATCCACTTCACCACAATCGAGGCAAATCCTCTTGGTATTCAGTTGTTTTAATAAAGACACAGTAAATCCACTTAGAATTTCTTGTCTTTCTTTCCCTTTTCTCCCCTCAGGGATAATCTCATGTACCCTGTGGTTTGGAAAATATTCCTTGTGGGCCATTTCTGCAGTTGTTTTAAAATGGGGACATTTTTCAAATACAGTTTGACACTGTCAGAGACGAGATCATGACCAGGAATCTATTGATTTGAGTGTCTTATATTATCACTTGGGTTAGCTTCATGCAGAAGATAGTTTCCCTTTGGGATATCCTTCACTTTTC
This sequence comes from Neolamprologus brichardi, assembly GCF_056152115.1. Taxonomy (NCBI): domain Eukaryota; kingdom Metazoa; phylum Chordata; class Actinopteri; order Cichliformes; family Cichlidae; genus Neolamprologus; species Neolamprologus brichardi. Next base: position 6,738,144 of record NC_142122.1, read on the forward strand.
ACTCGTGTTTCTTTTATTCTCGTATAGATTTATTGTTTGGTCATGAATCTCACATGTGGTCTCTATGGTCTTCAAACCGTGCTCTCCATTACCCACTCGGAGCTCTCAAAACTGGGCTTCTCATCCTCACTGTCATCATACTGCAGCAGCATGCCATTAACAGACAGACTGCGTTTAGTCCAGATATTACTGATCCTGCGTGGGTAGCTGCTGCGACTCTGTGTGGCCCCTACGTGACCCATGTCAAACGAATGGCTCCGCTTTGGCTTACCCTCCTGGGGGAGCCCTAGGATGCGTCCCAGCATGGTTGTGGACTCTGCCCTTCCAAGCAATGGTTCTTTATCAGACGGTGGTGCCACAGCCACTGCCATAGCATTGGAACTGGTGGAGGGTCCAGAAGTCCCTGCGCCGTCTCTCCCTGCCCCTCGCAGCTCCAGTGAGGTGAAGGCCCCTAAAAGGTGGTCCAAGTTTGGGCGTGCTTTGGGGCCGTGCCTCCTGAACTTGTTGCTGGGCAGGGTGGTGCACTCACTGCTTTGCATGCTGTAGCGGTCACCAGCCCCTCTTGCTGTTTGGCTGTCTAACGAGTTAGAAGAGGAGGAGGACGAAGAGAGACTGCTCTGGAGCGATCCACACTTGAACTCTACCATTTCCTCACGCATGACCACCACTGTAGATTTGACCTGTGGTGGGGCACCGTTGAACCTGTTCATTCCTCCGTTCGTCTGTGAGTATGTGTTACTCACAGTGGGCAGTTTATTAGTCTGGATCCCACTCGTCACCTTATAGCGAACCATGAGGATAATGATGAAAACCAGCAGTGTGGCCACGATGATGCCACCGATGACCAGGATCATAGTGCCACCCATGAAGCCACTGTGAATAGACTGACACTGTGGGTAATCCTCAGTGGTGACAAATTGGACACAGCCTACAATATTGGTGGCAGTGAGAGTCGTAGCAGTATCATCCCAAATGGCCAAGACACACAGGTCATACTGCATCCCTGGGACCAGATTAGTGAGTACAAAGGCCCTGTTAGTCATGGGAATCATTCTGAAAACAGAAACAGAAAGACGGTTTAAAAATACAGACTTCTTGCCATAGGGATTCAAAACAAGACCATAGTACCAAAATGTTGAAAGTAGCTTGAATTAATATCTTATGCTTTGACATATCAAGGAAATAGTACACAATTAACCATGCTAAGTAGTTATTTATATGCACAAAGTAATTCAAAAAGATGACTTCATGCTCCCGGTATATACCATTTGATATGCATGCAAGCAAAAAGTAATGGGATAAATAGTGAATGGCCAATTTTTAAATATTGTTTTGGCTAAATGTAATATCTTGTACAATCCATTAAACACTCATTAAGTTGTTTCAAGTCAATTTGTTATTATTTCTGATGTTTTAATATGACTGCTTAATTAAGCTTCAGTGCTTTTCGAGTCAAACTGAAACTCAAATCTGCAGTAAGTTAATTGCCCAAGAGCTTTGCCAATGAAAAGGGTGTTTTCAAAACCTGTATTTTGTTGCATAGACAGCAACTGCTTTTATCCACTCATTCATCTGGATATTTGATCTCAGAGACATTTAATTAGTAAATCCTCTTTCTCCACATGTCAAAACATGTAATTTAAAACCCTGCGCATGACTTTCCAACTGAATGCAGTAAAGTTTTTTAAGTGTTACCCTACAAAGAAGCAAGACAATTGTAATTTGCTGTGCTTGACAGGTCGCACATGCTGCTATCAAATCCAAAACTTCAAAGTAGTTGGATTTAAAATGCTGTTTTGATGCTAAATTAATAAATCTTTGGTAATGCCGATATAACATTAGTGGACATGCACAGTTTAGAAAACACTATTTCTGTGTTTAGGATACTTTACGTATAAGACCATTAGATTTTTAAAAATCTAACACAGGAGCAGTACCATAAGGAACAGGTTGCACCTTGAAGTGACTTGTTGTGATTTGGAAACTGAACTGAATTAAACAGAATTAAATAGAATGGAAGTTGGCCATTGATCTTCTGCCAAAAAAGACAATAGATGAATATAACTGGCCTTCAATCTTGCTTTAACATCATGGTTAGAGAAGCCTCAACAAACGTTCGAATCCAAGCCATTTTTGAGGGGTGTATAAAACATAATGTATTTCAACTTTTGATTTGAAAATGTATCATATGCAGTGTTGGGAAGGTTACTTTTAAAATGTATTCCATTACAGATTACAGAATACATGCCCCAAAATGTATTCTGTAACGTATTCCGTTATGTTACTCAATGAGAGTAACGTATTCTGAATACTTTGGATTACTTAATATATTATCATGCTGTTTACAACTACATGAATGTACTATTGCTGTGATTTATTACTGTTACTGAAGATCCGCGGCTCCGAACCGTAGTAAAGGGACCTCTGACTAATACGGTGGGTTCCGTGTTGGGCTCTTAAAAAAATTGCTTCACTTTGTTGTCTGCGTCAACTTTGCTAGCGAGAGACAGAGAGAGGCGTTGAAAGGCTGCTCCAACGGAACTTATTGTTTTTGGAGGAAAACACGAACACGGTGTACAGTCGAGTCTTAATAGCTTACTTATAACTGGGCTCGTCAGGCTCTCTTCTTGGTTGCAGTGGTTATTATTATATTTACATGCTTCCAGCTCCCGTTTTTGCTCGATGACAGCTCGTACTTTTCCTTTTTCTCCCTCCCTCGCTCACAGACACATAACGGGTATGGCAGTCCGTTCTCCCTGCAGCACGGACTACACTGCCTATGATGCTACATTCTTTAGAGCTATACCTGTAGCATTCTGACTATTAGCTTAGCACAACAACAACAAAAAGGCCTCTCTCACCCAGGAAACACAGAGAGAGAGGTTACCCTGTAACCATGGCAACCGTAACGCTGCCTGGAACAACAGAACGTAGCTGTCAAACAAAACCCAAACAGGCCTGACCCGCCACAATATGAAACAGGGAAGTACCGCCGTGTAATCCATTTATTTCAACAAAGTAACTGTATTCTAAATACCACCTAAAACGGTAACTGTAACGGAATACAGTTACTCATATTTTGTATTTTAAATACGTAACGGCGGTACATGTATTCCTTTACTCCCCAACACTGATCATATGCCAACAAATTCTGTAATTACATGTACAATGCAACAAATAATTAATTGATGTGAAACTGGAAAACACTGGGGTAAAAAAGGTTGAGACTCCAACATACCCATAAGGGCATGTATAAATAGAGTCATCAGTCATTCATCCATTGTTGCTTGCTGTTTTCCTATAGCATATGTGTTGAAAGCTTTGATCCCTCTGAAGTGCCTCCACCAAAGAGCCCAGACACCAGCAGGGCTACAGTTCATTATTCATCCTTAATTGCCTCTTTCTCCCATAACCAGGAAGAAGCTGTGCTTCCTCACATGTTCCACTGGACTCATGCAATCCCTCCTCTGCTCCACATGGCTGTGATTGATTTTTAATCATGCCATTGTTTCAGTGCAGGCAGTGGGAAACTACATCGGCCAGCTAGGGGTGCACATGTGCATGCTATGAAAGGATATCAGTATTAATTCAGAAACAGTAGTTGTCCTGTCTTTTCACATTATCTTTTCCTTCCAGTTTATAATGTGTATTCTGGTGTGCAGATAAATGAATTGCTTTAGGCCATTTTTTCTTCTGTATATAAACTACATACTGAGGATTACATTAAAGAATAAAGCATCAAATCACATGATAAGCAAAGTCAGTGCTCAACACTTAAATTAATGGCTACCAGCTGTGCACTAAAGTGAAGTTAAACTAAGAAATTCATCCTTAAATCTGCATTTAAGAACTTGCATGGTTTTAATATCTCAAACTAGCATTCAAACAAATAAATGTACATGTTTTGTTATATGGGGCGAGTCTTGACTGACAACATCAAGAATGCAATTTAAATAATCTTTTTTCAGGGAAACAATTTTGCTGCTGCGAATCACTGAATGAAAAAGGAAAATACATTTTACGAAGCATACATTAGCTTTAGAGTTGCAGTTTTGTACAAATTAGAGAATATTCATAAGGCCGTTTACTAGAACAGAGATGAGTCATCCACTGTTTCTGTCACTGGGATGGAAAAAAAAAATCTCAAAATTCATGTTGTTCCCTTTTTCTGGCATGAAAAGCTGGCACTAAGTATGAAAGCAAGGATATCAGATACACAGCTTATTATTGAATTTACAGTGATGGCAAGTTGCATTAAAAGCATTTGGGCAGAGTGATATCTTTCACAACTGCTGTGCACAGTTCTATTCTTAGAATCCTAGCTAATACCCAGCCGTTTGGATTGTCTTATTATTTCATTAGATCTGGTATTGGTGATCAGATATGGTGTTTGATAGAGAAAGTAAGCCTCAGTTATCAGTACTAGTAAGCATGAAATGAAAATGCTCAATTTCCTGCCTAAAACAGACCATAATGTGGTAATGTATAAACTTCAGCATACTAGTCATTCAATGATCATTCAGTGAGTTTCTTTAGATAAGTTAACATTAGTTTGAGGAAACAAAACACATTATGTGGCAAAAAAAAGTTGTAGGGGGTCGGGTTAGATCAGTGAGTGAGCAGAAAACCATATGCCGTATGGCTGGAGAGCACTAGGCCCAGGTTAGAGTCTGACCTGGGGCCTTTGGTGCATGTCTTCCCCTCTCTTCAAAAAAGGCCAAGTTGTCCTATAAATTGGGACTCATACTACATGAATAAATCTGATTGTTGTTACTCATCCTTTAACCTCCTAGGACCTGGCGTCCACATATGTGGACATCACATATTGGGTTGTCTAGAGTCTAGACCACAATACGAAATTTAGCTCTACGAGGGCCTAATATCCTCTTCTCAGAAACTACATCAGGTAAAAAGATAATTCTTTGGTTTTACATTCATCAGGTCCCAATCAGCCCAAATAGCAAAGACAAATTAAAAAGGCATGCCATGAAAGAGTTGGGGTCTTAGGAGATTAATGTACCTAAATGCATCAATTTAATATTAAACAGCATGGCTGTATTTTTGTATTTCCAAACAGTTATCTTTGCTAAATGTTGCCGCTTTCACTGTCTCATTTGACATAGGAAATTGATTTCACAGAGCCCAAAGATCTTCAGTAACAGTCTCCAAGCTCACACTTTATGGACTTGAGCAGCTTAAGAAGGATACATTGAAATGAGGGTCTATAATCCTTTTTCTTCTTGGATTTCTAATTAATGGTTCAGGGCAAGGATTTCACTTTGGATTGCACTTTTTACTTAAAAATGTGAACACAGCAACCCGTCAATTCTCAATTTAAAGAAAAAAATCTCAAGGAGGATTAAGAAAAATGAATGTTGATCTTCAAGTAACACTTCAAAGGAATTGACTGTCTCAAGTACTCACCCACCAAACAATTAACAGCTGAGAGAAGAAACCCAACTGTATGTATTCTAAAGCTAAAGATTACACTCAAGACTCAGTGTGCCACTTTGAAGAGAGAGTTATTAGCCCATACTTAGATGTAATCAAGTTTCAGTAATGACTCTTACCTGTAAATGAGGACTTCATCTTCAGAACAATTGTACTGAAGCTGATACATTTTGACCTTTGGAGTTGCTTTGCTAACACTCCACTTCACCAGAGCAGAAACAGCGGTCACTTCTGATACAGACACCACCTTCTCTGGAAGAGGTTTAGGCTCCCCTTTACTGATCTTAGTAGAGCTTGTTATGTCTGACAGGCCTGACTTGTTCTGGGTAGTACGGTTTGTACCATTACTCAGATGGGGGAGTTGAATGATTGATAGTTCAATGGACGCTGTAGATTCTCCTGCAGCATTAGCAGCAATGCAGGTGAATGTACCGTAGTCCTTAGATGTGGTGACTGTTATATCCAGAGTCCCATTTTCATATACAGTTGCTCTGGAGGAGTTGCTAATCAAACGGTCATCAGGAGCAACCCAATGCACAGTTGGCATTGGATCGCCAACAGCTTTGCAGCGCAAGCTAGCTGTCTGTCCCTCGAGCACAAGCAATTTGTGTGTATGTTGTGTGATTAGAGGAGGCTCACACACAAATTCCTCCTCACGAACAGACCAAAAGTAGCGTCCCTTTAGACTGGCAGGAGAAGCACAGGTTTCCATATCGTCCTCCCGTTCCAGTCTCCGAAGCCAAAGCACTTCACAATTGCAGTGCAAAGGGTTTCCACCAAAGCTTAGTGAGAGCATAGGTGCATATGGTGTGCTCATCACCACATTGCTCTGGGAGCGTGCAAAGATAGGATCTGGAGGGAGCTTCTGAAGACGATTAGAGGTGAGGTCCAAGCGTGCCAGTTTGTCGAGATCTGTAAAGGTCCCCTCAGCAATGAAGGAGATGAGGTTATGGTCCAGACTCATTTGATGGAGGTTAACCATCTTTCGGATGGCCTCCCAAGGCACAGTGCGCAAGTTGTTATATGACAGATCAAGATCCTCCAGTGTCAGTAACAAGTCATCAAAGGCTACTTTAGAGATACGGCTCAGTTGATTGTTGTTGAGGATCAGGTGTTGCAGGTTAACCAGTCCTCGGAGGTCATCTGGTCCCAGTTCAGTCAACCGGTTACTATCCAGGTGTAACGATCTTAATGTCTCCAGGTCAATAAATGAGAAAGGCTGGATGTCGCTGATGGTGTTCCGGGACAACGTGAGATCCACCAGGCCTGTCATATTGGCAAAGTCCAGGGTGGAGATCTTTAGGATGAAGTTGCCACCCAGCCGGAGCTCCACAGTTCGCCGGTCAATGTCTGGTGGAACAAAGAGCAGACCTTTGGAGGGGCATAAAGTCCCCAAGGACTCTGACAAGTTCTGGCAGACACAGTATTTGGGACATGCATGGACCATCGTAACTGCGGTTCCCAGGAACAGGAGACTGATGACCACTTTGTCCATGTTAGCTTATGCAACGAGGACCTGAAAAAAAGAAAAGCAAAACAAAAGATAAGCTTTATGATCAAAACTAACGTTATACATTTTCAGTTGCATGTAACTTAATGAGCCTGTGTGATCATGGATTGTGTACAGGGTTGGGAGGCAGAAATCCAGTTCTGACAGAATGCCAGTATAGTCTTTGGACCATATGGTCCAAAAGCGCTTGTTTAATGAGCAGGTCTGATATTTATACTTAAGACTGTTTTACATTAATATTCTCTATTATAACCTTCATATGCATGTACTTTGCAATGCAAAGAAGGTGTGAGAAATCACACGAGGATTGTCTGAATGAAGCTCAGGATTAAACTGTGCTAAGAAGCTATTTTTAATGACGCACATGCTTATAAGCTGTCATTACAGATACCGACATACATGCAGTGGAAACTAGTTCAAGTGTAGGGTACCTGAACTAGGTTCCACAACAAACAATGCATGTTGTGTTCTTTCTTGGGATGTTACACAATTTTGTTAAGACAAAATGCAAAAGTTACACGAACTACTCCTCATTTACTACATTTTTTTTATGCTGTGTGCTATTTATGATTTTTTTCTCATTTGTTTCCTTTTCTTATTGTGTCTGCACCATTGTAGTCAGAAATTTGGAAAGAATATTACACAAACCACATGTGTTAGACATGGAAAAAGTCAGCACGCCTCTGTACGTTAACAGTCCTCACACCTGGCTGACTCCTCCAAATGGATGGCCACACTTGACTTCATACAGCGAGCTTTTAATTCCCCCAGATATTTGTATCATTAATTCCTAATACACTCAAAACCTAAAAATCAATTTCAATCATCCCTTTTTTTTTTACATGAGCAATTTTGATTAATGGGAAACTCTGCCTTGCAGTCTGCATGGTTCTCTCTAGAACCATGGAAGCATGGTTGTAATTTGTTTTACATTAACTACGTCAATTCAGATATTCATTATTATGTATGTGTGAGGTGCTAGTTGCAGCATTGTGACTTATGTTTGACTACCTTGCAACATCTCTTCATGTGTAGGCTGTGCTTTTCAGTAACTTAGAAGAAGAAATATATGACTATTTTTTCAAATTTACAAAATCAATCTGTAATCATATCACAAATGCTTCCTCATTTGGGTTGTGTGCCACAGTGAAATGCTTAGAAAGCTCATGCAGAGTGTTGTTTTTTTTGTTATGTTTTTTTTTTTTTTTTTTTGCAATAATCACTTTCACCAAAGAAGTTGATTAAAAAAACAAAGCAAAAAAACAACAAAAAAAACAGTGGAACTACCAACATTATGATCCACAGTTTTGATGAGGCCAAATGGTACTATAAATCTTTTAATACCAAGAAGAAATACAACACAAAATTCTTAGAAATAAAAAAGCAACATGTTATAGATATATGAGAAAGAGAGAGAGAGAAAGAGAGATTTCTCATTTTTCAGTTCACGCAGCTAAAGTCCTTTTCTTAATTTTTAGTGTTGTAGAAAAAAGCTACAGTGTGGTGCTAATATTTATGCTACAGACATTTCTGAGGTTTCACTGTTTGAATCCTAATGTAACAATTTAAAACCAGCACTCTTTAAAACTGCGAAACTCGGTGCAAAAGATTTTTCTTTTAGCCAAGTACTTGCAGGCTGTATGCCTACTGTTCTGATCCTCTCAGCGCTCTGAAGCTGATCCCCAAAAGGCCTCATGGTGAGAGCTGTCAGTGATGACAGACAGGTTGTCTCGTGGACTCATTTTAATGGACACCATCTAGAAACAGCAGCTGAAAAGCCCTATAACCTCAAAGAATCTTCCTTTATATTTTATGTGTCGTTTTTCATGGGCAGTTTTTCACTTGAAGGGTACAATTTTGGTGGGTAAATATTATCAAAAAATATAGAAATTCATATGTATTAGATATAATCTCAGAAAGATTCCTAGTATTATCCACATATATTCAACGTGTATTACGGTTACTGGGCAGAGAAGTGCAGGCAGAAGAGATTCAGAGGTGACCTTTCAGGAAGAGAAGAGGTTCACTCACAAAGGCGTACAGTATAAACCGTGGACCATGTTTGAGGCCCATATCTATTTACTCATGACCTTTACCAAACCTGCACCACCATCTAAAATTTACTGTAAGGGACAAAATAACAGACATACCAACAAGGGTATGTTCTATACAGTTCCACAGTACATTAATGACATATAGTTCAATAAGAAGAGATCATTAGAAGCATGGTTTATTTATGTACAGAATTCAATTTGAGGTATTTGGTTAGACCTCGATGGCCCAGCACAGCAGAACAGAATTCCCGCTATGATAGGGATTAGGGCAGGACCCCCTAGAGTCTAGACGCTGGTGGTGGAGATGAAGATAGAGTCTTGAATAGAGCCTGAGTTATTCGAGGTGGTGATCGGGGAGAGGGTTGGTTAGAGGAAGGGAACTGCAAGACAGACGCACAGTGAGATTTAAGGTACGCGGAGTCAAGGCTGATTGGCCGGCAGAAAGCCGATTGGACTAGACCAGTGATGTCACAATCAGCTTGACAGTGTGGGACAGTGGAAGTTATGTAAAACTTAGATTAGGTGCCAACACCTGAGAAGCAGACAGATGAGTGACTACAGATGTTCCTCATTGATCTTACAGATAAGCTTCTGTGAAATTAATTCAACTTACGACACAACAATAGAAGTCGAACAAATAGACACAAAGTGTTCATCTACTTTGTTAGATATTTTATAGACATATATTTTATTGTAGTATTTTTGTAATATACTATATGTCTATGATTGCATCAAAAGTTCAGAGATCTTTTAGCTCTGGGAAATATTCACCTTTTCAAATCTTTCGTTTTGGTTGCTGTCTTTGTATGAGACTCTTTATCCACTTTATGTAAAAATGCCACCCATATGTTACATTTAAACAGAATTCATGAGCAATAAAAGCAATTATTTTTTCCTGAGGCACGTAATATGGAATATTATTGCACCATTAGGAGCTTCTGCTTGAGCTCCTTGAATTTAGTTTCATAAATGAATTTATAAATCTATGAGCAAATGCAGTTTTTAAACGTCTTGTTCTTGTATTTTATCGGTAAATGTTCCACACAGTAATGTGGAGAAATGCCAGATTACAGTAATTAATGTTTTTTTTTTTCTTGTTTTGTTCATTTGCTGAAAGAGAACATGTATTATTGGAAATGATTTTCTGTCAGAAACAATTCAGAAAGAAATCTTATTGACTGCTAAAATGCATTGATTGGACAGCTGATGGCTTTCAGTCAGTTTGAACTAGATTGAAGATAAAGTATTATTCAGGTGACCCCAAACTTTTTATACATTATAAACTGAGTAAGAAATCTAGCTGAAAGCAAGGTATATACTTAGTTGTATGGAGACTAGTTTAACTACAGTATTACAGTATTACTACAGTATTAGCATTGGTTAGCTTAACATAAAGAACAAACTGTCCAAAGGAAACAAAACTGGGCTGATTAATACATTAATACAATCTTTCTAAAGGCTATGTCATGTTTTGGAAAAAGATTGTGACTTGGGTTGAAATACAGCCATTCACAACAAGTTGATGTGATGCCTTAATTCAATGGTTTTAAAGACGCAAAGAGAAGACACTTGAATCAGAAGACTAAATCCAAACACCATACTTTTAATCCAACAAGCTAAATATCATTAACAGGTGACTGAAAATGAAAATGTAAAGTCCAAAAAACAGGCAAAAAACAATAAGATGCCGAAAGAACAAAAATACACAACAAAAATGTAGAAACTGGGAAAACACAAAGAATACTAGTTTGAAAGGAGAGAATGACATAATGGTGGAAACCCTTAACCCTTAACTTAGTACAAAACACAAAGATGATCAAGCAAGTTGATGGTAAAAGATTGTGACGATAAGACATGGAGAACAATAATTGTATAATACAACCTTATGTAACAGAATTAAAACCCCATAACTATGACAATGACCGAGCATCTTTTTGTGACCCACTGTGAACGAGACCATTCTAACCATTGGTGTAAGGAGTGCATCAGCCCAACAATGCAAAGAAGACATTGTGCCTCTCTCTCAGATGCCAGAGGCTTTGATATAAAGACAGTATCCCACACCCTAGTAATGAGGACACGCTTAAATTAGGGGAACACAAACACACAAGGACAAAAAGTTTGTCAAAAATAAGGTCTATTTTGTAAGTGGAAATTTGTTGTACAAGGGTAACCATCACATGAACATGCTTACACAGCTGTGTTGCCATCTGTTAGACAAAAATCCGACTGTACTATATAGGTTGAGTTAGCCCTGAGGGAGATGACGGTCACTCTGATGGTTTTGTCTTCCCTTGGCACCAACAAAGCCTTGTACGCATCAGTTTAATTCCTAATGCAGGTAAGCCAGGCTGTAAACGTCAGGACAATCTATGTTATACAAATTTTCATTCTTTCTTCGACCCATTTGTCGTGTTAAAAGAAAAAACAATAAAACTTCTAGCTGAGTCCTTTCACTGAGATTTGTCCATTTTTGCCTCAGTTGTCAGCTTTGTTCACAAATCTTCCAATACATTGCTGTCTCCTTAACAACGGGAAGAGAGCGCAGTGCAGACGGAGCTGGACTCTTCAGCATTACATCTTTCTCTTTCTTCTGGTATGCTTTGATAAAACATGTCACAGGCTGACAGCTCAGTAAGTCTGACTGTGCTACATGCAATCCACTGATGTCATGTTGCATCATTTGTGGGTGCTGACGCTCAAAGTTGTGACAACAGCTCTCTCTCACTACCGTACGGAGCCGCCGGCACATATAAAGGTGCCTTACGCAGGTGTAAAATGACAGGTTAAGCAGTCTTCTTCCTTTCACGTAATATAAATCTTTTGATTTGATTCTTAGAATATATATGTGAGAGTATGTACAAGCATAAGAGGACAACTGCTCACAGGATTTAGAAAGTGAATTTTGCAATTCTGGAATAATCTCGACAAAAGATGGAAATTATCAGAGTGAAAAATGGAGGGAGGATACAATGGCTGGAACCTTCTCTGGATGTTAACCAAAGTAATCTGTGTGCTCAGTCAAACATACGTGTTGCACAGAATTGCCAGTGACTGGTAGCAAAGAAAAGATTAACTGAATAGCTCCACCTTTCCAGAACACGAAAGCCAGCTACTGAGGATTACATCAACCAGCTGTGAGCTCGTCTTTTCAGCTACCTGTCCTGACAAGCTTCTCAGACATGGCTCTATGAATTACATGCAGTCCTTTATCAGACTTGAACCTCCTGGATAGCTGCACAAGCAGACTGAGGCAAAGCTTGGAAGGAGTCTTGGTACAACAAAGTTCTGTTGTACCAAGAGTTTTTTTTTTTCCTTTTTCAGAAGGGTGCTCTGATGTTAAATTGAAAATTTCACCACTGCCAGCTGACTTTTGGATTCTAGAGACAGTTTTTAAGCCTGGGCAAGCTTCACTCTTGAGGGTAACAAGTGTCTAAATCCTGTCCAGACTTTTCTTCGGCAGATTCACACACGCAGCCTTTTGTCTATAGAGATAATAGAAAATACTTTACTGTAGGATACTATAGGAAGAAATGGGAACAAGCTATTAAACTGTTCTAAGGTCCTTTCTGTTCCCCATCTAAATCTGCACACTGTGTGTTATATACTGAATACAAAAATACAAAACCAATGATGAACTGAGTGTCGGTACAGTCAGTAGAGAAATGACAGATACAGATAATATCCTAAACTTAATGATATTTGTTGTAAACCATAAACCTCTAATAAAGTGATGAAAGGACTGTAAATTTAATAAGCTCTTCTAAGCACTGTGGTTAAGCTCCATGCTTGGCACCTTTCTTTTTAATGAGGACAGAGTAACAAAGTGAGAGCAGTTATTTCTGGTGTCCAGGAAATGCCAGTGCAGCATTAAGAAGTCTGGCTGGTTAATGGTGGGCATTGGGGCACTTTCTCTCTTTTCAATTATCCAGAAAAAAAATGAAAAACAAACTCTACTTATTCAAGTTAAACATAAATTATTGATTCATCTTCTTCCACTAATCCAATTCAGTGTCATGGGGCAAGGAGTGCTGGAGGCTATCCCAGCACAAGAGGCAGGGTATACCCTAGACAGATCGCCAGTCCATCACAGGGTCAACAGAGAGAGACAACTATTCACAAGATTATTCACAAAGATTACGCAAAGACATCTGCCAATTTTCCCAGAACTGGACTTCCCAGGAAATTCGCCACATGGTCAGACTGCAAAATAACCCAAGAGTGACATCTCAGATACTCTAGACCTAAGTTAACATGTTAAACATTAAAGATAATATTAGAACACTTAGGAAAAACACTAAAAGACTCTTCTCTTTAAAAAGATACATAAAAGCTTAGATTTTTATCATGGCTATATTTCTATAGTAGTAGCCAGACTGACCAATTAAATCTAATCTAACAAGCTGTATATATTTTATAGATATACAAGCATTTTCCAGCCAGCATTTTTTTTTGTATTATTCTGGTGTTTATTGTGTGTTTCACTGCTCCTAATGATGGTTTGAAAAAAAAGGAAATTCATATTTGCTGAGAAGGAAACTAAAAGTTAAGAAAGCTACAGAAAAAAAAAAAAACCCAAAACAAAACCAACTTGTCATATGTTAATAAATCTGTTATGGAAGAAAAAAATATTACCAGTTGTATAGTTATGTTTCAATCTTACACAAACTACTTGTCTCTTCTTGGTTTCTATCAGTCTCCTTTCCTCTCATTACAGACAGAATTTATTCAAATATATCTAAAGTCTGAGATGAAATCTAACTGAAAGACATAAAATTTCCAGGATGTTTAACTATAAAATGAAAATAAAAAATCCACACTTTGCCTTCAGCCTCACACAGCTTATGAAGTCATTACACAATTACACGGGGCTATGTAAGACAACTAAACAGATCTATTCTTTGTGGGTGGGTAAAGAAGCAAACTTTGATACAGCAGTCTTAACTTTTGTTGAAAACGAGACATTCTTGAAAGCTGTGTTCACTTCAATTCTTAATCAGTGAGTGTGCTAGCTGTGAGCTACAACTTCAGCCCTGTGTTTGCTACATTTTGGCTTTTAAAAGTAAATTGAATTAGTTGTTAACAGCACCTTTAATGTACAAAAAAGAAAAAGATCACTATCAAGAGTACCAAGAGGGATTTGTTTTCCCCTACGCTTTCTCTGTCTTAGATTTAAGGATATGTATTTCCATGTAATATTGACATCCTTGCAAAGTTTAATTCACACTGAATCTCTGAAAATATCAGTTACTGATTATGTTGAACTTATTTCCTGTTGTTGCTGTTTCACATTTCACCCTATGTAGCAGTTTTGCGTCGTGTTTCTTAAATAAGTTGCCTAATAAAAGAACCAATAGTTCAGGAAAAGAAAGCCTAATTGCATTTGAGCAAAAACAAATCTCCCTAAGCTTTCATTTCAGCACTGTTTGCAGCATGCACTTGCTGATACATCAACATCTTTGACATCATTAACATTTGCAGGGTGTGAGTGGGTGTGTGTAAGTTCTCTGTGAGCATATGAGTAACCCTTTGTTTTACTGTTTCTTCCCTACATTTTCATTCACCACACATGACAGCCACGTCCAAAACAAGCCGTCGAAGTAGCAAAAGGCAGACATGTCAAAGCTGTGTACCTTCTTCATTCCTCTAGTTTACCTTTGTCATGTGCTCAGTGCAGGCATATCGCTGACATCCAAAGGCAAACACATGTTGTCACGCAAGTGATAATTAATCAAAGAATACTCACAAACCCTGCAAGCCTCGATAAAGATTTCCTGCCCTTGCACAGAAATGAGTGCTAACAACAGGAGGTGGGGTGCGGGGAAGATGGCGGGTACTGTAGGTGAGGAAGGGGGTGGGGGGTTGAACGCCCTCAAACAGCAACAAATTTATTGATGCCTACTTGAGGCCAGCAGTTAGAAATGTGACTGTTCATTATTTTAAAGCTATTTTCTGACCCAATTAACCTTTATCAAATTAGACAATGTCCATCTATCGCTGTTGTTTTGTCTGGCATAATAATATCTCACATGCTAAAATTCCATAATGTTTTCAAGTCTAAAAAAGGCAGAGAAGCAATTTGGACAATGCTAGTGGTCTTTAGATAAAAAAAAGAATTAATAAAAATGTTAATAAGTTTTAAGATAAATTAAGACGTGAGCTGTCAGAGTCTTAAGCCAAGTAAGAAGCTTGATCATGATGGCTATACAATGTGCACAGGCAGTCTGGAATGTCTGATATGAGCTTAATTCATATTCAGCAGCTAATGTGCCAATGGAGGTGAAGCTGAATCATCTGAGCAGAACAGGTTGCACTGAATTGTCAGGGATATCGTGCAACAAAAATGTGCCAGAAGCATGATTAAGACGCGAATCCTGCAGATGGAGAGTCGGGCTTTGACGGGGTTTTATTTTCTTTTCAACCACCATAATGATGTAGGCTGCTTAAACCATCTGGAGGTTGTCGCACAGTGACACACACTTGACGCCGCTCCTCCTAGGTAGAGAAATTAGCTGGTGAAATCGTTGTTGGTCACTGGCATTTCAGTCCCGTCACGTGAGAGTTGTAATTACTCAGATTCCTTCGCTGAATGCTTCAGTTTGAATTTTAGCTGGCTGAGGC
Organism: Neolamprologus brichardi; assembly: GCF_056152115.1. Classification (NCBI taxonomy): domain Eukaryota; kingdom Metazoa; phylum Chordata; class Actinopteri; order Cichliformes; family Cichlidae; genus Neolamprologus; species Neolamprologus brichardi. The sequence continues at coordinate 6,753,780 of NC_142122.1, forward strand.
AGTTTCCCCATTGATATCATTTTTCAGCGTGTGCTGAAAGCTCGCTGTGGGCAGCTCGTCCAAACAAACTACCGTGAAAATGCTGATCATTGAAAAGCTGTCACACAATTATTTTATGCCAAACAGTGTAGCAAAGGCTCAACTACACCTGTATGTGTGACTTAATCTGCCAGGTCTGTTGTTAGCCATAAAGTTAAGACTGCAGCAAAGCAATTACTTTAAGAGGAGAGAGCTACAGCAAACCGAAAAGAATCTGTAATCATGACTGCACCACAGCAATATTACAGTCCTTTCATTCATTACTTTTTATTTTCATGTTTAACCATGTTTAGTTTATATAAAAGACCCTGAATAAAAAGTCTAAAAAAAGCAATAAATGGAGAGAAGAATCACAACAAACTAGCGTTTTAGAATATGGTAATGACAAAATTACTAAAGAATTACCCAATTCTGTAGCTGCTAATAGGGAGGGTTTAGTAGTATGCAACGGTATATTGTAAAACAAGAGAACCTTGTAGGGATGAGTCAGTATTCTGTGCACTTTCAGAAAACTCCCACTCAAATTCGACTTTAAAGCTATATATATAGTTCCAGTGGTGGATACGCTCTTGTATTCATCACATAACATCCCTCACACCACCTGAGGCAAGTCATAGGTTCTGCTCTGTATCAGACTTAAATGGGTAATTGACAAGTCATTGCCTACGCCTCATGCTCTTGCTCCCTTTATCCAGCTAAAACATCTTACTTGTGTCTCTTATTCATTCAATATTTAGTTGGCCTCTTGCACAATACTGCTGAAATTTCAGATCAGACCTTCTGAACCGTTCAAGTGTGAGATGGAGCAAAGTGTAACATATTCAGGGTCATGACATTGTAGATGTGTATCTCTGCATTATCACTTTTTTTGTACGTATTCCTATGCTTGACAGCATGCCTAACACGAGAATCAAGATCCTGAAACACACAAGGCCCGAGGATAAGAAATTAATAAATATGCAAGTTGTGAAGTCATATTTTATTTATAGTGATTTGCCTCAAGCCTGAATTATACTTTCTGCACCCACGAGTCCGCTAGAGTCCACTCAGCTCCGCTTGACCCGAGTGAAAATCTCCATCAGATGGTGAATAAGAGGGTCCGTGTGGATGCCAGTGTTTGCCTGAAATTTGTAACCTTGCAGACTAGACCATGGGGAATTTAAATTATGCCATTACAATGGACAAACTACATTCACCCCAGCTGGTAGACTTCAAGCGGACATCAAAGAAGTATAAAAGGAATGACTGCTCATCTGTTGGGCCTCGAGCTGACTGTGTCTGTGTCTGCAACACAATGTAATTCAGGCATCAGTGTAAAAAAGCCAAAAGGCTAATGCTGTAGGAAAGAAAACATCTTAAAGACTCAAAGTTTTTGAAAATCTACAGTGAATTTTTATATGACAAACTTTTGGGCAAGTAATTATAATAAGTACATTACAAAATCATCTTGCATCTCAAATCCACATTATTTATTACAAAAATACAGGGTTAAAAAAATAGTCATTCTTTCTTAATTACAAATCTTAAAAGATATAAAAACTTGATCCAACATAAAAACATAGTTTTGAATATTTCACATGAAAGATTTTCCTTACTTTTTTGTTTTCTCACTGTAGCTAATGTCATATAGAAATGCTCTTTAACTTTTATTATGACAAAGATCCCTCTGCTTCCTCCCACTAGCTGCAACACTTAGTTGCAGCAACACTAACAAGCCCATTTTTTTCATAAAAAAAAAAATCTTACATGCTAAACTCAGTGATCCAAATAAATTAGTGTCTGTTGTTTGTTTTGAAGCAATATACAAATAAACTCCTTGTGCAGAGGATATCTAATACCACTGCTAGCAAAGCTACAATCAATCTGTGGCTAATGATGCCCCACATTCTCTCACAGGGCCTAACATGGAGATGATTATAGCAGTTAGGTATGTCTGGCTCTCCCCCCAGAGGAACATTTTGAATTAATTGCAGACTGACAAATAGTGAAAGTCCCCATGCTCACCCTTCTACCCCTAGGTCAAGCACAAAATGAAACAAATGGAAAAAGTGAAACAGGGGAGATGTTTCTATTAGGAAGGCACACTATTCAACAAAGGAGGACTGGGAGTCAAATTAATACACATAAATTGCAGTATTTGTCCTATGAGGTAAGCATAGCTTCTAGAAAAAAAAATGACTGTGATAAACTACAGCCCATTGCTCAGATTTTCTATTCACAATCACTATGTGAAGGAATATTTTAATAGGATTTTCCAAGGTCAACTTTTACAGAGTGCCTCTTTGCAAGTTCAAACACGCATTTCCTCACCTTTGCGCCAGTATTTGATAAACAGGCCACTCATAGAGCTTTCATATTAGCAGTGGATGAAACTACAGTGTAATGGTCATTTTTTTTAGTGATACAACCACAAAACCTGTTAGCATAGGTAAGGGTTTCCTCAGTCTATTTAGGGTATTTTTTTTTACTTATTGTTTTGTTTTTACAGAAAGAGAGTTTAGGTGAAAAAAACCAAAAGGCAACAATAACAATAAAACTTCAGGTGCACAACTTCTGAGTGCACTCTGAGCACAGTGGCTCCCATCATTTGTAAATGGGAGATGTTTGGAACCACCAGGACTTCCTAGAGCTGGACAAACAGCTTTAGTCAGGGAGGTAACCAAGAACTCAATGGCCACTCTGACAGAGCTCCAGTGTTGCTCTCTGAAGAGCAACACTGCAGGCTGTCCTTTTGTGTGGTTTTTTTTTCAGAAGGCCTGCAGCACTTCACGAATCAGGCCTTGTAGAGTGACAGCCTGACTAAAGTTTTCCAAAGTCACTTGAAGGGCCATCAGACCTTGAGAAACAAAATTATCTGGGCAGATGAAACAAAGACTGAACTCTTTGGGCTGAATGCCAAGCGTCATGTTTAGAGGAAACTAGGCACCACTTATCACCTGACCAATATCTTCCCTATACTTAAGTATGGTGGTGGCAGCATCATGCTGTGGGGATTTTTTTGGCAGCAGGAACTGGGAGACTAGTGACGGAAAGGTGAATGCAGCCATGTTTAGAGACATCCTTGATGATAACCTGCTCCTGTGTTTTCTGGACCTCAGACTGGAGAAAAGGCTCATCTTCCAATAGGACAACGACCCTTGAGTGGTCCAGCCAGAGACCAGCCTTGAACACATCTGAAAAAAGATCTGAAAGTGGCTATCAACCAGTGCTCCCCAATAAAACCTCCCCGAGAGAGAAGAATGCAGAGAAGAAAGGGAGAAACTGCCCAAAAATTAAGTTTTGTGTGTGTGTTCCTACAGTACCGAGTCCAGTAGCTGGTTGGGTTTGCAGTGCACAATTTCTGAAAGCTGGTGATGATGACACCACATTACACATGACAATTAAAATTATGTGTAAAGGCTTGTTGTTTTCTATGGGAAAGCATATAATTCCACATAACATGGCTCAGCCATGGAATAGGGTCATGATCATTTCATGTTTTTCTGTGAGACTAGGGTGTACCACTTCTATTGTATAGTATATTCTTGGCACTGTCCTTCAGACACTGTGAAAAAAAACATCTTGGCCAGTGGTGTCCCTGGACACTCCGTCAACCCCCCCCCCCCCCCCCCCCCCAAAAAGGAAAAAAATTCAAAAGAATCTCAGAAGGAATAGAACCAGCTCACTCGCTCTCTTATCAGAGGCTGCCAGATGCCAGCCCACAACACCATCCCACACACAGCCTGAAGGTGCACCACAACATGGAGCCATTGCAGTGGGGAGTGAGAATGAGGGGGAGAGTGAGATACAGTAGAGAGGAGGGTGGAAAAGGAAGAAAGAGATGTATAGCCTAGGAACATTCAGAAGGAAAAGTGGATCACGGTGCGGAGGAGTGTCGACTGGAGCAGAGGGAGTCCGGGCAAAAGAACTTATAGAGACCGATCGCCTTTTTCCCCTGCTGTGCCCGATAGGCTAAAGACCAAAGAAAGGAGAGAAACAACTGTAGATATGCTCTATTACCATGAAAAGAGAGAAAAAAATGTGTTTTATGATGGTTCCCACGTAAGCTTTGTGGCAACGGTAAAGATGATGCAAATCACTTGTGAGTAACAGCCTCCATCCATCACCCTTGTTACAGCTCCAATGTATAGCACAACCCCAGTGGCAAAGACACCCAAGCTCACATTGTATGCAAAAGCCTACAGGCTGTCTTTTACTGTGGGTGGAAGATTTTCTTAATTTTACATGTGGAAGGCAGAAAACCTTTTACCAGAGTGAGACACACTATTTCATCAAGCCATCTGTGATTAGATTTTGACAGGCTGCTCAAAGTGTGCTGGTTGACAGCCTCAAAATTCAATTTTATTTCACTTTCTCATGTGCTCCGCTTAAAGACTACCATCTATGGTGACATTCAGATGCACGCACAAACAGACACGCTGATGCACACACTCATGCACACGATGGCTGGCAGCTGTTCAGTGAAAAAGCTGATTACTGGCACCAGTCGTTCTCCAACCAAACGGCAGAGAGCTAGTAGAGTATGAGAGCAGAACATTTAAGTTTAAGAGGAAGACAGAGAAAGACAGGGACATACAAGAAGCTGTCATGGAAAGCACTGAGCCTTGTATAGATACATAATTCGAGCATGCCAGGTGAAAGAGAGAGGGAGACAGCTTAATGTGGATGTTTTAAATGGTTAAAGCAACACTGTCAAATGTCAAAGAATAGAACTGGTTGAATCTGATTAATGATGAATAGCTTATATAACAAAAAAAGTGAAATTGTCCATGACAAGCTAAGGTGCTACTTAGCAAAGTACAAAGTAAATGGCCTGTATGGTAAATGGCCTGTATTTATATAGCGCTTTACTAGTCCCTAAGGACCCCAAAGCGCTTTACATATCCAGTCATCCACCCAGTCACACACACATTCACACACTGGTGATGGCAGCTACATTGTAGCCACAGCCACCCTGGGGCGCACTGACAGAGGCGAGGCTGCCGGACACTGGCGCCACCGGGCCCTCTGACTACTTAAAGGCATCGTAAGAGTGGCAATCATATGGTTATTTAGGATAATGCATGATGTACATAGTTTAGAAAATGCTTCAAGTCTCAGTTCCCCATATTCATTAGTTTGGGTGTGTGAATCTGGACTGTAGATTGTAGATTGCTACCGGCATAGTTTTTGTAGTGGTAGCTTATCTGCTACCTTGGTTGTAATGACTGTTTTGATTCTATTAGATTGAAGCAGTCTGGTCAATGTTCTCTGACCTCTTACATAAAAAAGGTACTGAATATTTTCTCATTTCCACGCCACTTTCTGTAAACCTTACAGATGGCTGTGCAGGAACCAACCCTTTTGGAACGAACAACCACGCCACATTCAAAGTCACTCATTAAATAACATGTTTTCTCCATTCTGATGTTCAGTTTGAACTTTAGCAGGTGCACTTGACCTGCATGCTTAAATACACCTAGTTGGTGCCATATGTTTGGCTGGTGAAACAGATAAGTGGCAAGTCAGTATGTATCTGTTCATTCTTTAACAATGTACTCTGGGCATAAACAACTTTGTTTTCCATTTTCTAGTTCTGTACGGTGAGCTTTGGCATGGGAAGTGGGGGTGTACATAGCGGTGAGTCTCAGTACTTTAGCTTCCTCTCAAAGCAGCCCGTTCTCACTCCCGAGGCGTAACATGGCGACGTTTTGTCACGTCCCGCGGCGTTCCTGAGGAACGCGAAAGGAGACCTTCGGTGTTCTTATGGTACGCAGCGGGTTATGGCTGAAATCTAGTGCAATGACGCTCCCGCGGTAATCGACGTTCCAGCCCTGTATTCCAGCCCTAAACCTAACCTTATCCCTAGCCCTAACCATAACCTTTTTTCTCACCTTAAACAGGACTTAAATTATGTTAAATACCGTGTTTCTAAGCGATTTGAAGAAAAAGAGCGAACATGTGTAGAATGAGTCCATACGGTTCTCACATTTTCTCATTTTTCCGAGGTCGTCATTTAGGAACGTGGTGGGTAGCCGAAAACGTAATATGTTGACGATTTGTCACCTAGCGTAAAATGTTACGCTTTGGGAGTGAGAACGTGTTGTTCAAAGACATGCGTGTGGTTCGGTTAGCTGGCAGCCACAGACGTGAAGGTGAGCATGAATTCTTTCCCTTCGATATGTGTTGGCCCTGCAACAAATTCCAGTCTGTACTTTGCCTGTTAATCTCGAGGACCATTAGGATTTGTATTTAACAAAATCATGTAGACTGATAAGATAATTCATTTTTAAAACAAGTCTGAAACATGACAAAAATAACAAAATGTAACGACCTGAAAAAATTGCAAATGCACTACAGAGCGATCTCCTTTTAAATCAGTGTATTAAGATTACCATGCCACAACTCTTAAAGCATTTTTTTCTAATAAGATGAAATATTGTGTGCGTCAGTTTGGGGACCCAGCTTTTGAAAGTAGAAGGAAGAGCATAACATAGAGAGGGTAATCTTCTGCTGCAAAAGCTAAACTGAACAGGTGATGCTTTGCTATGTCTGAGCTTTGGGATTTAGACTTTGTTGCCCACAAAGTCAAATGTGATTTTTCTTTTTTTATCATACAAAATCTTCCAGCAGCTGTAAAGTCTGAAATGATCAGAAATTAACTCAGATATTCCAGTCATACACTGATATGAACAAGTATATTGACCTTATTAACTACTATTGGCCAACTGACAAATAATGTAGCACTTGCCAGTCTCAGTGGCCCGTGTATTTGTTATTCAACATCAGTTGCAAGTTTTTATTTTCCATTGTTTGATCTCTGAAGTCCGAGTTATCATCAATGCTGCCTCCATCCCTAGTCCTTACCCTAAGGATTGAGTGCAGGGTTCAAATTGGGGTCATCACTGACATTGGCTTAGATCTCATAGGGATACCTTATCTGACCTACTGACCTCACAGTAAGGGAAGTGGAAGCTTTACTTATTTTGGCTGACCTGCTCAAACAATCCAAGCACATGAAATGTCTAGACAGTCAGAGGGAAAGTGTTTGCAAGAGGAATTAATGCTGCCATCTGTAATCCAAACTTTACCCAACACGGAAAACTCTAAAGTGCTAAACTCCACCCATCTGCCACTGCAAGAAGGATAAAACAAACACCAAGAACTGTAAACAAATATAAATTTAACCCAAGCCTATCCTCAGACTGAGAGAAAGCTAATCAGTCTGTTGACAGATATGATACGAGGTGATTAGTCTCCATTTGTGGCTCGCAAACACTCATGCCAGGAAAATATGTGGCTATTCAGAAGACTGTCCATATGGGGAATTGTTATATAATTTATACTGCATGTGTTAAAGAGCTTAAGCTTGCTGAATGAGAGACAAGAGGCTGGAAATAGGGTCTCTCATATACAATGAGTCTACATGTTTGCAAAATGGCTGACAGGTAGAAGTCATTGAAGAGAAATATGCCTGGGACAGAGGTACACAACGGGGGGAGAATATGAAGGGCACAGAAGTAATCAGCCAGCTGTCAGCCAGCTTTTTGTCAAACAGGAACATGTCTGATGTGAATCTTCCATTGTAGGGAGAATGAAGGATGTTTCAAATGTGTTTGAAGATGAGCTGCTAGAATAGATTCCCATCAAATCAAAATAATCTGCATGAAATTCAGAAAGCCAATATCCCTGCAACAATAAAAGGATTAACTTTTGTTTCTTGTTTCTTATTCAATATGTGATTTCCTTTCAAAGTCTGATAAGAGTCCATTTTAATTAGTATCAGCAATAATAAAAGATAATAAAAGAAATCAAAGTGACGTATGATTAAAGCAGGCAGCAATTTGGAGAATCGTCCCTTTGATGTGAGATGTACTTTGCTGCATATTCTGTATAGTGATATAGTGAACGTCCCTGTCACAGATGCTGATGCCTCTTTTTGTCATCTTCCCACAGTGAAGGTTTGTGCGCATATATATCCAAATAAATAAATAAACAGTAGCAGGAAAATTATAGTAGGCTTGAAGATAAATACTTTTCAGAGTCTTCCCACCTCTGAACTCTGTGGGCTTTGTGGTGTCACCAGCATATAATCCACTTGTGATACTGGAGGCAGCAAAGGCAGAGGCACAACTCTGTTATTTTTTTATTTTTTTATTTTGTTTTGTTCTGTTGCCGTCATCTGTTAGAGTTAAATTTCTAATGCAGCTCTCTCCACACTACATTCTCTTCTTTCTGTGCTGCATCACAGTTCAGAAAACAGACGTCTAAAAATAACCATTTCCAAAATAAAGTCTGGCCTCGGTTCTACTAATTTATCTTAACAACAAACAGGCTCATGAACTTTTTGCATTACCACCATGGTTCAAATGGTATAATCCTTTAAGGTCTGGCTAATGATAATTCACATGTAGCATTAGTATCAGTAAGAAAATTGTGTTTTAGGACTACAGCTGCAGAGCAGCTCGTGGGGATGATTGTGCTGACCATAGATGCCCATTCAGTAAAGTATATTGATTGAAATACAACATTCAAAGCAAGTGTCAGAAAGAGCAGTGTGTGTACTGTCAAACTCAGTCTGGAGGCCTCCTGGAATCCATTTATCGATCCTTGCTGGATGCTCACTGCTTCTTTTGACAAGGTACCCTCAGAAGGATGTCATTGATGCACAGTACTTCAAAAATCCTATACTCCTGCATCACGTAAAGCAGTTTGATTCTAAACTCTAGCTCTTTTGTATCTTATTGTTCTCTTTTTAAAGGAGTCCTTTAAATGTTTTAACAATATTAATGATCTGGAACAATTCTTTCTTCACTTTAAAGAGAAAAAAATCTTACTAACTTATAATCTATGCTGAGGACATGTCACCTGTGAATTATGTTTGTAGTTAAGTGTTCGTGGTGTTTCTTCTCTTCATCTTTTCAGATTTAAATTAGATTCGATTTTCTGTTTTGACTTATTTCTTGTCCTCACTGCATTTGAATCTTATAGACTCTGATAACTGTACAATATATTTTCCAGCACCATAAGAGACATCTGGCCTCATACACTAAAAAGGATTTGTCACCAGTTAGTTTTTCCCACGCACTTGTGAAAACGTGTTTGGGGGGATAAAAGAAGACCTTGGACTCATGCTTTCCTCTCAAAAACATTTCCAAAGCATAAAAATAATGCAAAAGCCATGATGCAATGAGAAGCAATGAAACATGTCTGTCTACATACTTGTTCACAAAAGCCCTACACTTGATGTTGTACTGAAATTGAAAGCTAATCACAGAGGGGAGACAGGTGAGGGACAGCACCAGGAAAAAGAAGAAAGTTGAAACTGCAAATGATTTATAGAGGAAAAAAAAATGATACGGTATCACAAAAAAGATGCTCTTTCTTATCAGGATTGAGCTCTTCTGCCTTTTGACTTTGTGTTAAACAGCAAAACAACTTTTCTTCCTCTCCAAAGGGAGAAAAACACATCTGACAAAAGCACATGCCCACTTGTGCAAATTTTAACAGCATTAGCTGAGCTCCGGGGGGGTTGTCACACGGAATAGGGGAGTGGGATCAAAAACTTAGCGCTGATTAATTCTCCTCTTTTTCAGAAACTCTTCAATGTGTGCAACAGGTTTGAGCAACAGAGATGGCCTAGTTTGATTCAAATTTCTTTAGCTGATGGGTGCTGCTGTGGAGGGTTTCATTTGTGGACTGAATCTCATTAATTATCACACGAAATCACATCAATAAAACACAAAGTAATCCCGTGGTAATAAGCAATTACATCAAGCGATAAAGAAATATTCTTGTTGTTGTTCCAGTTGAATGCTGCAATAATAATATTCATCTGCTTTGATCCAGTAAGAAGACCTGCAGTATTAAACTAAAACTGGGTTTGTAACTTCACCTTGACTGAGCTTCGTGACCCCTGCTGCGACTAAAATGGTAAAATGGCCTGTATTTGTATAGCGCTTTACTAGTCCCTAAGGACCCCAAAGTGCTTTACACAACCAGTCATCCACCCATTGACACACACATTCACACACTGGTGGTGGCAAGCTACATTGTAGCCACAGCCGCCCTGGGGCGCACTGACAGAGGCGAGGCTGCCGGACACTGGCGCCACCGGCCCCTCTGACCACTACCAGTAGGCAACGGGTGAAGTGTCTTGCCCAAGGACATAACGACCGAGACTGTCCAAGCCGGGGCTTGAACCAGCAATCTTCCGATTACAAGGCGAACTCCCAACTCTTGAGCCACGATCGCCCCCTAAAGGACGAGAAAATCATGTTGGAAATGTTTGGAGATTTTGAATTTTTAACTACATAAATAATAAGTTTAGATCAACTTCCAGCTTGAAATAGTTATAATATACAGAAACTTGGTTCTAAAATATTTACAAAATACCTGCCTGTATTATGAAGCACTGCTGCAAACTCCAATTTAGAGGCATGCGGCAATAATTGTGTAAAGGGTCATTTCAAATGCATTGATGGGTTTTCCAGGATTAAACTGAAGAACAGTCAGGTCAGTCTGCATTACATTTTTCTGCTTTTAATGACTTCCTTTCAGTGATGATAATTACATCTGTCATTAAACACAAGACCGCGTTTTGTGCTCTGGATTTTCAAAGGCGTCACTTGAAGCTGCACTTGCCGATGTCTTCATAACGACAATAACAACTACACCAGTCAGCCACAATGTGGATGACATTTCATAAAAATTCAACTTGGAAACTTTATTTTCCATCAACTTTTTTCTGCTTCTGAATTTTAAGAAGCAAAAACCAAAACACTTTAAAAGAAAACACAATTTCTCTTTAATGAGACTGTGTTAAACTCCAGGAACACTGGGACCTACATTTCCCACGATACAACTCTGTGGTGTATTTCTTGTAAACACTTGTCTTAAAAAGTCATTGGTTCTGGTTTGTTACACATGCTTTCAATTAAAATGTGATATCTCCAAGACAGCACTGATGCCGCTTAATTATTTATCCAAATTTCACAAAGATCCTTGAGCCTAAACATTGAACTGACTTGTGAAAAACGAAAGATTTGAGGGTGACAAATGAGATCTGTGCCTGTAGTCTGATCTCACACTTCTTTTTTTAATTATCAAAGGTGAAATACCAAAACAGGCATCAGTAATCTGAATCTGAATATAAAGATGAAATCAACAGATCTTAAAGGAGATGTGTTTTCAAGTTCACATTTTATTTTTGGACTTTACTAAAGTTACTTTGCATGATACACAAATAGTTTTTATTTGTTTTATATTTGGCCTTGATGAAGCCCTTCAGCTCATCCACTGCCTAAAACAAGCTTTTTTTAAAGCTCCCCTCTAATTTCACTTTACTTTAAAGCCAGTTTTCACCTGGTTGCATGCCACAAAAAAGAAGATTTGAACACCAGATGGATGTAGTTTCTGTGCTCAAATCGCCACATTAGGAATATTCCCTCTGACAACATCAAACAGATTCAAGGAGGGAAAAAATGTGTATGAAATCAAGCATTTAAAACAGTCTGAAGCCTGACATTTTCCCCTATAATGGCATACATTGATGTCAAAGTCTTTCCATGCTTAATAGGAGCAGCAACCATTGTGAGAGGATATACTGTATTTTGCAGAAAATATGTAAAAGCTTATTAGGTCCACTTTAAAGCAAAACCCCATCAGTAATGCAAACCTTTGAGCTCATTAAATTCATGTTGCTCTGACACAGATTCAGACTTTTATTTTGTTGCACCAGACGTGGGCAATGTCGAAGGCGACAGAATGTAGTAATGAAAAGAATGAATAGGGATAAAGCAAGTGTTACACCCACCCACAGTCCTCACTAATTTAGTTTCTATTCATCTTCATAAAGCAAAAGACAAGAGCTGTGTGGGTTTGCTGAGTGTTGTTCCTTGATAATTAGATCTGCAATAGTGTTGTGTTGGGCAAAAAAAAAAAAAAAAAGCATCACAGTCAATCAATTAATCTAGTAATATTGAAAACCAGACTGATGTACCGTATCTGGCAGTGGTGTAACATTACACTTGTTCAAAATGCATATCAGCTGTTCGTTTGAAGATAATAACACACCCACTAGCAAATTACATCAGAGGGGGGGAAGAAAAGAACTAAGCATGAGAGAACAAATGGCCTGCTAAAAGGACATTTCTTGCAGTGAAGATGCTGTATGCTCTATACTCTACATGTATCTTGATATCTCCTTTGGAAATCATAACGTGGAACATGGGGCAGATCAGAACATTTGCCATGGCGCCAGTGAAGTAGAAAGGGCTTCTAAGCCTGATATAGATACTGTAATTGGTTGATCTCTGGAGTGTAGTAAGGCGGAGAAAATTCTCAAAGCAGAAAAAAAAAGGAAAAGGTTAGAAAGGGGAATGCTGCAGCCAATCAATAAGGAGCTGCAAGTAGAAATAAACCAAAGTAATTGAAAAGCAGTGGCATGGGTGGTTGTATTGTGTTTTTTTTACTATGTTAATATCGATGATGGGTCATTCAACTTCATAAAGAGTGGTCAGTATCGCATTTGAGCTACTATTGTGGTCTCCTGGAAGTTGGGGGAAAATAGGGTTAGATCTGTATAGAAAATTATTATTTTGCAGAATGGTTTTATAGCAGAACAAACCAACAAAAAAACCCCAGGCCAACAACAATGACAACAAAAAAAGCACATAAAGGATACACAGTAAAGGAGCCATAAAAGCCATATAACCCAACATTCACAGCCAATTCCTTGGTATGTTTGGAGATTTGAAAGCTCTCAGCAGCATCAATGGTTTAATAATTAATCTAAAAACCGCAGTAGCTTTGCAGAATAATTGAAAGTGATTTGTGATAGAAACAATGTGTGTGGCTGAAACAAGGAAAAGGTTTTTTCTTGTCCATTTTAATCACTTACTGCCATTACATTTTCTCAGTTTATGGGAAAGGGTTTCATTTGGTTCCCTCACTCCATGTCTTAGCCTTAAAATCAAGTGATCTTCATACATAAAGAAGAGTCTGTATCTAAACCACAGAATAAAGATGCACCACTGTAATGTCACCATATGGTTAGTGAAATTTCACCTGATAGCTTTGAGCTGAATGTTTTGGCTATCGTCACCTGGGTATTTTGAAATCAGACATGATGTGGGAACCCAAGGGACTTTTTTCAGTGGGGTTTATTACTTACAAAACTGAACGTGTGAAACAGACTGTCACCTCATAAGGAAAGTATTTACTTAGGATCAAACAAGGAGAAGACCAGATTTGCCATAAACTTATCCACACTCACTTTCCACTTCATTAGGTACACTTGTTACTGTTACTGTTCAGCTGCTTGTTGACATAAATATTTAATTAGGCAATCTTATGGAAGCAACTCAGTGCATTTAGTTATGTAGACACGGTCAAGACGACCTGCTGAAGTTCAAACTGAGCAGAATCAGAATGGGAAAGAAAGGTGATTTGAGCGACTTTGAACATGGCATGGTTGTTACTGCCAGACAAGCTGGTCCAAGCAACTCAGAAAGTGCTGATCTACAATCTACATTCCCACAGAACCATCTCTGGGGTTTACAGAGAATTGGCTGTAATAGCGAAAATATCCAGTGAGAAGCAGTTCTCTGGAAATAAAATGCCTTGTTGACGCCAGAGGTCAGAGGTGAATGATCAGACTCTTTCAAGCTGATGGGAAAGCAACAGAGACTCAGATATACTTATTACTACCAGGGAATGCAGATGAACATCTTTAACCTCACAGCGTATAAAATCCTGAAGCAGATGGGCTCCACCAGTGGAAGGCCACTCTTTCTTATATCTGGACACTCTTGTCAGTTATAAGAAACGCAGGCTACAAGTTACTCAGGCTCAACAAAATTGGACAACAGAAGACTGGAAACATTGACTAGTCTGTTGAGTCTTGATTTTTGCAACAAAATTCAAACTGGTAGTTTGACAAAACGAACATGGATCAGTCCTGTCTTGTCTCAAAGGCTGCTGGTGGTGGTGTAATGGCGTGGGAATATTTTCTTGACATGTGTCGAAGCTCAAAGCTCAAATCATTTCAAATGAGTTTGTTGAGAAAGACCATGAGTTGACTTTACTCAAATGCACTCCACAGTCTTCAGATTTCAATACAATAGAAGTGGCCAGCAAGTGTGTATTCAGGCTGTGTTTGCAATGCAAACCTGATGACCATTAAACATGGGCTCATTTATATGCAGTCTGTGGTCTAAATAAAACCCTTTATACAGTGGGGCAAGCTATTCTTTCTCTTTTTTCGGTCAAAAGGCAGTGCAGATGTTTCTTTAACACCTCTAGTTCATTCTGTCTGTAGATTAGTCCAATTTTCATTCACTCGTTTTATCTCTGCTTATGCAATAAAATGTAAAAGCATTGGGTGGGGTGTAAGAAATCCACTATCAAAGAAAATGTGTATGCTTCACCCGAAGGATGTTAGATTGTTGAAGTTTCTAACATTGATGTTTGAAGTGAATTGTGCCACACTAAAAACCAATAGCGACAGTATACTGGATGAGTAATTCAACACTGTTTATGTTGTTCTCACTGGAAGTGGATCCCATAGCAACTCCAGCAGCTGACTTCTCCCTCGGTATCTTTGATCACTTTTCTTTCATCTTTTGTGAGCCTGGGACGGGCACAAAATTGCTGCATAGCATGATATATGACATTCCATCTCAGCAGCGTATGAAAAATAAATTAGATTTCCCTACACCATTTCCTGATCACCCCAACCCCCCTCTACCACCAGCCCTTCCTCCTGTCATCACACCTGCCTCTTTCTTCCTGCCGATGCATGTGGCCGCTCAGCTGCAAGACACAAACACTCAGAGTGTGTTCACACCAAGTATGTGTGAGGAGGTTTTTTTTCAAGCTAGAAGCCTTGATTCGTACTTTGAATGGTAGTAGAAAGAGCCAAACATGGACAATTTCCAAGACCTGTAAAATAGGTGTACTGCTATGGCACTTAGTAGATAGAGTGCATTACTTTACAAGATCAAATTGATTTTAATTTTACACACTGATGATGATGAGCACCTGTTTTCATCCATTCAGTACTTCTGTGTAACATCTGTGACTGTAGCAGCAGACGACATTGTATCAGACATGTTTTGAATTTTAGGCTGTGAACAGATTCAATCCTGACAACCTAACTGTGACAAAATCTACTCTGTCATGGCATATCATATTTTCAGGCAGAAATAATAAGTGGTTGGGTTTTCCTAGGGAGCCATGGGAAGAAACAGAGGCCTCTTTCTCTAATTTTCAAGAGGATTCACCGAATCAAATCTCCTTTGATAGGTTGTTTTCCAAACATATTTGCATCTCTTAAAATTGTCATTCACAATAGAAAACAGAGGTTGTTTAAGTCAGCTTAGCTAACTTACATTATAAGAGCATGCCAATCTTAACGTGTTAGAAAATAGCAAATACATTTGACAGATTTTTCTTTTTGTGTGATTTTTGTGTTTCAGCGGGCTGTTTTTCTGTTTCAGTGAGCATTAGATTGTTGACAAAGCCAGGTTAACCACATTTCCCTATGCCTCTTGTATGCTAAGCTAGCAACAAAGAACATGGAAAACATCTACCATTTTAGATGCTACATTTGCTGCTCGTCACTGTTGTGAGTTATCTAAAACGTTAAACTTGCAAAGCAAAGACTCCTACAAAAAGATAGGAGATATACTCTTAGAGTGCTAAGAAGTGCTGCACAGGGAGTAGCAGACATGTGGATTTGGGTAATGGCTGCTTTCTTTCACAATGCACATGTCCACTGGGCTTAAAGTTTATATAGAATATCCATTATAAATTACAGCTTGGAGGTTGTGATACTTATTGTACATTTGTTCATTTTACTTAGTTATCAGATGATTAATTTGAAGCAGATTGCAATTAAGTACAAGAGAAAATGTAGATGCTATCTGACTATAGCAAAGCTCCAGTAATTTGAAAGTTAACATCTGTAGCATGTGTGCCAACAGTTTCCATTAACATTTCAGTGTTCTTGGAATCCTGGGATGAAGAGGGGAACTAACAGAAACAATGCATGATGGATTTCCAGAGACATTCCAAAGAGGAATGCAATTACTGAGTCAGAGCTTGTCGGCTCCCCTTACTGTTGGTCAAAAATGATTTAGCAAGCTTTCACTCAGTGAGGTCTAAAAATACGTCCTCATCTATCTGTGTTTTATCTTCTCAGCCTCAGGAGTTTCCTTTTCACCAAAAAAAGATATTAATGAAAATATGTGACGCATCATCTTCCACGTCACAAAAGACACCTATGAATCTTCTTGTACTACTGCACTTTACTTTATATTATGGACATTAATTTAATCACATTACACTATATTAAATCCATCCAATCCGAACCTGTGTTAGATGTATAAAAAAGGGTATGTCAGAGCCAAAGTACCAGCTTCAAATGATTTGTAACAGTTTGATTCTTTCAGTGCCAACAAAAAACAGACACAAACCCATTCTCTTCAAGTACTGTATGCTCTAAGCTGGACGTACTTTGGATGAAAACAAATCCCCCGCAGCTCTGAATGCAAGCATTGCTTTGTTTCATTGCAGGGCTTACTAAGACTGAGGCCAAATGGTGAAAGTAATGATCTAAAAATAGAAAAAGTGGAAATAATTCTGCATGTCTTCTAATATCTCTATTTTTTTCACAAGCTTCATTTCCTTCTGAGTGAACCAGAATAAAGTGTCAAAAGCATAAGAGCATCGCATTGAATCTCCTGCATATCATGATGGATTTAAAGTGTGCATCAAGAAAGTAGGACAGCTTTCACAGAGGCTCCAGACTGATGCTCAGTGACATCACTTTCACAGCAGACGCCTCATTTTGAAGCATTTATAATCATAGAATCGCACCCATAATCATCATCACACTCTGCTGCACCTGCAACCTCTTCATACTTTTAATGTTATATTCGGATGTATAGGTGGAATAAATGGGTGTCTGCATTTAACGACTCATCAGACAGCTACAAATGGTTCATAGTATGCACACTGTCAGTTTTCTCAGCACATTTATAGCCATCAGAATCCCATTGTGCAAGACATTTGCACTTTCACCTTGTTAAAGTGCTGCATGACTGTAATTAAAAAAAGAAAATAAAGCTCTGTGAGTAAGTAACAGAGAGGACAAATATGTCCTAAACTGAGAAATAATTTGAGTTGTCAAATATACAAATACAAACTAAAATGCTATATTAAGAGTATTTAGTCAGTGTATCACTAAAGTGACTAAATGCACTAATTTTCAGTTACGTCCCTGTTCCAAGTCCTTCTAAGTAATCCTTCTCAGTCAGTTGTGTAACTCTTTGGGTTGGTCAGGAATTTAACCTTTAAAGGAATTTAACATTTGGAGAATGAAAAATCTGGAGAATGAAAAAATGAAATGAAAAAATGAAAAAAGAATGAAAAAATTTGGAGAAAAAAAATCACACATTCTTGTGTGATTTTTGAGTAGACTGATACCTACTTAGGCAATAAAAAGCAACCTGGAACACTAACCTTAGCACATATACAAGAAATAAGGCAAAAATAACCGCAATGAAGGCTGAAGGAATTATAGAAACCACTGATATCATAGTCTATGAAACATAAAGTACTATTACTATAGATTTAAACAGTTACTTAGTAGTCACTTTGCTCACAAGCTATGTTGATTTTTCTCTGAATCTTTAGTTATTGTTTTAATTCTTTTATTGTCCTATTATTGTTTTTATTGTTATTATTGTATTACATTGTTGCTTTTTAATTTGACCTTGACCTTGAACAATGATAAAAAATCGACCCAACGCTCAAAGCTAACTGCTGACCCCTAACTTTGCATAGTTCCCTTAAGAATGTATTTGTAAAATCAGCATTTTTATTTGATTGTGTTTCAGACTGAAGAGCTACTAAATATTGACACCAAAAAAATCCTTCACACCAAATGAACTCCATTCAGAATAATCACGGCTAGTCACCCACTTTTTCAACAAGTCATTACCGTCTTGATTGGCTAATTTTAGCATCTCCCTGTTTGATGGTGGAGGTCATTTTGAATATTGTATACTGGGAAGTTAAGGCTTTGACACTTGGTATGTGGTGATTGATTGACAGCTGTGATTGACACTTGCTATCCCTCCTGCGCTCCTTGTAGCTTAATCATCTAACATTTGCTCACGTGTGAATTCATCTTTGTTTGCATTACTGTAAGTTAATTTTACTTTAGTCTCGCTGCTTCCAATTTGGGACCTTAGCTGGAAAAGTTAAAGTTGGTACAGTCTAAAAACTGCAAATTAGTGTAATCAATTGGTGGGACATGAATACATGAACCTATATAGAGAGTCTGTGGAGGAAACAGCAAGTGGTGTCTATTTTTTTCTATACTAACTGTATAGGCATGATATTGGCATCCTTAACATTGGCTTTCTTAATGCTTGTTTCTATGATAATTCCAAGTCTGTCAATCCAAAAATCACTCCAGATAACTCTTTGAGTGCTTTGTGCATCACCCTGTAACTCGAATATAAATTTGAACAAGTGGGCACCTCCATCTGCTGATCAAGATTATGTGATAACGGTGAAAGCCCCCGAATAGCTATTGTGTCAACATTGTTCTGTCAGGAGTGGGACTGTCGTACTTTCACTGGAAACAGACAGTTATTGCCCATTTTTGTATTCATATTTCACAGGGACTTCAGACAAGAAAATCAAGATGAATAGGTAGGTGTGTGACAAAAATGTAACACAGGCAACCTTGAGACTGATTTGGAGCAAAGCTGAATGGTTTCTCCTTTGCTATTGTGAATGTTTCTGTAAAACACTTTAATGAACACTCAGCCAATAGGATTGTTTATCTATCAAGTAATTTTGTTAAAGTTCTGCAGTGTCTCAGAAGATATTCAATTGTTTTCAAATGCAGGGTAATAATAATAGTCTGCAGAACTGCAGGCTAATAATTTCCTCAGTAGATGTACTCAGGCATGCAAAATTGGTGGAATATTTCCCACAGTGCATCCAAATAATATCATTTCACTGCTTATGTATTTACCCACCTTACATTTACTTTGTAGGCATTTGTCTCTAAATTCAGAAATCATCAGGGTTTTCTCTTTCAAACTTTGAAAAGCTCCCTGCTGAGTCACTGAAGATATTATGCAACTATTTTCACAAAGTGAGCAGCAGTAATATTACAATCAATGACCCGTGTGTGTAAAATTGGTGGTGCGTCACTTTAGATCATCAATATGATGTTAATGTAGTTATTAAACCTTTTTACCGACAGACCATACTAAAAATTACTCTGTAAAAACAGAAAAAGCACAAACGTTTTGGTAGGTGGTTAATTGTGGAAGAACGCAACACTTTTAAGTCCATTTAATTCACCTTTTTGGCAGCTAAGACAGGCTATGTACATGACAGGTGAAAACTAGAATACTTTGTGCTTGCAATGACTAAATAATATGCAAGGCCTAATATGTGGAGGGCAGTGTTATTAGACTGTTTGACTTGTTTATGTTCTCCACATCTGATATGGAAATTTTTAGGATATATTTTGACAGTTTCACTTTACTTCAAGACTTTGAAGAAAAGAAATTCTCACTAATGGCTGTAAGAGTCTAGTAGGAGTCAAATTGGGATTTCCTACTCAGGGTATTTAGGTATGGGGTAACAGCTGTATGTGGGAATGAATTTAATGCAAATGAGAGAAAAGAGGTTTCACTTGATGACAGTGAGCTATACACTTAATGAGACAGTCAAATATGTTGACATAGCTGCTAATTCACTGAAAGAAACTACAGGGTTTAATGTTTTTTAGGCATTATTCCTAGAGAGAAAAGTTACATAAACTATAAAAAGAAACACTATGCACTATCATGTCTTTCTTACATTTCCATAATATTTATTAGATTAAATATCTTTTGAATAGTGGATATCCTGCCAACCCTCATTTTGTATGTGTGCTGGAAAACGAAAGGTCAAGGACTAAAACTATTTCTGTCTCCGGCACAAAAATTGACAAAACGAGATCAAATCTTACCTATATCGTGCGGTATTTTGCCATATGGTCCCCTGGAAATATCTCAAGGCCACACATTCACACTCAAAGTGCAAGGTGAAGAATTAGCCTGGACAAAATAAAAGAGAAGTATGTAAGAAGCCTGAAATGAAAAGGTCACCAAAGTTCAATTGCAATATACTTCTGCTAAGGACTATTTTAATTAGGAAGAACACATGCGGTGACGAATCACACTTCACATCGTACATGTCAGATATATGTCTGTGCGAAAATAACTTTGTGTTGTGTGGTCTGAAATAAGGCCATCTGAAGTCCATCGCAAACAATACAGGTGTTATCATGCATACTTGCTGTGAACCAATCATGCCACTAAGCTGAGAAACCTTTTACAATTCAGGGAGCGCTATTATGATTTATAAGGAATTATCTGCTTCTCAAACAAAAGCCTATAAAATCTTCTTAAAGCACAGTGTAGGAGGGAGGGAGATTAGATTGGTTTATGGAAAATTATTGAAATAGAGCACAGCAGGGTGTTTGTGCAGGGCTGCAGCTCCCGAGTGACATTATAATCTCTGCAATGACTTAATGCACATTATTTGTCTCTTTTCTTTCATTTTTTGCGACCAGTTGTCCCTACAAGCTGTTTGCCTTTCTAAACACACAGTCTGGAAGCTGTGCTATGTCTTTGCCGTCTGTGGGAGTAAGAGTGTGGGTGTGTTTGAATGCGTGTCTATGAATCTGTTTGGGCACAGATTCATGTATGTGCTGCATTACAGACTTAATGCAGGATATCATGCATGACCAATTTTTTGTTCTTACATGCATTATATGCCCTTTACAGTGAACAATATAGTCTCTAAGAGTGTGCTTTGAAAACATGGTCTTGCTGTAAGTGATGTTCAGAAAATTAATGACTCTTCTCCACTTATCCTTTAGAGAGTATCACTTCTCTCTTACTTTTTAAGAAGTAAGTCAAATCAGTCAATTGAAGTCCAGAGGCAGAAAAATCCCCACAGTCCTCAGGGCATCAGCACCCCGTTCGAAGTTCATTGTCGTACAGACTCCCCCATAGTCTCCAGATCGGAACTCAGTCAAATCCAGCCAGTAGCAGCTCCCAGTCTAGAGCTTAGCCAGCCACACCCAATATTAGATTCTAGCTCAGGGCACACAACGATGCGTGCTGCGGACAAAGTTTCTGGGCTGCCTTTCCTCATAACAGCCATCCCTCAAGAGTCTCTCCATCTAAAGCAATGCATTATCAGGGACTGTAACATCCAGTCCTTCTTACTGAATCAGAACTCTGGAGTGATCCAGTGACCGCTGCAAAAGGGCAGCTGACAATCAGGGAAAGACCAGATGACAGCCTGGAAAGACTGCTGACAGAAGGGAATAGACCCTAACAAGGCTGGTGTGGGTTAGCGCCTCATACCAGCAGGACCCAGCGCTTCTTAGCGTACCTGGGTACAGCCATTATTGCTACAAAATTTTTAAAAGAGAAGATACCCCTAGGGTCTGCGAGAGTAGGGGTGGAAGAAGACCCTTTCTGGACGGATTTAATGGCAACGAACCACGGAACGGTACCAACGATGAATAGATCAACCAGCATTCCTAATAATGATTCATCAATGATGGTAGGAAAGAAGCTGCAGAACTGCATTTGTGGCTGATCAAAACTAACAACTGACATGGGCCTTAAAATCCACCAAGGCAGGAAGAAGTGCCTCAGCGAGCTGAGAAAGGGGCCTCGCATTGACACATGCTTTTTAAGAAGTAAGTCAAATCAGTCAATTGAAGTCCAGAGGCAGGAGAATCCCCACAGTCCTCAGGGCATCAGCACCCCGTTCGAAGTTCATTGTCGTACAGACTCCCCCATAGTCTCCAGATCGGAACTCAGTCAAATCCAGCCAGTAGCAGCTCCCAGTCTAGAGCTTAGCCAGCCACACCCAATATTAGATTCTAGCTCAGGGCACACAACGATGCGTGGGCTGCCTTTCCTCATCATCCCTCAAGAGTCTCTCCATCTAAAGCAATGCATTATCAGGGACTGTAACATCTAGTCCTTCTTACTGAATCTTGCCTACCTAGACAAAAGCCAAACGATCCAAATTCTCTAGTTTTGATTTTGTATTTTTCTGGGACCGAATTACGGGAACAATCACCTCAAGGTTCTTTATATCAGCGGTCCCCAACCCCCGGGCCTCGGACCGGTACCAGTCCGTGAGTTGTTTGGTACCGGGAGTCGAGGCTCAGGTGTGAAATGTATGGTTTTCAGGGTTTTTATCGATTTTCAGCGTTATTTTGTTATCATTTTTATCGTTAACTTGGTTTTCCTGGGTGTGTTATGAATAAATCTTCTTTTTTTCGGTACCGGTACTAGTTTAATTTTGTTGTATTTATCCGCGACACCTTAAAGGCCGGTCCGTGAAAATATTATCGGGCATAAACCGGTCCGTGGCGCAAAAAAGGTCGGGGACCGCTGGTTTATATTGTAAGGTAAAGACTATACAGTAATACAGAGAAAACCCAGACAATCATATGACCAAGCACATGAGCAAGCACTTGGAGACAGTGAGAAAGAAAAATCCCCTTTTAACAGGAACAAACCTCCGGCAGAACCAGGGTCAGGGACGGGTAGCCATCTTTTCATAGCAAGTCAATGCTCCCTTTAACTGAAAACCCTTTTTATCTACTGTTCTCTTCTTGCCTGTCTTCAATGTCTCATAACACACCTTGTTTCATCCAGGTTCATTTTTCTCCTGCTTCCCCTTTCCTCGTCATCTCACAATGACAGGCTGGTGAATTGAAGGTCTCCAAGAGCACTACTAGCTGTATTTTCAATCC
This sequence comes from Neolamprologus brichardi, assembly GCF_056152115.1. Taxonomy (NCBI): domain Eukaryota; kingdom Metazoa; phylum Chordata; class Actinopteri; order Cichliformes; family Cichlidae; genus Neolamprologus; species Neolamprologus brichardi. The sequence continues at coordinate 6,776,662 of NC_142122.1, forward strand.
GGGCTAGATTTTGCTCATCAACAGTTGTCACAAGACCAAGGAATCCTACAAAAAGAACAACCTAAGCCTCAGCTTTTAGCTGGTCCCCAGTTGGACTTTACCTGTCAGTCTCAGTGTTACCAAACACAGCATGCACCACATACTTACCTAAGAGAATTTATCTGACTTCCTGGAATATTTAAGGTGAAATGATCTGAGAAGGTGTGTGGTGGGTTGATGCTGATCATTTGAGATTTCCCCAGTTATAATGTCATTATTAGCTTTTAAGGCACAGCAGCCAGGGAATGCAAATAACACATTATTGACCTGCTGTCATTAACTGTCTGCATTTAAAGACACTGCTTAGAGCAAATAACCTGCTGTGATGCCCATTCAGGCTTGGAAAATGACTGAGGGAATTGAGACTTTCAAAGATGCCAGGAGAGCAGAGTTTCATTATAACAACACAACAAGCCTATTACTAAAATGTGTAATGCATTTGAAATCTGTTTGCTCCTGTTTCCGTGTTTCAGTCACCATCAAATTGTTATTTAACTGGTTCATTTACAAATATGAACCTAATATGAATGTAAAATCAGCAGCTTAATGAAGTGGTAGTGAGGGGACATTCTGTTTCAGCAGCTGGAATCAAATCTAGTGAACCAGCAGGCAATGAAGAAAACAGCTTGATGTCATAGGTGCTCAGAGAAACAATTTCACTGCTATTTGAATAATCTTCAGGCATTGTGGACATAATATGTAGTGATATTATTATGTGACTGTGCAATGGGAAAAGTTTAATTAGGTTTTGGCACAAGAACAAAACAATCCTGACCAACATGTGTATCATCATCAGGGCAAATCCACCTTGACCTACAGTCTAGACTTTGTAGTTTCTATAAAACCAGCTTGTTCTTAGTCCCAGGACTATGTCATATTTTCTAAGCTGCTGCCATGTCACAGATATGTGCAGGATGTTCTCACACTCTATGCAATTTGGCATAATTTCAGTGATGTATGTAGCTTATAGCAACATTAGGGGCATATTTTAGTAAAAGATCCTTATTTGGACTAAACCCAACTGAGATTTTTGTGACTAAACCTCACCAGCAAATAAAAATGAAATGAATGAATCTAAGTGGACAAAAGTGCAAAACATGAAGGTCCAAACAGGAAATAAACTGTGATCTTGAGAAGATATGACTTTTCACCATCACCTCTCGTACCTGAAAATACAGACTGAGGAGGAAAGCTGTGATCTAGACAATCAGCAATGCTGAAGTTGGTTAGAAATTGTTACTAAAAATATCACTCCGCTTCCTCCTTTATCCCTGTCATAATTGCAACACCCACTAGAGACCAATGTCTTCTGAAGACAAATGTGTTATCGTGTTTTTCACTGGTTCTTTGTTCGAATTTTATGGATCGGATTTTGCTATGAAGCCTTATTTCTAGTTTAATAGTTGGTAATAAGAAAAAGGGATCACAAGTCTTTAATGAAAATACCTGGATATTGTGGATATTAAAGCAAAACTCTGCTCACTGAAAAAACGAATTGTCAGTAGTATAATGCACTTTCAAGTTCCTAGCAGAGATAACTAGTTCTAAAAAAGAAAGAAGGTCAATCTTGGAATCCATATAGTCAATTAAATAGGGCTGTTGATTTTTGTAGCATTATTTGAAAGACAAACTATTGAATCTGTGTGCTTAATCTCAGTATGGCATCAAGTAAAATGAATAAATTCCATTTCATTTGCCTTCTTTGAAATTTCACTTCGAGGAGTTGAGGTCTGGCAGAACAGATTGCCGTCTGGAAGGAAATAACACGAGAACAAAACAGAGACTGATGAAGATTTTAATGAAATGTTCTGTTCGCTTCAAACTCCAGACGTGGCTCACTGATTGGCATTCATGCTTGAAACCTGGAAACACACGGTGTCCCAAACCAGTGCCTGACAAAAATGACAGAATGTACAGTGGAAAGTTTTACCAAGTATATCCAAATTAGGATGTTTTATGATTCATTTGAAGGGTTTATTCATGTTATTATCAAGGCTAAGAAATATATTATTCAAAATAGGGAAGGAGAAACATACTTTTAGACTTACTGTAACTCCAGATTTAGCAGCTGTATCTCTTACCTGTTACCTCCTAGAATTACTCTATCATTTTACTATTAGAGCAACCAAGTACATATTAAGAAATAAGACAAAAATGAAATAGTACTACAAGACTACAAGTAAAACGGACAAAGTTTGCTTGTTTATTCCCTTGTGAAATGTATGTTACCTATATGCCAAAAGACCTTGAGAGAGTCCACACAGGCACATGTAGAACATGCAAACTCTACAGAGGAAGGCCTGACAAGCCAACAAGTCAAACTAGAAGCGCTTGTGCTGTGAGACAACAGGAGTGAAAACTGCACCACTTTTCCACCCTCCCCCAAATATTATTTATATTAAAAAGCATTAAGAAAACAAGATTTCAGCTCACAACATCATCGCCTTGGGGACACGACCAAAATACTTGCAAGTAGCTTACAGTTTTATTCCTCCAGCAGGCATTGGTTAGCTCTGGATTTGTTTTTACCGTTCAGCTTCTCACTGGGGTTCTTTCCAAGTAATTGCAATGGCAGTTAAATAGATATTCTTACATTCCCACCCCATTTTTTCAGTACGTGCTTCAAGCTAAGACTTCCACTTATTTTAATTGCAGAACAGTGTCTTGTGCCCTGTACTTGACCATTTCACATGAAGAAACTGTATATTTGTGGTTCATTTTGAAAGATATGTTTTTCAGTAGGAACTAAAAGCCACTGGTAAAATATCAAGAGAGGAACTAAGGCATTATTGGTCTTTTCATAACATTCGTGGACAAGAGAAACACCAGCATTATCCCTAAACATCAAAGGCGAAGCTATGGGCTTTCAGATGTTGGGCTTGCTAAAAGGATATCTTCAACCATTAATGTAAAGCATTAAAAAAAGGGAAAAAAAAGAAAGACTTTAAATATCAGCTATCATACGTCTACTATGTCTACTCTGGCACACTGTGAGTGAGTTATTCATTTTCTCTTTTTCAGGAAAGTGTGTTTCAGTCACGAGAGCTGTTGGCAGCTGGCAGGCTTTTACCATTCTGACTCAAACTAAAAACCCACTTTGTGACCACAGCATGTTGGTTTCTTCATTCACTCATATTTCAGTTCACTTTAACTTAATAGTCAGTTTACACCAGTGTGGCTACAACACATGCTGTCATCCACATTACGCATCATTCAGTCATTATTAACTGACTCACGTTCAGCTTAAAAAAAAAAAGAAAAAACAGCAGAGGAAAAAAAAAAAAATCACACATAAATTCTTCCTCCGCAATCTGTCTCGGACTTACACGCGTCACAAAGTTGTTAGTGGGTTTGAGGTAAGAGACAAACATGGGTCTCAATGACAAGCCAGGTAAACCCCCCGCAACAACATGCTACACTGCACCTCCCGCTGAGAAGTGTAATCACATTTTCTGCCAGGGTGGTTCTAGTGCCCGTGAGAAAAGGGTTTATCGAAACACACACACACTGTCATTATGCAGTCCGTGTGGTTTCCCCTCCATATCTGTGACCACTCATCCAGCCAGTGCAGTTTAAAGAGCTTCAAAGCTTCAGAACGCACACACTCGTCATTACACTGAAAGCACTGGAGATAACAGACAGAAGAAAATTGCAAGGCAGGTGAGGGATGTGTACTGAGTGGTATTTGTCTGCTTTTGAGCACACATACAAGGATCTTGAATCCTTCAAGCAAGACCTTGAAATGTGTATACCTACACAATAGCAGCAGCCATGACCTAAGTAATTATGTTTTCAGATTGCCCGACAGTATCATATTCATAAAAATAAATACACTGCAAAAAATATTTTAAATTATTTACAATTTGGCCTCCGTAATTCACTTAAGAGTTGGAAGGTCAAAGGTCACCGGCATCTCAAAAAATACATTTTGGTCATAACTCATACACCAGTTCTAACAAACTTCCATACAAATTCCAAATACTATAAAATGATGATTTGATCATTTCTTGGGTGCCTGCCTATTGATTTCATTCAAAGACTTTACTTCATTCTGTATATGATACGAATGCATACGAATGCAGACAGAACAAAACCACAAGGGAGCAATTTTTGTTCCACTGTGTAATTGATCATAATGGTAACTTAATCTATTCCACTGCAATCTTAAAGCCCCTCATTGATTTAACTTGTCATAGAGCTGACACTTTTTCTCTAATCTGTTATTTTACGGCCTTTATGTCCAAGCACGACTGCAAAATCTACAGTGAAGTGATCTCTAAATGGCATCCATACATACACTGGTGCATCATTAGGTGAATGAAGTGTGTCTTATGATTTTGTGTCAACCCTATATTATTATTATTATGATTACTATTATTATTACAATATACAATTGTCTATAAAGCAACAGATCCATACTAGAGTTTACTATATTGGCACTTTGTGGGTGATAGGTGTGTATGTTTCCATACCCCACTTCATAAATTGAGAACAGTTTGTAACTTGGCCCTGGCCTTCAGAGTCACCACATTTCAACCAACTCAACACAAGGAAACATCAGCACTAAATCCTTTAAAAAATGAATAAAGTATTACACTTCTTTAAAAGTCTACTCCATCCATTATAGTTATATTTTTATTTCTTTTACTTTTTGTCAGGGACTTTCTCAGTAACATCATTTAGGTTGATAAAGCCATGGTAGGTTAGGTATCAACATGTATTTAACCCATAATGTGAGCTTATTATTTAAACGTTTCTTCTGCAACTTTCATTATTTGACTGTAATAACTCGAAAAGTGGGCTAAGAAGTTCTTTGGCCTGCTTAGAACTTCAAACTATGTCATCCCTGACGTCTAGGCATGGAGAAGTATGAGCATGTTTACTCCAGTTTGGATGACACAGTCAGATTGGCCATCTGGAGGTTTTTTTTTTTTTTTCTCCTTGGAGGTTGGTGGCTGTGTTGTCCAGCAGCGAGCCAGGTTAGGTTTAAAATGCATCCCTTTGTGATATTGGCTGGTGGCTGTCATGAGTATAGTGCATGTTTCTACCCCCAGGTAATGTTACTTTGGTGCCATTCAGACACTGAGCAGACAGTAATATCTAATGTTTAATGTAAAAATGAAATGAAGTGTAAAATTGAAAAAAAAAGGAAAAAAGAAACATCCCTGGGGCAAAAGTGGCCTTATGCCACAAATTGATTCAGTCATTTTGGCATGACAACAACTACTGTCAGGACAACAGTGCTCCCAAAAACATCCTCAATTCGGCTAAATACTTTGTTCTTTTGCCTATGATGGCTCACAGGATTTATTCCCTCCTGAAAGGTATCTCAATACAGATCCACAGCTTCAAAATGTGAAAAGCAGTCCTAATTTATATTGGCAGGTGCCAGGATCGTTAACCAAAAGAGCTTGAAAAGAAGATGAAAAGAGCCAGCAAAGCAACTTAAACAGGCTAACACAATCTTCCCTTTTCAATATGTATTGATATAGTTTATTTAAATGGAGTGAAGGTGACTCAGATCATTAGGTAACGCTTCAAGGTTTCAACTTTTTACTGGCCAAGTTTCCTCTGCACACCCATCTTGAATAGAAATGAGGACCACCGCCTCCACCCTTTGTCTCCCTGACACTAAGAATATTTATTAATTTAAAACATTTGTCTTTTTGACCTTCATTCTTTTCCTGTGTATGGGCAAAATACACATATCTACTGTAGATACATATAATCGTGACATTGTAAACAACTTTAATGAGCACAGACAGTTTAATCACACTTTTTGCTAATAAACTCTTGACTGAAAAAATGCTTGGAGAGGACACATGAAGCACATTCTTTTTAAAATGCTGACCATCAAACAGCAAGTCTAACATCGACATGCACTGTGGATTCTTTGTGGAATCTAAAATATGAAGATTTTGGTTGATTTAGGACTGTTTGGTTTTACTTTATGAATCCACTTCTGTTGTCTCACAGTTCTGATGTGTGAAGTTCTTCCCACGTTTGCTTGGGTTCTTTCCAGGTACTCCAACTTCCTCCCACAGTCTAAACAACAGAATAGTTTCCAGTAACCCCACTCCACCCCACACCCCCTACCCCCATCATGGATGGATGAATGGATTTGCCAGTGAGTTAATAAGGCCATGATTGCTATATTATTTTCACTAAGCAACATAAACATTCCTTCTTGATTATTCATTAAAGAGAGAAATCAGCCATTTGATTGTATTTTTGATTGTAATCTTTTCCTAGTATGTTTCTAATTAATCTACCCAGCCCAGATTTGCATGCATATTTGCTCCATTACATTAGTTGTAAAGGTGCTAATTTATTTTAAGCAACTTTCAGTGTTTTTATTTTATAGCTTTCAATGAAGCAATGGGGAGGGAAAAACACGTTTTGAGAGCCTTCCTGCTGCTAAATTGGCAAATTAAAACGTCTATAATTGCCACTCTGAGCATGTGGTCAATTTAGGAGTCTGTTTGGCTTCTAATAGCCTGACTTCTAGTGTCAAAGACTTTAGATGTGCATGTTTGAAGAGTACAACCCTTTGTATATTTTACAAAAATGGAAAGAAAATTTTAGATCTGTTGCTTGTCTATAACTGCTTCCGCTGGTTGTTTTGTGATAATGTGGACCAGAGTAGAGCAATAGAAAATTCAGAATCTATGAGTTTGGACAACTTTGGACAGATTTCTTGACAATCACAGGAGCTTCACTTGAAACAACTAAAAATCAGTGTGCAGGCTGGTGCAGATGCTCCACTTACAATATGTCTTTTCTTTTAATAACAACCTGGATTTTGTGCATAACCAAACCTGCCAGGATTCAAATCAGTTCTGTGAAATCAGTTTTACTGCAATAACAACAGATGGGAATTTAAAATTATGTGACTGTTTGTAGTGAACATGAATTCCCTACTGTGGTAGATGGGCCAGTTTTTGAAAGCTATTTTAATGACTAAATACCTCACTTTGCAGTTGATGCGGTCCAGATTGAGGTTTTGCTTTGGTAGTTTTAATTTTTTTAATGGGGCAGTAACGGTGCATATTTACTTGTATTTCAAAAGCTGTCTAAAATATAATTGTGCCGAAAAACAAAATCAGACTGTGATAAAATAACTATAGAGAGATACTTGTTCATGACACATGAAACGCACCTGGGTGGTCTGGATCTACTATTTATGCACAATATTTTTAACAGTCTCTTGAATCAGCAGAAATCAGTTTTTGGAAGCTGACTAATCAGAACAGAATGGGCTCATTGGGGTCTTGAAGAGATAGGAGCCAAAACATTAAACAGAGCTCAACTGAACTGTTGCAAACAGGCAACAAAACATAAAGAAAGAGTGAAAAAATATATTGCGTACATTGAGTGATGACATATAAATTAGACAAAGAATGAAAATGAAGGTTTCTTTAAAGATACTTCCTTATGAGAGTATGAGAAACAATTAAGTTATTCTCCACAACCCATGTAACAGCTGGTTTCACTACAATTCTGTAAATGATCCCTTTCACTCTTGCTGGTACCCATATGTTGGGAATCATTCGTGACTTTTATGTTGTTTTTCCTGCCATATGTCAAATGCAACAATCAGTTGCAGCAGTGAAACACACTGGAAACCATTTTTACTCACTTACTGCTATTAAATATTATGTTAACTTAACATTTTTTTAACCAGATCAAAAAAATTCCCATGTAGACGCCATCCATCTATCCGCTTATCCTTATTAGGGTCACATGGGTGTTGGAGCCCACCCATCTAGACACATAATTTTTTTTTTTTTTTTTTATGTCCCGTTTGGATCTTTAGCCATCAGAATTGTTGTCTTAAAGCCAAGAAAGATGCCAAGCGGATTTATTTTACCAAGTGGATCATCATGGCCTTGCCATATTGGTCCATTTGATTGACCTTTATTATAATTATGAATTTATTTTATTTTCGGTTGCTACAAACGGGACAGACATGACTGGGGGATAGGACAGGGAGACAGAATGAAAGAAAGAGAGGGAGAGAAAGAAAACCAAAGGGGAGAGAAAACCAAAGGGGAGCACATAATACACATAATATTTAAATAAAAGAGTAAATTGTGTTACAAAAACGTCCCATGTAACAAAAATTTACTAGAGTTACACAGTTTTAAACGACAACTTGTGCTCCATTCTGTGGAGGATATAAAGAAAACTGCTGAGTCATAATTAGCTGTTATCACCTAGACAACCCCTGGTTTTTCATCGTAATACCTTGTCATACACTTAACTCCTCTGGTACAGTATTTCACATCTATTCTCTTCCCCCTCTGGGATTAGAAAAAATCCTTACTACCAGTCATTTATAAATAGAACACCTCATCAGCCTGTGCATATTTTTTGACGGAAAGCCAAAGCTTCTCAACTTTGTGATTCAGTCTGAGAGCGGATGATTTTCATTCTTCAAGCCCATCTCCTGCTGCCTGTCACTGGCATTTTAGCACCGTTTGTCAAAGGGCTTTATGCGATTGGATGGGCATGATGCATCGCCAGGATTTTCAGATGCAGGTTGGACTCTGACGACGGTGCTCCCGATTGGTCTCAGTTGTTTCCGAGATGAATCGGACAGGCTTTTAATAAGGAAATCCAAAGAGCTCACGGGCTGTATGGGTAACTTCAAAGGGAGGTTAATATAGATCCCTCGAGCACTTGCCACTCTGCCACAACCTTTACACAAGCTGAAGAGCAGGCAGAATTGCATTAAGTGAAGGAAACTCAATTTTTCAGCCTATGAAAAGTATATTTGTTTTTGTGCTCTCAGAACTTCAGGGTGAATTTGGTATAGCACAATAAGATAAAACACAAAGAATAACAGCAATAAATGCAAGATGGATGCTGCCCGGAGGCTTAATGTGCAGTATCAAACAGCAAATAGACACATAACATTATAACTATCCCTGCAACTCAAAGAGGAATATCAGAGTCCAAAAGAAAACACTTTAGCTCCAACGTAGGTGAATACCGTGTGTGCTAAAGGCCAGCTTTATAGTATAAAAAGTAACGTTGATAGAAGCTCACAGAGAGTCTGTAATAAGCAGCATGAGTGCAATCCAAGCAATTTTTCCTTCACCACCAAAATGAAGTGAGAGTAGCTGCCTTTTCCCATGTTATCTGGTCCTGCAGCTGACAGAGACATCAAAATCCTGACACACATACTATATTGCACATGGCAAATTCATGTCATCTGCACATGCTGCCAAAGATGAAAGCTAGAAGTCTGGTACAAGGCATGTGGGAATAGATGTACAGTAATGAGAGCCTAGGGGCCTGACTTAATGAGCAGGATTAGTGAATCGTGATAGCGCTCTTGTGTGCAGCTTTAAGAGGGGCGATGAGTCGGGTAGTGGTGAGAACTGGACAGCTGAAGGAGTAGCGGTTTGTCAGGTAGAGGACGGGCTCACCTCAGCTACCAGGAAACTCTGAGACCAACAGAATAGGCCAGATTGTATAAGCTGACAAGTGCAATCAATAGATCGCAAGTTGATATTAACTTGCTATCGTCTTTTTGATTTCCTGCTGGGATGGGACAGAATAGGAAGGCCATTCCCAGGTTCAGCAAATTTGCCATTTCTTTTCCTGGCTGCAAATTTTCAAGGTTGATTCTATATAGACATTGTGACCTTAGAGCACTTTAAAGTTTTAAGTTAATTTTAAGTTAAATTCAAATGAAAAGAGGCACTTTGATACTTCACTGTTACCTGCACACGGGTAAACACGCGAAAAAAGGTTTTTGCTGAAAAAGAATATATGATTTATTTCTTTTCATGTTTTATAAAGGTTCTACATTAGCCATATTAGAAACAAGATGTATATTAATAAAAAAAAATTGTTTTAGGTTATAGTTCCTGTAATATGAGGTGTTTTTTATTATAGAATTATAACTCTGAGTATTGTTAATGGGTTAAGAAATTACAAGCATGATAACTAACCATCAGTTTCTGATCTAATGTGTGATTGGTAAAAATACTGCTCTTACATGTTGAATATCTGCTTAATAATTGACCCTCAGATTAGAAAATGTCACAATGAAGGTCACATAAGCTTACATGGGATACAGGTAGAAGCTTTGTAAAGTAGGCAAAACCTACAGGGTTACTTGATGAACTATAGTAGGGTCATATGGCTCTGTTCCCATACTTAATGCAGGATTTCTGAGAAGATTTAGTCATTCAAAGTATTCAAAGTGTCTTAAGCAGACATTATAGCCTGAGCCAACCTGAATGACCTACTAAAAGAAAACATATAGCATTGACTTTAGATCGTATAGAAATAAATATTTTGCCCTTCATTTTGGTTTAATAACTTTCATAGCTTTAGGGGGGAAAATGTATATTTTATCTTAAAACACCAGGTTTACTGTTTTAAAGCAAAATGTTGTGATATTATTCAACAATCATGTACAATGTTGGATCAAAGTGGGAAACAGTCTGCAACAAACCTTTATAGTATTTGTGGCTCATGAGCTACTTCTCATTTCGTCATATTTTACTTCCAAGGAGACTTTCTTTTAATTTATTAACAGTTAGTTTTGAGCAATATCTCTCCAGGCTTTCTGAAGGTTTTTCAAAGATTTCTTTGGACAATGGCTGCTTTCTCACTCATTTTCAATACCTGACTATTTTCATTTTTTGCTTGTTCGTTTATTTTATTAAGCCGCTCACCAGTGTGTCCTGCGAGCCATTCAAGCATAATACAGAAAGGGGAAATTCAAAGGATCAAACAGTCAATGTATATTTGCACATATTCAAACAAACTCTGCTCCTATTACCAATTTTCCTGGCAAAATATGAAGAAATGAGTGGTGACTCTGGATTTTTGCACAGTACCATATATAACACCATGCCTGCAGCTTTCCCTTTGTTCCTGGCGACATCTCTAGAGTCAAAAGGGGGGCTGACACAATGAACCTAATATATGGGTCATAATATGCTCATTGTACAAGCACCTTGCACAGGTGCTGTACCAAAAATTGAAGTAAAGCCAAAGGTCAGACAAAAGGTTCACACAAACTTCACAAGTAGCTCCTTAAAAATGTGAACTTAACAAAAATCATTGTCAGGAATTTTCCAATAAAATTTCAAAGGAGAGCACAAACAATAAACAGAAACAGAACAGCCATCACTCAGGTGGTGGTGATTTGTTTGATTGAGAGCCAGTGTATTCTCAGGCTGGGCCAAACACACCAAAGCTGTCTAATACTGCTGTGAACAGGCCTCTGTGGAAATGTCAAAAGATGAAAAACACATAAAATATCAGACAAATATATATCTTTCCAAAAGAATATTTGAATGCTGGACCAAATAAAGAAAATAAAGAGCAGGATACATCAAGACAAACTCCTGGGATAGACAATAAAATTCATTTTCAAAGCGAAGCTGACAAGATGACAATGCCTGACAGATATCTGTTAGATTGAAACATTGCTCTGATAAATTAAATTTGCTGGCATCTATGAGTGCATTGTGTGTCAAACACTATACTTAACACATAAATGCATCCACAGTCTACTGTACAACACTCGGTTGTCTGCCTAAGCTCATGTTATGATTAAAGATAATGGACCGGGGATGGTGGGGGTGGAGAGGTGTTAGCTCCCATCTGATAACACATTTGCAGACCAGCACTCAGTCTTTGAGAATCACTATTCGAGGTAACATTCTTAATAGCAATGTTGCAAACTCTATTTCTCAGAGGAATTCAAACTATTGGCTATTAGATTTGCCAGCTTGAAATTAATTTTGCAGTATGCCTGTAATATTCTACGAAAGCAATGTTTTTACTGTAAAAATTACAAAGCAGCGTGATCTATAGTGAAACATTTCAAAAACTGAAGTGTAATGGTATGTTATAGAAGTATAATTATGTTATAAAATTATTTTTAACAGGTTCAATCTGCATGTTGAAAAATCTACGTACCAAAGATTTAGTTCCTTTGCTTTGTTTTTTAGTTTTCTAGAATAACACAGTTCAGCTATCCTTTGTACTGGACAGTTACCAAAATGCTTAACTATTTAACATTTTAACAACTACCCCGAGAATGACCTCTAGCTTGACCTAACCAGTTGCTAACATTGCCCTCAGCCACATAAACACCAGAAACCACACCACACAACATATAACTATTAAACCACATCTAAATTAATCATTTGAAGTTACTGCTCAATGATGCCACTAGTCTCTGTGCTTCTCCAGAGTCTCCAATCTCCTGGATTTTCCGCAATATCACTCTACAGTTTAAATCCTTTACATTGAATTTATGATAAATAGCGGGATGTGATGCTTGTCTTGATTTTGCTCAGATGAGTTATGGGGTAGCCTCAAGCAAGAGAGTGTGACTCGAGACTAATGTACCTCAGGACAATGCTGTATTATACTATAAGAGTGTATAGAAACTTCCTGGTAATATTGATTTGCCTCAAAGGCATTTACAATATTCAGCTAGAGTCACAATAAACGGTACATTAAGCAAAATTCTGTTTTTTTCAGGAACATATTATAGTGCAGTTTAATACTCTAAGGGTGCTAAAAATAACTTGTTTTGAAACTTAAAACAAAGCACCCTTATAAACAGTTATTCTTAATAATTCTAAATTCTAGTCATAATACATGATGAAGTCTTAAAATGATGGTTTATTTTATTGTTTTAAATTTCACTTTTATATTTTGATATAGGGTATATATAGATAAATAGATATTGGGAAGGGTATTTTTAGGTTTTAAATAAGGCTAGCTTACTCTGTATATTGCATTTCCCATTTCTCTGAAGAAATTACAGAAGGTATGTCACTGGAGGACAATATGCTGTCTTAAGTGAATGAATATTTCTCCATGTGTCACCATATGGCTAGCTCTAGAACTAGTATCTCAGATAAACAGCTCTTCTTTTCTGTCTTCCCTGTCCCTTCACTCTGGCCAGCTGCAGCAGATAGATGCCTCCTTGAGTCTAGCTATAGGGGAGGTTTCATTCCACTAAAAGGGAGTTCTTCATCCCCACTGTTGCCGAATGCTTGTTCATAGAGGACTGCTGGACTTCAATATTCAACACTATAAAACATACCTTACTGATCTGAGCTATATTAACTGAGCTGAACTGAAAAGAAGCCCAGTCAGCAACCACAGACTGTCCAAAAGCTAAACCTAAAAATAAAACAACACACGCCACATTTTAGAATGAGAAGAGGAATATAGGTCTGCCAAGTAAAGCCATTTACTTGGCAGACCTATTTGGATCAACTTTCTGACTCTCTCAACACTAATTCTGGTCTCTTAGGTAAATACTGTGGATATAATTAGGTAAGCTTTGTCTAGGTTCACAGTTCAGCTTATTGGACTTGCTATAATTAGACTCCTGGAAAGAGCTTTATCTAAGACAGTGAGCTTTACGGATGATGGTTTACATTTCAGTGGAAGAGCAGAACAGTATAAATAGGACTGCCAGTTTTTCCTAAAGCTTCTGCCCAACTTCAGTAGCACTGTTTTGTGCTTCACCTTTTGTGGTGAGGCCATCTGATGCACCACACCACCTTTTTTCTTTTTATTGTCTAAAAAAATTGTTTTAGTTGATCTGTCTTGTTACTCTATACTGTACAGTAAGTATGAAGCAATTTGGAGGCAAAAAAACAAACAACCTAGCAAAAAAAAAAAAAAAAAACTTACAGAAACACCAAACATGTCCATGACGGTCTTATAGAAATCAGCTCAGTTCTTCTGTTATGCCTGTGGTATGGTGCCTCCTTACCTGAACTCTTTATCTGTTTTCTCCCCCCGAAAGCTAAATTGAAACAAGCACGGATTAACTCAATGTCATGGTAGCTTTGTCCCTGGGATAATGGGGGACAATGAGCTCTGCGGTGACAGCAGTAAATGATGCCAATTTTCTCCCAGAAAGAGAAAATGATAGAACAAGAATGGAGGGGAAGAGTTTGGGGAGATAGCTTAAGACTCTAATCCAACTTTGTAAATCAGAACGCTTGGGGGCTTTGCCGAGTGTTTTTCCTGTAGAAGTGATTCATATCATCAAATCATTGCAATGTAAGCAGTACAAATGCTGGCTGAGGGCTTGTGACAGGATGGTTTTTAGAAGACTGGGTAAATGTCACATTTTGGAGAAAAGAAAATTTGACATTTTTCTTAAGGGAATGAAAAGGTTCAGTTTTCTCCTATTGGTAGCAGTGAACACTATGCATTATAATTCTCTATACTGTGAACTTCTGTTCCAAAACTGTTCATATGTTTGGCTACCTTTGGCCTTTGTTACTCACTGACAGACGACCCTTATCTGTAGCTAGCGCATCAAGGCTTCAATTGACTAGATAAAGGAATCCTTCTGACTTATTTGTGCAAAGCAAGCAGTATTTGATAGAATGTCAGTATTTGAAGCCTTGGTATGGAAACGCTTTAATGTATGACAGCTAATCGTTTTAGGCTAGTTCATTTAAATAGTGTATTTATGCTTGCTTTACTTTTATTACATTCCACAGAAAACCAAGTCAGCTGTATGTTTGTTCATTTTTCCTTCTATAAAATGGAGGATAGTTCTTATCTATTATACAGTGTTTTTTCCTTTTCATTTCTGGCTGCCCAGTACAACCTTTTAACATCTGAAGATATTATTATTTTTTTAATATTGAAGTTACATTAAAGCTGTGTTTATTTCTGTTATTACTGCCAGTTACATTTCTGACTGGTGAAGCTCCTGTATAGTCTCATACCTTTTGACATATTGCTCAGCCTTTTCAACATCATAGGAAATAATCTCTAAGAAAGATATTGGGTGACTGACTTATCGGGAAAATAGAGCTGCACACATATGCTCTGTGTTTTTAAGTTAGCAACCACAATCTGCACATGGTCAATCCCTGACAGATGCCTGATAGCAGTTCAACATCCACACAGGGCTGACCTGGGAAGAGCTCCGCATGGACTCAGCAGGGGGATTTATATGATTTCTATCTCTGGGGTCTAAAAAGACATGATAACCTATTGATCTTAAACATCATGAGAAATGAAAAGAAGATTAACTGAAATGCTATGGATTATATAAAAAAAACCCTCACAAAATATACACTGAGCACCAGAGAGAGAGAATTATACCTAGATTCAACAATCGCTTCATTATGAGCAGTCATCCCATACTAGGTCAGGCCTGCCTTTGCTCTGAAAATAGCTTTCATTCCTTGGAGTCGTGGAGTCTGATGTTTTGGAAACCTCCCTTTAAGATTATGTGATGCTAACTATTCATGCTTATTTAAAAAAGGGAGAGTGCTTCACATTCATGCTGCCGAGCTACCATTTTACCACATTCAAATTCAGACCTGCCAACTGGTGAGGTCCCTGACATCCACTGAACTGAAACCTGTCTAAAATTACTTTTGATTTATGATATGTTTTATTATCATGGTGGATGTTGTGAATGAAAGAAGGGTCCGGCAAAGGCTAAGGTGCAATGTGCTTTCTGTGCACTCGTCACAATTGTGGTTATTTGGGTCACGGTATCCTTTCTACCCCACTTAATCTGGCCACTCTCCTCTGAACTTATTCATCAACAAGGAGCTGCAATCTGCAGACCAGCTGTTTGCTATGGGATCCCCACCATTCTGATAAAACTGAAAAAAGCCCCCAAAAACCATTTCACACGCACACATACGACATTCCCCCTCCATCACATCATATACCATACATGATTCTGATCTGTATGCATAAAATTTCAGGCATTTCATTCTTGCCACAAGATTGGTGATTGGATTAATACCTGAATATTCAGGCAAAAAGGTATTACTTTTTAGTGTTCAGTAAGCACACTTCAGCTGCATTAAACAAAACAGCAACAACAGCATATCCCCATCCATTAGTCTATTTCTTGTCTTTCTTTTTGTCTCAGTATAATTCTTTTTTCACCATCATAACCTTTCTAATGGTTCTGCCTTTAAGAGTTGGCAAATTCTTCCCGCAAAAGTGAATAGGGCAGCAGATTAAATATCTAACCTGTGTCCTCCTGTCACAGGAGTAATAAGAAGAGAAATGAGAAGAGAAATGGAACCCGGGACCTCGTTCATCTATCTGAAAAATACATCACACACATTTGAGGCACAATGTGTTACAGCTACACAAGAAACAAAAGCGCAAAAGCCACCTAGCAAATCTACCCTTTACATATACAGAAGTAACCAGGTTACTCTTACAAATCAGGAGAAATTGAACAAACACTATATGTTACTGCAGTAGGTTAGTGTTTACTGCCTCTCCCTCGTCAAGCTTGTTTTCAAACTGTGGCTTACTTTAAGCAGGATATGTGCTGCTTCCTGATTCATTGAGCATGTGGTGGAGTGCCCTGTACTGCGAATACACTGTTTTCCTTTACAAACGTCTAAATATTGGAGTAAGAGATTTAGTACTACATGACCCCTGCACCCTAGCAGTGCAGCGTGGGGAAGCAAGTCACCTGATAATTTGTTTTGTGAGCTCCAGCTACTACAATATTCACTGCTCTTTGTGGATTTAGCCAACTGAGATCAACAAGATATAAGCAGATGGTACGTGAGCTATATGGCTGATTTCCAACCTGTCGCCACTAAAGCTAGTATAAAGCTACAAATTCAGTCAGTAAATCTAATCAACACCACAAACCTTAAAAATAAATCAGTGCAACCAGTCCAAGACCTGCTATGGATGTGGATTGGTCAACACTTACTGCCCTGAAAACCAAGCACCCCAGCACCAAAGGTTTCTTGTCACCTACAGTGGAAATACACCCATCCATAATGAGTGAGAAGAAATTCAAAGAGTCTCCAGACATCTTTGGCAATGAAAAAAAAGAAAGGAACTAGGAGACATCATGTCAAACAGCCAAGAATTACAGCTGTCATTGATGAGCTAGCTGATGAGCTAAAAAAAAAAAGTGAATATTTACTGTCAAAGAAAATTATTCAGATTGCTTCAACAGCCAGACAGAAGAATGTGTGAATCTGTGATTGACAGAAAAGATAAACAAATATGGATTTCAGCAGATATGGTTTTACTTTTATGAGTTCAGTTAAATTCAATTTAATGATATAGGCCAAATTAACAACAACAATTCCCTCAAGGCACTTTATATTGTAAGCTAAAGACCTTACAATACTAGAAAGAAACCCAGACAATCACTCAATTCCCTTTTAACAAGAAGAAAACCATCGGTAAAAGCAGGCAAAGAGAGGGGCAGCAAGCTGATTTAATTGGTTGAGTGAGTGAAAAGAGAAGAGAACAGAGAGACGGGGCAAAATACAGACCGTGGCATAGACAGACAGAGTTTAATAATTACTAATGATTAAATGCAGTAGTGCTTAAACACACGAGGAGTGAAACTGGGAGCTGGTTCCATAGTAGAGGGGCTCTATCTCCCATTCTATGTTTGGATACCTTAGCAACCATAAGTAAGACTGCAGTCTAAGAGCAAAGTGGTCTGTTAAGATACTGTGAGGATAAGATGTTTTAAGATAAGATGTGGGGCCTGATTCTTCAGGACCTTGTACGTGAGGAAAGATTTAAATTGGAATCTCAATTAAACATGGAGACAATGAAGTGAAGCTAATATGGGAGAAATATACTTGCTCTTTCTAGTCCCTGTCAGTACCCTCACTGCAGCATTCGGGATCAACCGAAGGCTTTTCGAGGAGCTTATAGCCCAACTTAATAATAATGACTTACAATAGTCCAACCTAGAATTAATAAATACATGAACTAGTTTGCAATGGAAGCTTTGCATGTAATCATTAGCTAATATTCATGTCTGGCTCTCTTCCACAGTATGCCTTTTGTCCTGGGATCGTGTGATTGTTGGCATTTTCTCTATATTATTCTAGGGTCTTTACCTTACAATATAAAACAGCTTGAGGTGGTTGTTATTATGATTTGGTGCGATATAAATACAATTGAATTGACAGGTCAATGAAGGTCATCATGTGGTATTTAGTGCCAATTTAGCCTCTACATAAATTCCATCCTTATAGAACCACAAGTCTGGTGTTTTAAGACTGCATTTGTGCATGGACACATACACAGTGTAACTGTGAAACTGTTAGGAGTCGCTCACATAGTCATTTCTATAAGATGAGCTAAAGGGGTCTTGATATTATTATTGCTTTGGCACATTGGAGTGTTGGAGTGTTTAACATGGCAAAATGATGCACAAAATGAAAGTTTTTTTTTTTTGTTGTTGTTTTCTTTTCCACTCCATTTTTTGTTGAAACTAAAACATTGAAGCACCCCAGAAACTCTATCATCAATTGCACCTCCTGGGAAAATCAAAGCTCAGTTAACATTCTGTTTAAAGTATTTTCAAAGTGGCTGAAATGGTGGAAAATATGAATACCTGAAGAAATTCTGCCTATATAAAAAAAGAAAAATGTTGGAAGAGGCTACGAGGGAGATTAATAGAAACTGAATGCAAAGCAAAAGTGAACCTCAAAGAAGGATTAATTTGATGCAGAGCTCTGAGAGTTGGCAGGGTTCAAAAGTAAGTTTTTGTTGGCAACGTGTGGTAGTGGTGGGGAAATGTTCTCTTCCTACTTTAAGTACAGAACTTAAGTAAACTAACAAGTTAGACTCTACCACTATAGCTTGAATGACTATACTTTCTTGTGCATTATATTTGTACTCACAGTAAAAGCATCTGTTGTGTGGTCAGGTCAGGTATCCAAACTCATATTGATTCATCTTTATTCATACAACCACTCTTCTATGTGGTTCTCAATCACATCTGTTGAGTCTGTTAGGTGACCTAAAACAGAAGGTGCACAACAAAAAACCCCACTGTTAGAAAAAGGCAGTTATGTTCATCTGGTCATACTTAAAACAACAACAGTAAAATAATAAAAATGCTGAATTAAGCAACAGTTTTGGTATCTGGTTCCAAAAGCACACCGTTATATTCAAAGTGCACTTTAGAGTGTAGGAGGGGCAGAAAAAAAGAAAAAAAACCACTTTTTGCTTTCCGATTTGATGATTACATCACTCAAAGTGGGTTTTTTCAGTCTTTACAGTTAAGGGGAAACATATAAAGATGTATCTAAAAAGGTCAAACAGAGGCTGACTCAGGTCCAAGATGTTTTCAGACAAGGTTTCGGAGGAGTCCTCCCTGACCAAATCTTTTAGCTTCATAAAGGGAGGAAATGTGAATGGTGGAATAATACAGCTCTTAATAAATCTCCTCATTAAAATTCTATGACCATGTCATAGCACATGTCCTCCCAGAGCCCACTGCAGCTTCTCATCCTAATGAGAGCAGATAAAAGCACCGAAAGTGAGGGAGAGAAAGGTAGACACAAGCCGGTTTCAGAGTGTTTATTTTGGCAAAAACTGTGTGTTCTGGCTTCAGGCTGCGTCAGGTGAGGTGCACGAACAAAAAGCAATTTTGAAGTCCCGTTACAATTTCTACTGTTCTTGTAGAATAATGTGTTTCTGCAAAAACAAGGCTCCTCTAAAGATCTGCATCTGTCAAGCACCCGTCTTTGCCAAATCAGACGGTTGGGGGTAGAACAGTAAATGACACAAAATCTCACTGGATGAACCAGAAGGA
This sequence comes from Neolamprologus brichardi, assembly GCF_056152115.1. Classification (NCBI taxonomy): domain Eukaryota; kingdom Metazoa; phylum Chordata; class Actinopteri; order Cichliformes; family Cichlidae; genus Neolamprologus; species Neolamprologus brichardi. The sequence continues at coordinate 6,796,289 of NC_142122.1, forward strand.
GCCGCAGTCTTATGGCAGCGGACAAGACACACCAAATTAAATAGTGTCCCTTCGATACTGGATAATAAGCACTGTGTCGCAGTAGTCGAGCATAACAAAAAAGCAGATGGCTTGATCTCTGAAAATAGCCATTCTTTGCAGTATCTCCATTAAAAGCTGCCAGTAGCTCCAGAGATGTGAAGCTTCTTTAAATGGTTTGCTCACATAAAATTATGGAAAACAAATATATTCTCAATTCAGTGTAGCCATGTTGATACTTTTTAATCTGTTAGTCTAGTCTCCAAATGAACAGAAGTGAAAGTATTTTTATTAGAAACCAGAAATGGATACCCTAGACAATCTGCAGAGTACACAGTCTGCAGTTTTATGATCATTCTTAGCAGGATTCTTTGTCAGTGTCACTCAAGCTAATGGCTCATTGTGCTGCAATGTAAAACTATTACACATGTACCAATAGTAAATTAATTGTTTTGGCTTGATTCAAATGAATAAAGATACTTTGATATATCTACAAACACTGTCAATATGGGAAAAGATGAAATAAAGTTGGATTTCAAGATCTAAGACGTCACCCGGTGCTCAGAATGGGGACACTGAAGTGGGGTCCTCATCCTTGGCACATATAAACAGAGCGCAACTGATTAAATTTCTTCACCTCTATGTCATGGTCCATCTAGACTGCGGACACTGTTTCTGACACATTTTCACATCAAGTTTTTCAAATGATCACTTTTTCAGTGCTGTAGGGATGATACATGTCCCCACTCACTCTAACGGTGAGGCAATTTCTGCCTAAATCCTAAATAATCTGGGACTCCATAAATTCAGATCATCTGTGTTCCATTCAATCATAAACTATGATCTATTTAATGATAACTCATTTTAAGCCAATATGCTTTTTAAGAAAACTCATTGATAGGCATTGCAATTTTGGAATCTTTCTCCATGCACAGTGTCTGAATGTTGACTTAAGAATACTGAAACTCTTTCAGAAAATGTTGGGGTTTCTTTCCGGATTGTAGACACAGACTGAGAGTAATCAGGTGAGATTTGTATTTCCAAACATCACCAAACCTGCACACAAACCCATCAATATGTTCTCCATAATGTTTGGTGCATAGCTGCATGGATTTTCTCAGCACATCTGTCATTGTAGATTTGACACCACTGTTATGAGTGAGTGGTGCAAAAGCTCATTTTAAATGCGATTTGTGCATCTCAAGTGTCCACAGTGAGACACGTCTGAACAAATCCAATTGTAATCACATTTCAAACCACCTAACCACCAAACGTGGTTTGGATCAAATGTGCAAAATGTGATTTCATGTTGCTTTTTAGTGTATAGGCCTTTCTAAAATCAATCTGGATACAATCTTGATTTGTCCAAAGTAAGAAAGGCCTAAGTAATCATTTCCACCTTTATGCAATCATTGTTTATTCCAGTAACTGGAATCTGCCACACAGTGGAAATAGTTGTATTGAATTCAGCAAACAAGTACACAAGAACACACACAACAATAATTGTTGTAACGTGTATCTTATAGCAATTAAGAAGTTTATACACTTAAGCACAGGTAAATGTCAATTTCTCACTTTTTTCCTACTAGCTGGAAATTAATGTTTGAGACAACATTTGCCATGCAAAATATAAATTAACCTTTCAAGCTAACTAATCAATGACCACAACCGTATTGTTTATTAGGAAACAACAAATTTATGGGAATGTTAAGCCTTTAGAGGAATGTCCTTTAGAGGCAAAGTGTTATGTTGTTGTGTCAAGTGAGTTCTGCCTCTGTCACGGTGACAGGCAGCAGCATATCCTCCCAAAATCCCATTGACAAGCTCTTTCTGCAATGAGAGATGTTACTAAGCCACAGAGATTTCCTGACTCCCTTGGTTGAAGCGGTTAGGTGTTGCCAAGTACACCTCTGCTTTCATTCTGGCAAAACAATATACTTAATGAGATTCCAGAGCCTGCAAGCAGTGTTCTCCGTCTCTGCGTAAACCCACCTACGGCAGCCCAAGTGCCCACACTGGCTCGTGGTGGGCTTAACATTGTTCAAGTGCAAACAGGCATGGAGTTGTAAAAGTTCAACTGGAATTCAGACAGTTACAATTTCATGCTGTATAATTGAGGCGCTGCTGTTGGCATACATGTGGCGTAGGTCATCAACAGCTGTCACTCTGGATTATGGTTGATGTAAGAGAGTGAAACATGGCACACTGGAAAAAAAATAATATTCTTTTCCTTACTTTTTCTTTTTATTTCTCAGCACCTAAAAATTGCTAGAGTGGTACAATACCTCTGCTGTGGTGGTCACTTCCTTCATATAAAACAAGCTGGATGCAAGCAAATAAATATCAGATGCATTAGGAAAGGCAAGAGCTCATCCTGAGAACATCTGATTCAAAATTACTTCAGTCATTATGCATAATCATTTATGCAAAATGATCAAAATGGATGGATAATACTATATTAAGAAATAAGAAATACTAAATAATATTCAAGAAATTACTTGAATAAAGAGTGTTCACTGTCAACCACAGATGTGTATCCACATCACAAATCTGCTTGTACAAGCCAACATTTGAGGAGAGAGGAAGTCCTGGAAGTTTCTATCGACCTTGTTTTGTCTTTTACAAAACAAGGTCAAGCATATGCACATCTACGTGCATTCTCCTTATTCCTGATGTATTGACCTTTCAAATCACACCCAATCTCTTTCTGCAAAGAGGCTTGTCATCAAAGCGTTGCAGATAAGCTCAGTATTCCATGACTTTACCTCTCTGAAAGAATTTGCACATGACACCTGAGCTGCAAATGAGGTCTCTCATAGATGTGAAGTCAAAAAGAATGCCACACACGTCCCTCTGCCCTGCTGTTGGCATCGTTTTGATCCAAGCGCTGGGAGAAGGGCAGGGGTGGATGGCGGGGTTGTACCTATGAATGCTAATAAATTGTGTCTTCAAAGACATAACACTCCTCTAAAGTCACCTTAAACTCTTATACGAACAATATGTGTAGACTCAAAAGTAGGCCTGAAGATTATTTTCCATTACGGAAAGTTATTTTTACTTTACGGCAGACAGTCCTGAAAAAAAAACAACAAAAAACAAATCCTTTCATTCAACTAAATCATGAAAACATGAGAGATGTATGGTAGAGTTGAGAAGGAGTGAACCTTTAGAAAAAGTTACCAAACAAACATTTTGCAATGCTTTGCTACCTCTCAACTTCATACACTCATATCCCAGCACGCAAGCTAGCACATTGTCTCACCCATTTAAACAGCTATTTTGTCTTTGCCAGCACCCCAACTGTGCCATACATTATTAATAATATGCATCACTTGCCTCACTTCTTTCATACTGTATGGGCATGCGTTCAGTCTTACATTACATTAAATAAGCTCTCTGAACCTCCTCTTCATTGAACCTACTGTGGTTTTACAACACTGTAGGCTCAGTGCAGGGGAGGTTAGCTTGACCTGCTGTTGGTTCTATCTTTAGCTTTGCAGCACACAGCTTGTGGTTTGCCACAAAGGCCCTTTTGGTTCATAATTCATGTATTTGAGCAAAATCAGCTTGAAAGGAATTAATGCTACCTTGGATCCAACCAGCAACCATTTATTCATTATATACATGCTTAACTGTTGAAACCAGTCTTGCTGCTTGACCTCTCGGGAGAATACCAAGTGAGGATATGTGGAGAGTTGTGTTGTGAAGCAGCTTGTGTGGGGGATGGAGAGTGGTCACAACAAATTAGTGAAGAAAACTTATAAAATTAACTAGAAGCCTATGTGGAGAGCACATCTTCTGCAAAGGCCAATAGCCTATTTTGGAATTTTTGAAGACAGTGATCCAAAGCTGCACCCGATTTTATAGAGGCTCATTTTTGCCCATAACCCACCACGCTAGCAGAACTCAGGGAATGCAGCTTAGTAGTTTTTTTTTTTTTTTTTTGCACAATTCCTCCCCCTTGGCAGAGGAATAATCAAACATGGATTTTCAAATAACAGCAGGATGGAGTAGCTTTAATGTAAAGTAGGCCTGTCTGCTCTGATCTCATAATACCAATATTTTTACCCAAGCTTTACAAATGTAACTACTATATCCTATCCCTATATGTGTATTATATGTTAATACCATATACTGCACATAATATGTGCAGCAAATACATTAAGCCTGTTGAACAGAACTCTATGACAGTGATGTTGATCTTGCAGCTCACTTGGTTTGTTGCATAGTAATCATATTCCTCATTTATGGTCTCAGTTGCAAGCTTAATGTTGAATGCAACATTAAAAAGCATATGGTTCAATTAGAATCAAACACATGAATGCTAATTCAGAGCATTGGGTGCATTCAGTTTTTAACTTGTGATATTTTGTTTTGTTTTTTTAAGAAAGACTCAAACACAAAAGGCTTTAAATTGGTATTAACTAAACTAATAACGACTTCAGGCTAAGTATGTCCATTTCTTTTACACAGTCTGTGTACATGGTGTGAAATGGTGGGAAGGGAAGTGTAATACAGTGCATTGCACACTGTTTAACATCCCAACAGGCTGATGCAGAAATGAGATTGTGGTCTCATTTGCATGGAAGAGCTATGATGAAGCTGCATATAGTAATCGCCTGTGTAAACTGGCCTTCCAGTGCTGTACACAAGATGTATGCAACCAGCAATGACATGTTTTAAAATCCAAAATTCTTTCTTGTTGTAAAATGTGTTTAGGAAGAGTATTGAGAGGAGGCTTTTATAAAGACGCTGCACCTCCAGCACCTGTTTTCATTTTTGCTGTCAGGTTTAAATGCACTTGCGTCTATTACACTCGATGTACTGTAAATGTTAAAATGTATTAGACCCAAAATGAACTCCCAAAACAAGCTAATTTCATCTCCTGTCCTGTGCATTATCTTCCCTGTTTACACTAACTGGTATTCATTTGCATAAAAAAACACCAACTGACTCATTCATTTTAAACAGCTCCTTCACACCAAGTTCTCAGTAAAAGAATACTGGAATACTGAGCTGATGGACACATTATGCATGTAGGTGCTGCAGCAGTGAAACTGCTCTCCTTTGCCAGAGGGTCATTCCTTGACGACAAAGGCTGGCATTTTCAAAGGTCAGCCCATACAGTATGAATACATGGGATCTCTCTTTCTAACCTCTGCTCGTGGCATGCAGTCTCTTTTGTTTCTTTTTCTTTTTGGCAAACAACCACTCGGTGAAAACGGCACTATTGTGTTGTTTTGACTCTTGCATTTTACGGTTTACAGAACATCCCTGAGGTATTGAAATGTACTCAGTGAATTATATGTCTGATAGCTTGTACCCTAAAACCATCACTTGACAACCGCTTTTAAAACAGAGCTTGTTTAAAATGAACTAGGCTGTTTGAATGCCTTTCACACAGATGACGAATGCATACATTTGTCATCGAGACAGATTTTTAATTAACGTCAAGGCATTTTTATTAACAGCAAAAGCTTATTAACTGAAAGGCCATTTGTTGTCCCATTAATAAAAACAGGGAATAATTAAGGTTAAGTCCTGTCAAATTTATGGATTAAATTTGAGTTGAGTAATGGGTTAGTTAAGTGCAAGTAGTTTCGTAGTCACGGCACTAACTTGTAGTTTCCAAAGCCCCGGGGTACTTTCAGTGTGACGGCCATACACTACATTTATCTTCTTGTCAGAGTTAATCACAGACAGTCAAGTGAAAAAACCAAAAATGTCTCATTTAACACTTCATCAGCAGAAAACACTTTCCCTATTCGCATATCTTTTGTATTTGAGTGCCATTTCTGGTTTTGTGCTTATCAGTGTGTGTGTTTGTTAATCGTGACTGAAAATATAGTAAGCATAATTTAAATCTTACTTTTGATTACCTTCAAGGCATAAGGTTTAATGCTTTAAAGTAGAGGTATGACAGTTGCTTCACAACTACAAAGTTTGGAGGTGTGAATGTTATAGAACGTTATGCCCTCTGACCTGGGTGGGTTTTCTCTGGGAGCTCTAATTTCCTCCCATATTAGGTTAAATGTTGGCTAGAAGAGTGAGGTGGTGAGCCATGGAAAGCATCAGACATGCAAACACATACAAGTCAGTACTTCTAACCTTTCTAACATGTTTTTTTTTTAAACATAAACAGCTTAGGTAAGTAAGTAAGACGCTTGTCTTCCCATTTAACTTTTTTCAGTATTCTGTTCGGGACCATTCTCTAAAGAACCCAGCAAAAACCATATTTGAACTGTATAAGCTTGTGTGTTTTGCTTACACTGTACAGGATGATGTGCATTAAAGAAAAGTTTCTCCATATGAATCAAGTGACAGTAACTGAAACGAAGATTTGGAAGCCTCCTCTCTAGGATGCCTTTTTCAATTGTGACTTAGACACAAACAGTTAAAAAACTGATGTATGAAATATCTTTAAACAAGTTTTTAAATGGAAAATCATCCATTCATTATGCATCATTTCAGCGAGGATCAATGCTTTTACAAAAAAATTAATCCATTACCTGATTAGAAATGCTTCACACGTATCAAATACAAATTAATATGCAAAGCAGAATATTTTTTAAGCATTTGCAAATATGCTTGGTTGAGGATCTTTAAGTACAATAATTCTGAAACTGCTTTATAATTTCAAACACATTTGAAATGCTGTGTGTAAAGTCAAATTTTCCAGTGCTATTAATTCTGATTATATTATGGTTATATTATGATTAAATTTAATAAATGGTTGCTTGAAACGAATCATCAAGTCATTAGGCCATTTCTTTGCTTTCACAATTCCCTCAGCTGTTGTAGCTTCACCTACATTTGTATCACAAAGGTTTGTAGCCACACTGGAGCTGGTCAGTGTGCCTGCATTATGCTAATAAGCAACCTCTGTATGTCACATTCTTGCACTATTGTAGGCGTTAAATGTGTGTCAAACACTCAAGCGCTAAATCCTTTATGACTTAGAAATGTCTAACAGCTATTTACACATACATAGGTGTGTGTGTGTTTGTGCGTGTGTTAAAATAGATAATGGAGACAAGACTGATGGTTCATTTGTCTTTGCTCTATCACTGAAACACATTGAGAGACTTTTGATTTTAGCAGCTGTGTATAGAAAAGCAGTCCAGGTACATAAGGCTTTTGGTCATGATGGCTGCACCTTTGATTGCTGTACCTACTAATTAGCCTACCAGCATCGGGGTGGATGATGCCAACATCTACCTCCTGCACTGAGCTCTGACTCACCTGGAGAAGTCTGGAAGCACTGTGAAGATCATGTTCTCTGATTTCTCCAGTGCTTATAACACCATCTAGAATGGTCCAGAGCTGTCAGGAGAGGACCATCACCTGTCCCACTGGATACCGGACTACCTCACTGGCCACCCACAGTATGTGAGGACACAGGGCTACGTCTCTGACAGGCTGGTCTGCGGTACCAGGGCCCCACAGAGAACTGTCCTGGCACCATTCCTGTTCATCCTGTACTCTGCAGACTTTTCTATCAACTCCCCAGGCTGCCATCTACAAATGTTCTCTGATGACTCTGCCATAGTTGGCCTCATTACAGGTGAGAATGACTCAGAGTACACACAGTGGATTTGGGACTTTGTGGACTGGTGTCAGTGGAACCATCTCCTGATCAACGCAGAGAAAACCAAGGAGCCGGATTTCCGCAGGCGCAGATCCACCACACCGACACCAGTGGAAATCCAGAGACTCTTGTAAGTACCTGGGTGTTCACCTGAACAAAAAACTGGACTGGAGTCACAACACTGATGCTCTTTACAGGAAGGGTCAGGTTTTTTGACTCTGTGGCGGTGTCAGCCATCTTCTATAGTGTTGTCTATTTGAACAGCAGCTTATCTAAAGCTAAGAGGAGCAGTTGGATAAGCTCATTAGGAAGGCCAGCTGTGTCCTAGGATGGCCCCTCGACCCAGTGCAGTGCAGGTGGTAGGAGACAGAAGAACTCTGGCAAAAACAACATCGCTCTTGGACAATGTCTCCCACCCCATGCATGAAGCTGTTGCAGAACTGGAGAGCTCCTTCAGTGACAGACTGCTGCATCGTAGCTGCACAAAGGAGCGTTATTCCAGGTCCTTACTCACATCAGCTGTTAGACTTTATAACCATCAGTGCTCCCAACAAACAGAAAAAGTTGTTTACATCCCTGCTGTTATTGGCACAGTTTTTCCATTTTCTGTAAAAAGCCTGTTGTTTTGTTTAAGCACAAATATACAGCATATTGTGTACATTTAAAAAATATTATCCAACTCAGTTGCACATTTCTTTGAATCTGAGTATGCTATTTTAAATAACTGTACAGTATTTTTTTCTTATGTTGAAAATTGTCCTCACTTACTGTACAGTCACTATTTTATTTTTCTTTTCTTTACTTTTGTGTGAATCTGCACATCTACCTTTGACTTTGCTGCTGGAACACTTGAATTTCCCCAATAAGGGACAATAAAGGATATTTCTATAAAGAATATTTATGCAACACAAACATTTTTATTTTTTTCTCCTCATTTTTGCCCACCAGACAATATGTTTTGTGTTTTCAAGTTGTCTTATCAACATTTTTCACTGCATCCTTACAGGCTCAGGAGACTAAAGGAGGAAACGACAAATCTGTTTTATCTGTCAAGGTTTCTGGGGTATACAGCAGTGAAACTTGTACTAAACCCAGGAATTGACATTGTTGATGTTGATATGACATCAACATTACTTAACAATTTCACTTTTACCAATAATTAAATTTTTTTTAAGCATTTCCACAGTCTAGAGAAAATACGGAGGCCAGACTTTTCTGTGTGCTTGTTTATATTATGTGACAGTAAATTGTTTTTTGTCACCAAAGCCATTAGACTAGAGTATTATGAACTTTTCAATTCCCAATACAATTTCATAAGACCACATATAGGACCGGGAAGGTAACTGAGCACATTTACTCAGGAACTCAGATTTAATGTACTTGCTTTCTGCAATAACTTTCAAATATTTTGAATTCAGTTATTTAACTTTGTCCAACATTTTATTTCTGTTGAAGTCTGAGTTATTTATTTTGCAGATTACTTGCAATATTATAGATCATGCTAATCAACAATGTATACATAGTTAAAAATCAATAACATCTACAACATTAAAGAGATATCTACATCAAAAAATTAATAATTATGATCCAATAATGCCATGTATATAATTCTGAAAATTCCACATAGTAAGTAAATTAAATGTAAGTACCATGAATATGTTTTGATGAAACAGCCTGTGCAGTGATTGGGTTCTTCAGTAGTTTAAAAGTTCAGCAGAACTTTTAAAGTTTTTTTTTTCCATTTGCAACAGAAGAGAGATTCTTAAAGTTCCTTTGCCTGTGAAAGCAACTCACTCCAAAACAAACCATTTTTAAATAAGAAATGGACAAATAGACTTCTATACTAGAGTTTCCCAATTTTTAACTTTTAATTAATTAATTAATTAATTAATTAATTAATTAATTACAAGATTAAAGATTGATAATTTTTTTCCGGGGGGTGATCCCCTTATTTCTTTGCAATGTCTCTTGGTGACATTTCATTAATGGAAGTTTCGAGCAGTTTAATCAAGGAGTCACTTCTTTAATACCTTCTTAAGACCCTTGGACAGGATTCGCAATGCAGCAAGCGATGGGGAAGAACATACTCTGCTCTTCTTTTATATATTGCTTTGTCCTAGATGGAATCTTGCAGGAATCAAGGTCAGCTGCTTCTATAAATGTACTTGATGAAATCGAGTAAAAAATAAATAAATAAATACTTCCTAGGGTCTTAGAATAGTCAAGTCTAAACCTGAAATGCATATTAAAATGCTGTGTGATTGATACAGTATTCTAGTTTATTTTAAATAAATCTTAGAAGAAAGCTGCTGGAGAATCATCCTATTATTCTAGTGCTATCTGTACATAAAAAAATTACATCACAAAGAGAAACTCTACATCGTCTACATTGCTGTTTGTTACAACATAAATAGTATGGTCAAAGACCTATGTGTAGAAAACTCATTTGATGAGCTTCTGCAGAGTTTTCTCCTGATGGCTTTCTATTTTTTTTCCAATGGCCATTTTATATAAGCTCTTTATGCTGGTGTTGCCAAGCTTCAGGTATTTTTTTAAGTTTAGCAAAATCATTCCACCTTATTCAGAAAAGTTACACTTCACACAGAGAAAAAAGAGGAGAAAGAATATGACTACTAAATGAGATCTAAATGAGCAATTTGGGAATATTAAAATAATCCACCCTCTGCGAGAGGGATAAATCCACTCTGACTAAACATTTGACATACAGTATTTAAAGCCCTAATGATTAAATCAATCACAAAAAGGTGGACATGGAGCCATATAAATAAACACATCTTTCTGTACCATAAAATCCTTTTAATACTCTTGGATTTACCCAGTGACCCCATGGAAAACAGTCTTCTATATGTTGTTTAATCCTATTTATATAATAAAACTGCTAAATTAATAATAAATAATTGAGATTGCTGAGAGGCTCAATATAAGGAGATAAAAAAAACATGAATTACATATGGGTTGGTTCCAAACTGTCCACCCCTTTCGTGATTGGTCAAGCCTTCAGTGAGCTGATTTACAGGCAGAACTGAAAATTTCATTACATTGAACAAAGTTCACTGACATAAGAAGAGATGTTAATAGTAAAGTAGCCTGTAAATGACTGTAAATACAAAGGTTGGGCTGTGTCGCATGTGATTAACTTATTGAAAACACCCATAAAGTATTCCATTAAATATTCAGAATGCTGTCAGTCAGTGAAATATGACTGCATTGCCTTCCCTCCCTTTGATCAAAAAGTGATGTTTGTTGATAACAAGCTGCCTTCTGTTTGCCGAGCGCTGTAAATCCAGCTGCTGATGGCAAAAAACAAGATGCTGAAGCACAAAAATACCAGAAAACACCCCAGAGAGACATGAATGAATAAATAGGGCTGGCTCTATATTTAGCTTCAGCATCAGCATGGAGTCAGCTCTTCTGATGAGGCAAATGAAAAGTTGCTCCACATTTGCATGAAGTGGGGCTTTTGTTGTCTGGCAGTACAATATATGTGTCACCAGCTAATTAGAGGAAGAAAAACACATCCCTCTATCAATAGTTCCTTTGATCAGGAAAACATTAGAGGTTTTGTCAGTAGTCAGTCACACTAAAATAAAAAGTTGTCTTTTTCTCCTTTTTTTCTATTAACTGAAACTAGAAATGAAATAGATTTGCACATTTTATGTGCAGACCTGTTCTGATTCTCTAAGTTTTAATAGACTTTAAAGAAGAAATGTCTCGCTTGGCATTAATTGGAAGCATTCATTGGATATCTTAATGACCCAGTGGCCCCTGAATGATGGTTTCACCTATGTTGTTCCCTTTGTTCACTTCAAATGATACAATATGACAAGTTTGCCAGTATTACACCCACACTTGCCTTATACATGCTGAAGCTTCACGAAAACTCACTCATGTAGCACAAAAAGATCTAGTTGATATAAATAGAACACATGTTTTGGGTACTAAAAATCCTTCCCTTCCCTGCAGACTCATGCACCTGCTCTGAACTATTCACATGTCATTGCTGTGAAGGCTTGGGTTAAATATTTTGCTAAAAGGCGAATAACCCCTCTTGTCAGATATTCCCCATCATATTTCCAGCAGGGATAGACCTAATGACATGATGATCAGTATGTGTAATGTTTGCCTGTTACCCTTGTAGCTTTAGCCTAAAGAGTTCATGTTTTTCTTTGTACCCTTAAAAGCTCTTTAAATGCCACTCATCAAACTCCAGGCAGGCTGTCATATGCCCTGCTCTAGTGCTATCTTTAAAGCCACTCCACTAAAGGCCTGATTAATAGAACACTGATGACAAGGCCATGCTTCAAGGAGGTTCTCTTATTTCTGCAATTGAGTTCTGAGGGTTTTTCTTCAGGCTTCTTAGTCAGTTTGCTCACCTTCTTATTTAGCTTTCAAACTTGAATTATTAAGGTTTCTGTCTTCACAAAATGATGAAAACTTTAAAAATGTTTTATTCTCTTGCTCTAATACTGGAACAGTTACACTTGGCTTGGACATAATGTGGGTCTTTTTTTCCTAACATGTATTGTAAAATTGTGTGGCTTTTGTATATACACATGTGTGCCATTCTAAACTAAGTCATGTGGAAGCTTAAGCCAATCACAAACTTCCTAATTGAAGTTCCAAACTGAAGGTAATTGAAACAAACACTACAAAGCTGAAGTGCCAGAGCAAAAATGTCAGTGTTTTTTGAAAAACTTTGGGTTTGCTTTATGTATAATACTGGAAAATAAAATGTGTCACTTATATATCATATATGAATATCAGGTTTATATTAATAGGAAATACCGGTGTAAATCGAAATGTACAATAAAGTATGCAATAAGTGCGTCTGATGTTTTCTGAGTTTTGTTTGAATCCTTGCATCACATAGTGACTCAAATTTCACTAACTCAAATTTCCAGCAGTGATACCACTTTCAGTGTAATTAAGATTGTGTAATCTAAATGGTCACCTGTTGTGTTAAACAGTGTTTAGGAAACAGTGTTTTGCTGTTGACAATCATTGCCATCATTAAACCCTGGCAGCGATTTGAGGATATATTATTCTCATTAGAGTAGTTAGTCATTTTGCTGAAAAATGTCCCCCTACAGCAATATTATTACTTTGTTCCGTGCACTGCTACTTTGTACATACCATTTAATCCGGTTTAACTCAATTTAGATTGAGACGTACGAGGAATCAACTTGCAAATGCTATGTATGCAATCATATAGACATTGCAGTTTTTACAATGTGGGGATTGCACAACAATGGAGACTTTTGTAAAGCTCAAGAAACAGCTGTTTGTGTACCGATGGACTGATCTCTTGGGGGCACAATTGTGTTCTGTCCTCTTTTGAGGAGTGACGTTCAAATGGGATCAATACAAATCACAATTTATGTCTACTGCTAGTATATACTAATGAGCCAAAACATTATGACATTTTCTGTCTAATATTTTGGTTCCAACAATGATATAGATACATTTAATGTACAAGCATAGAGCCTGTGTGAGTCTGACTTGCCACTTAACCTATCACCAAATAATGTTTTGTCCCTTTTCAGATCTTCAGGCCTGATGGCCTTGATCTTCATTAAAGCTGCTCATTTCCTAGTCTCTCTGTAATAAATTATTGTCTATTATAAATAAAACCCAGGCATACACCACGTTATAATTATATCACTTTACTTAAAAGTGGTTGGAATACTGATTTTTTTTTATATGTGGTTAGGTGTAAGGATATGATGTGGATATAGGAAAGTAGTATATCTAACTGTCTTGCCTAAAACTAGTGTTTCCCAAACCCTAATCACTGAATCCTGCTTCTGTTTCCTTATCCCCATCACACCACACTTTTAACCATCCTCTAGTACAACTTGGAGGTTTGCATGGTTGGATGGTTTCCACAGTCTTATCTGGACCCTAAACATATGTAATACTTAAAGGCACAAGTCTGAGTACTTAGTCTTGCACACCATTCAGGTCTTGAGAGTGTAGTGCACAGGGACAGCAGTATGGCATGTACTGTCAAGAGCAGAAAATCAGGTCAAGTATGGGAGTTTCTAATACTGAATATTCTCAGCAGTGAGCAGATAGCATAAGCCCTAAGGGGGGAAACCTGTATCAGGCTGCCCACCCTCCGAAATTGCTTATTTGATGGAAGCGCTACAAATGTGTATAGCCTCCACCGAACTCATAAAAGTCCTGACACAAATATATAATATGCAGTATCTATACAACGAACACATTTCTGGGTGTTGCTCTATTCTTCAACATCAATTTTTAGGTGATAATCAATCTTCAGGTGGTGATCCAACCTTATCTTTATTTATTGGACTGGCCAATGCATTTCAGATTGACTTTTATAGGAAAGTTAACAGGAAGCCTTCTAAATGCATTACACAATGGCATGGTATTCATGTAAACTGCCGACAAGTCAATAAGCAATAAAGACAGTTGGGCCAGTTGGAGTTGAGGGACGATAGCAGATATAAGTTCCAGCATATGAGAAGTGTTTCACATATTAGATAGACGTGAAGCTCTGAGTCATACCAGCTCTGAGAGAACAAACAGCTGTGGTTCTAATCATCACTGTCAACAGCACATCCAGGAACTGTTACTCAAAACTGAAGAGGCTGTGTAGGCTGCAGAATGTACTGTCTGTCTGTTTCTGTTTCTATTGTCGGCACAAATGTATGTTATAATTATAACTCATTTCATTTTGTTTTTTCTTGTGCCAAAGATGAAAAAAACAGAAGAAAGGAATAAAAGCCATTACCCATGCTGTTATACGAGAGCGTATTCAAATACAACTACTGTCAAACTAAGTCCCATTGTATGTGTTTGACGGTGACAATCACAGAAGGCGCTATTTAAAATCAAGTCTGTATCTAAGAAGCCCTTGAGCTTTCAGTGGGCTAAACGGCAGGTTAGGCAGACAGTGCACGTCGTAACACCATAGAAAGCTGAGAGTTTGGTTGTTTTTTTCACTTCTGGCTGACAGAAAATAGCCCAGATCCCCTTCCATTCTCAATCAATACTTTTTAATCAAGGCGGACACTTTTTCAGGTCACTGACAAGTTTTTGATGAAGAGACGTGTCTTTCGCAGGTTTTATCAGGGCCAAGGCTGAGATTTTTTTAACATCTAATTTCACATTCTGTTCAAGTCTTTAATAGGGCTTTATGATGGCTCAGAAGTGATCATCACTGTCTCATAAAATGCCCAAATACTTTTATGAGACAGTGATATCCATCTGTCTTTGTCAGAGATACTGCTACCTTATCTGCACTTGCATTTAAATAGCAACTAATAACTTAATAACTGGTTTTATTGCTTTCATATTAATATACATGTATCTCTGATGGTTGCAGGTTATTTACAATTCAGTACCTGTGAAATTGTTCGGTTCTCCTTAAACGTTTGCTAGGGAATGATGCAGGCTGCCAAAATCTATAATGCTGATGTCATTCAAAGGGAGTCAGAAGACAAAATCTGATGAGAGTTGTTGCTCGTAAGTTCCGATTTGTCTTGCCCATTGTCCATAATCACCTTTCTCACCATCTGGATGTGTGGAAATTATGATAAATATCCTGTGGTGGTGTGGTGATATTACCAACTGAAATTATAAATGCTTAAAATAAGTTTTAAAGTCACTTTTAATCATGCTTTTGTTTTGGTTGGTTTTTCTAGAAAACAGCAACAACCTGGCACTGAATAAAGCGAAGGAAGGGAGCATATCTATACACTAAGGACTAACTAGCTTATTGAAACCATGATAAAAATCACCATCAGGCTGGTAATCACAAAAGACATAAAATAAATAATGAAAGCAGAATCAATGCTGACAGACGTAAAATGAGAATCAAGGCAGAGTCCCAAAACAATGATGAACGAACGAATGACTACTAAGTCACAAGTGCAGTCACGACAAAATAAAATCGTACATTAAAGCAGGTGCAATTGATTCAGCTAATTAAAAGGGGCAACTCTTTCTGACTGTTTTCTCTTGTTAACAAAGACAGATATGTAACACACAGAAGTAGCTAATTTAGTCTAAACTTTTATTTCCCATGTGCCTATAATAAGGCTAATCAATTAGGAATAATGTGAATGCTCAGGAGCCAGGATGGCAAGAGATTTGACTGTTCCTCCCACTCTCCCAGCAGGGTGTGAATGCAACTCTTTAGAATTAGCATGCATAATGGCTAAATCGTTTCATTTCAATGGAGATTACTGCCATCAGTCGAATAATTGGCTCCGATGCACTAGTCACTTTTATTTAACTCACTTTAACTAAACTGCAAACCGCTGAACTAAAGAGACACGGTTTGGTGATTCAGTGGTAAATAAATTCCAGACTTAACTACTTTGCTTAAGAGATTTTTTTAAGGAAAAGACAATGATGACACCCCGACCATCTTTCTCTGTCTGGAAAAGCATGATGAGTCATTTATTTTGACACTTTACAAGGGCCTAAGCTACACAACTGAAACAACATTATGTCAAACCCATAAGCAGCAGAAATAGAGACATACTGGTTCTTTCCTACACAACCACCCAACAAGATTTTCACATTTCCAAAATCAACCTAGACTTTGACAATCATCTATGGAACAAAAAATAAATAAATCATAACATTTTTAATAATGTATAATAGGTAGTAAAATGTTCAAGTCAGAGCTCAGTAGAAAGTCATGTTGGATTTGCAAAGGCTAAAAGAAACACATGCTTTACCAACTTCACTTTCTAGATACATCAAGCAGACAATAAGAACCAATAGGTCCTGCATGATTGTGATTGTGCAACACTGGCAGCATTATTACTGGAAACCTCCCCACTGGATGTAGCTCTTTGTGCTTAGTGTAAGTAGGCCAAGGATTTATATGAAAAAGTATATATTTTTGTCCTTACTCTATAAAAGTACAACCCAAATGGCATAACAAAATCCTTAGCCAGTGAACAATTGAAGATACTTTATCACTGTCTAACTCTGTTTTCCCCCAGAACTCAGTTTATCTGTATCTATAAAAGAAGTCTTATTTAGCACAAAACGCTGCCTACTATAGCACAAATGAAAGAATGTCTAGGTAGAAATATATGTTTGGCCCTCAGGAAACTTCTACTTCTTCTTACACACATGAGAAACAAAACCTTAGCTGGCTTACACGTTTCTCCTAACATGTGTGGCAAGTGCATGCCTTCAAACACACCCACTTATCATTTTGATTAACTAGCTAATGCTTTACTGTTCACCAACCAGGGTGGAAGTTTTGGGAAAAGTTCACAAACACTTGCTGAAGGATGAGAAAACTATTCAGAGATCTCACCATCCAGACATTTTCTGATCAAAGCTCAGTCAAAGTAGGCAAAACACATTTTGCTGCACAGAAAAATCTGTTACAGTTTCATCAGCCAGTTTTTATATAATCTTCATGACTGTGGGATGTAGCAGATTTTGTTTGAATGTCAAGTTTGGTTTAGTTCTTTGAACTCAATTTGCTTGGGCAACGTTTTAAGCATATCACATATTTCCCGATATTTCTTTCACAGATCTCTTAGGAGAGGCTTCCAAACACACCCACTCTCTGAAGATATCTGCAGTGGAAACAATACATCTCAGCTTTATTTAAAAAAAAAGAAAAAGATCTGAGCACATCACTTCCAATGCATTACAACATGTGCCTAGCAGTATTTTCTTCCTGTCAGAGAAACCAGCTATTTCACCAACTGACAGTAATAGTTATGCTGTATTTGATGGTGCATCTAAGAAGTACAAATAGTAGATGCAATGCGTATTGATGTGATGCAGTAGTAACATAGTAGTGACCTGTAATTTGTAGGACATTCACATTGTAAGCTGAAAGTAGTGTACCATATGCTGGATGCAGAACATAGACATATATAGTATAGTATATAAATGGACATAGCCACCTAGACATCATGGAGTGTTTTCTTAAGCCAAAAGCTATCATATTTGAATTAGGGCTGGAGCACAAGCTCAAATAGCAAACTGTGTGCATGCAACACAAAAACATTAAAACATTTAAAAAAATACATTTAGCTAAATAGAAATTTAAAACTGCAATCAAACCTTAAATTGAAAGAACAGACTATTCTCTGCTAGACAGTGTTGCCTGTATCTGTCCTTGTGGTGGAATTGAAAAGCTCTATTATAGAAGGTGCCCTGCTGTCTGTCCAGTAAGTACTGGCGGTCAAGAATTATCCAAAAGTGTATTGAAATGTGTCTTATTTGCAGCCAGTCACAGAGCCAGCCTTCTTAATCAGTTTAGTTAGTTTGACTGTATCACCAGAGCTGACGGTGCTTCCCTCTGCTCCCCCAGCTGACCACATAAATGTATACTCAAAGCTCACCACAACTGACTTATTATTATTATTATTATTATTATTTTTTTTAGAAAATCTTCAGCAAATTGTTGCACACATTAGACGATTTCAACTTTCTTAGGAAACAGAGACTCCTATTTTCTTGTTTTTCCAGATCAGAAAGTTCATATGGAGACCCCATTATAGACACAGGTTGTGGAGTTGTCCGCCTCATTCTTCCCCTCATGTATACTTCCAACCATTGCAGAACTGTGCTACTGTAGGTGGCAAGTTGTAATGAAAGTCTGAGGTGTCCATAGTGTACTCACCAAAATTGAGGCACCATCTTCAACCATCTATAGCATACAGCAAGCCACATTATTTGTTATATAATTTCATAAAAATCCTCTCAAAGGCACCAAATATAATCAAAAGCCCCAGCTCAGCGACTCCGATTAGTGGCAGTCAGGCTTAGCAGACGGTTATCAGCTACACTAGCATCCTGGTGCACCCGTCAATCAAAATGGCTAGGTTTCATTTTTCAGCCCCAGAAGCTGCCACTTGATTTGGCCAAGATATACTTTTTTCTTCTTTTTTTGGTGACAGGGTTATTGATAGGTTTGTAGCATAAACCTATTCGCTGGAACGTTCAAGACAATTCAATTGCACAGCAAAGGAAGACACGAGTAGGCAAAGTTCTTTATGTTGCTCTCGTCGGCTCCCCCCGTAACACTGCTCTTTATTGAGGTTACATGAGTATGCATAGGTTTATTAACGTATGACGTCTTACATAGGTATACATGTGGACAAAGAATACCTTGTCTGTGTGTCGTGTAGGTGTGTGTGTGTGTGTGGGGGGGGTCACGATGTGACCCTGTGAAGACTCCCCAGAGCTGGTGCCAGGAGTGTAGCGGTCCATCTGAACAAAAGGCTCTTATACTTAACCAGATACAGAGAAGGTGTCCTCCTATACCATAAATCAGTAAGAGCAGATATAACCTTTCTCCTGACCTTAAGTTGTGTGTGCATGCCAGAGTGCTCTGGGAGGCACACAGAGTCTCCACAGACTACTACGGATCAAACCGCTATCAATCTACAACTAATTATAAAACTCTAAGCACATATGAGTAAATATTTCCAAGCATAAATGACAATCCACTATATAAACCTGACAGTTATCGAGACACAAAATTATACAATATTGTCTGCAAGGCTATTTCAAAAGGGAAACTCATCAAGCAATAAAAAGAGAAATACTCTAAGCTACAAAACAAACAGGTTTTTTCCATTTAAACTTCAGTAAACCAGAGTCACCATCTATGTCCTTGAAGTCATCCAAAAACTCACTAAGTCTTTGTTTCAATACTTTAAATCACTCAATAGCCATGGAAACATGTTGATTCTTCCTGAAAACACTTGGCATGTTAATTGATTATTAGTAAAAGACTCTAAACAACCTTCAACTCAAATAGCTCTAACTACAACCAGTCCACAAAGAGCTACATTTCTCTTGATCTATATAATTTATAAAGATCAAATCAATATTCCCTTAGCTATTATCAAAATTCAGATTATGGAGTAGGAAGTGTGTGGAGGTTGAGTGGTAGGTGCACTATGGAAAGAGCTGATTGACTTTTAACACATCAGTTAAACTGGAATAATGTGATAGAATGACTATTTCCATTCACCCAATGAGTTCCAGAACACTGATTGGCTAACATTATTGATATTCTGTCTTATTTACCATTGTTGCTCTGAAGTTTTTGTATAGATTTCTAATTTGTGTAGTGATTAACACCTATTACATCTCATCGCATGCTGCAAGAAGGGCAGGATGAAGAGTCTCCTAATTTAATTGTCTAACACAGTGATTTTTATAATATTAGCTGCTGTTGAGGAACTGCTGGAGTTAAGTGATGAGGGGGACTTAACGATCACACTGCACACTCTGCTCAGGTCCAACTGAGTCACAATCGGCCCACCTCTTTGAATGCCATGCTTAATCATGCCTGAGCGTGGAACACAGCAACACTCCTTAAACAAATTGGACATTGGGGTTCAAATGTGCTTGGGGGCAATCATCTTTCTGCCCACTTTCTTAAAGCCAATCAGCCTCCACTCTAGATTCTTTAAATTGCACTGCTCATATTTCATTCTTCCTTGTAGATTCAACCATGCGACCCACCTTGTCTCCATCCCCAACTAATGCAAGTCACTCATCCGGCCCAAATTCCTGTCACTGCTATGATGTGCCATTGGAATCTAATCGCCAGATAGCATAATTGAATTCAGTATAGCAATAAATCATGTTAAATTCCCTCTAATGATCTCTTCTTATTGAAATACAGTAGGAGGTTAATGAGTTTAAGTTAATGAGCAATGGTATCTGGTTAAAATCTTCCATGTTTTACAGTGACTGTAGCTCAACACCGATTCAAATCAGTGAAGAATATACAGCAGTTTGCATGCTGCACAACACACAACCCTGCTTTATTTGTCCATTAGTGTAGGTTGTGGAATACTTCTCTGTGTGAACAACTCTGTAAACTTCCTATAAGGTCTAAAACTAGTGTTGTCAAACTATAGGCTCACCATAATGTCCCCTGGCAGCGAAACACAATTTACAGTCTCCCTTTGTTTCTGGCTGACCCTGTTTATCCTTCACAGTGCCCTGAGATTCTAAACCTATAAAACAGGTATTATTTTCCTCAGCTAGTGGCGTAACTTGTTGGAATATTTTACACAGATTCTGTGGCAGGTATCATTCAGAAGGAGTTTGTTAGTGTATGGCCCTAACCTCATCTAAAGGTATCATTGAATCCATGACAGCTGTCTACAGTTACCAAGAAGTAAGGTAGAAACTGAGAAAATTATGGGGAGAACAAAAATATGAAACCAAGCAGAAAGGAACTGACAAAAGATTGAATGTCAGACTGATGAGTAAGGAAGAAACTTAAAAAAAAGGCAGAAGGGAAAAGCTTTGAACCCTTAAAAGTCACAAAGGAAAGGCTCGACTTTACAAGAAAAATCAACAATATCAAAGCAGTTTTCACTCTTGATCATTCAAATGTCTGTAGTCTAATTGGAGATGTAGAGTATATCAGATGTAGCAACATTTTTCCCACATCATTTTCTTTTGTAATGTCAACAAAAAACATGTGGCAGATCCAGACCTCCTTTTGTTAGTCAGACTGGGCAGATGGCGTGAGTAGAGGAATGAATGACACAGTGTTCAGAAACTGACTCACTTCAGTTATTTAATTTTTTTTAAAGCAAACTGTTCTGATATTCTCCATGTTTAATACTACATCCTACAGACTGGTTAAAATGAAAGACTTAACCTATTTGATAAAACAGACAACTGCATAGTTTTTAATTCCCTGATTTAAATCTGCCTCTTTTTTTAGTTGTACCATACCATTTCTGTATTAGGTACTAATATAGGAGAGTGCATTTACAGAAGACTCATTTACTGAAATCAATCTGTTGTTTTGCCCAGTGCCACATGCAGAGCTGACTGTGTTCTGCGTATATTTGACCCTGTTATAATTTGTATACATACAGTACATGATATTTATTCCAAGCCTCTATTAGCATCTAGAAGTAGTTTCGATTCAAATTTAGGCCTTTTGAATATAGGAAGTAAAATAAAAATAAGGAAGAAATGACAGGAGGGAGGCTGGGAGCATAAAAAAATCAGGGGGTGAGGAAGGAACAATAAAACCAATCAGGGAATCAAGGAATAAGAGAACTAAAGGAAGTAGAGCTTGATAAAACAGAATCCAGCAGAGAAGGCCGAAAGAAGAAAGAACAAGGCAGGGGAGAGAAATTCAAGGAAAAGAAAGAAGGACGGACAAAGAAGGCTAGATATAAACTGGGGGGCTGAGGAGGGATGATCAGGTATTGTGAAATGCTTTGTCTGTTCTTACTAATGACTGGCTAAAAATCCCACACTATAATTTGGAATAAAATGGGAATAAAAACGTTTGACTTCCACACATTGAGTGCATTAGTTTATCATCCTGACATTTAACAGTTTCTTGGTTAATAATGCAGCTGTGAGATCAGCCTGAGGACTATCAGTTAACTAATAAGTGCACAACTAATGCCACTGTGTGGTCGACATGAAACCTTAGTGCTTGCTTGTTTTCAGCACTTTTGGGGCATGATTATAACAAATAGATGAGCATGATGAACTAAACTTATTTCACTTCATTCCACCCTTAAGACCTTGGCAAAAACACCATGTTAACTTGAAGTGGATAGATTCATACATTGCTGCTTAGGGATATCAAATCCCTTCCCCCATTGGAATCGGTTAGAGGAAGCAATGTTAGATTGAGATGAAGTGAAGGCTTTGAAAATTTAGTAGTAAGTAAAGTTTTTGTACTATATTTATCCTTAAAGCAACCTTTGTAGGTGTAGCTCACTTACAACATTGAACTGCTAAATAGACACAGTAAACATGATCCTGTCAGGATGTCTTTGCAGGAATGACACTTTAAAAGCTTTTTGAAACTGGCGCCGTCATTCCCAGAAAACAGCTGGATATCATCTTGATTTCCATAGCTGTAGCTAAATAACCTGCGACACGGCTTTGCTGGAGTTACTGTGGCTGGCAGCATTCGATTAAAATGCCTCTGTCTTCTTATGCAAGTAACCCAGTTCCTTGGTGAAGCAGGGATCTACGGGGAAGCAATTAAAATCCAAATTCTTCCCAGTATGTGGACTTCACAGGGAAAAAAATCCTTGGACAGCCTAATGTTTGTTTGGTGTGTTGACTAGTGGTTTTCTTTAGATATAAGAAATGTTAAGGGGGGGGGATAAAGGACAGAAGGAAGGACAGCAGAAGCAAAATGAAAAAGAAAGCGGGGATTAAAATAAACGAGAGAGGAAGGAGGGGATAAAATTCAGAGCCAAGCAGAGATGAGTAAGGAAGTAAGAAATGAAGAGAGAAAAAAAGAAAGAGGGAAGTAAGACTTGCAAGATCAAGAAAAGGAAGGAAGGTAGAGTGTGTGTGTGTGTCGGGGGGAGGGGTTAAAAAGGGGCAACCAAAGATGGAAGCTTACTTGAAAAGGATTAAAAAAAAAAACTGGTGAAAGAATGCAAGGATGAAAGGAACTGTCAATAAATACCAATATAAAACTCTATTATTTATCTATTAAGCTTCTGATTATAGTCAAGCAGCAACAGAAAGGAAGACTGCCCTTCTGTTTATTTGTTCTCAAGTCAGACTCTGTGAGTTCGTGTGTGAACGCACTATGCACTGACCTTGAATTCCTCCTGCGGGCAACAAACAATCCAAAGTTGTTCTCTTCCTCCCACGGATGAATGTTGCAAGGTGACGTTTGTGTGTGTGCTTGTCTGCATGTGTGTGTGTGCGTGCGTGTGTCCTCCACCTCATCCGTTCACTTTTTCACCTGCAGGAAAACAATGCGGAGAGACAGGGAGCAGGATGGGATGAGAAATGGCACTGATCTTGGACATTTGTGTGGCTTCTAATCCTGTTTATTTAGAAGAAGAGAGACGAGTGGCCCTAGAAACCTATAGCTGAGGTCTGGAGTTTGATCTGTTTTTTTGGGGGGCAGCATAATTTTGAAACCTGCCTCTATATTTGCTGCTTGGGTTTATTATATGTAGTAAGATACATGACAAGAATTCTTTATGACTGGTGTTTTGTTCTTAGACAATTTATTTGTTACATTTTAGGGGGAAAATGCATAAAATAAGCATAGCGTCAACACAATTTTAAAAATCAATGTTCCCAACACAACTGCTGTGATCATGATCCTCACCTTTCTAATCTTTAAAGATTGGCTCTAATAACGATCAGATCAGGATTTAAGCACACACAGTCTATCAATTAATTAATAAGAAAATCAGATACCTGTAAAATGTGAACTGTGTTTAAACTACCTCTTTAAGTTTTATTAAGACATTTACCTAAGACTGGACCTCTCTACCATCTTTGCATAGTGTCTGCCTTACAGTGTTTTTACTTGAGCTATCAAATAAAAACAGTTGAACTGGTCTAATAATAAGGTTTGTTGTGGATTACTCAAAAAGTAATGCCTCCCACATTATCCATTCCTTTTTTGAAATTTATGGGTCATGTTGCTTATTTAGTCTTTGAAGTAAAAATACTTGTGTTACTCCACAACACATCCTGAGATGTTACATAATTACCAGTTAAATTTAGACTACCGCTCCAAACACTGGCACAGATCTCTATCCTAATGAGGAAACAAGGTCTTTCTATTAGTGTTTGAGCGCTCTAACACACTGACAGCAAAGTTGGTGAAATCCAGGTCAAGGAACACTTCACAGAAAAGTCTTGCCAACTGTAGCAACCTTTGACTGCTTGGCTGGGGTCGGCATATACTTATGTTTTTTACTAGTTTATGCTGGTATTTTGTCGTTGCAGAAACAGAGGGAGATCTGATTTTATGTACGTAGAAGCAGATAGTTTTTGTAGTTTGGGTTCAGATTGCATTTTACCTTCTTATGCTTTGTAAGCTTGTACATTGCTTTACCATTTTGCCCTTCCTTCACACAAACTTTCCATCTGCAAAGACTGCATATAATTAAAGAACGTGTGTTTTGAAATGCTTTGTTATGCACTGCATTGTTTCTTTGCTGAAAAATGTTAAGTTGTTTTGGTATTGCTTAGATCTTTCTAATGAAGATGGTGTTTACTGATAGCTTATCATTGACTGGAAATCAGTGTGGTTTATTATTTAAAACTCACACACGCACTTGTACATTTTAGCTTATTATTTTCTCATTTTACCTGACTACGTCATGCCTAAACTTAGAGTTGCACTGCTGGGTAGTAAGATGTGTGGGTATAGTTTCAATTTCAGGTTCACACCATAGGCACAGTTTTCTTCTAACCTTGAACCTACTGTTGTTCCCTACTGTGTGGCTCCATCATACAGCCTTGGGTCAACATGGTAATAAAGGACGCTTCTTTGCGTCATGCTGACTTTGCAAATCACTTCAACATGTTTTCCAGGCAGGTGCCCGCAGCGTACATCACTCAGCCACCAGCCAGCTTCTCTTGGAGCTAAGTGCTGTGCCAATTATTGCATGACACCATCATCCATATCTGTTCTCATGGAAATTCATAATTTATGACACATCTTCATTTCTGCCTCCAGGGACCTGAATGCTATTATCCTGCCAAAGTGAGATCTGATTGGGCAGCTGCTATCTCAGTTGCTTCTTTGAAGTCTCATTTCTTCAAGTGCCCTTCTAAAGTCACTATAATGTATCATTGTGCAGCAGATATCCAGCGAGCCGCAGAAACACCACCTATTGACTCTGAGTGGAAACTGTAAATCTTTGGCTGAAACCTTTAGAGTTGCCGGGTTAATGCTCTAATATTTAAATCCATATCTATCTGAACACAAAAAATCCTCCCAGTTGTCAGAAGACACTCCCAAACAGACTGAATAACTACTTCAGTGCATTAATTTTAACATAAACACTCTGCCTGTAGTTAGATATAAAGTTCACAAACATCTAAATCACATCACAGCCTGTTAGCTTTAAATCACAGTAGGTTTGTTCTGTTTGCCATTTGGTCCATCTTTCTAACATTTCTGTACTGTTAGCTTAACTTTTCCACCTTTAACCTTAGCTTGACTGTTTTAAACCTTAAAACTAACTTTAGCCTAATGGTTTCAACCTAAAAATACTAATATTTATTTAGTTTTTTTGAAAAAGAAAGAATAAAAACCACCACAAGTTTAAATTTAAACCTCGGTCCATTTTTATGACATGTGCTGTAGAACATTAGTAACATTTTATGAACTTTTTGTGTGCTACATAAGTTTGTAATGATTTATTCCTTTAATAATATTTGGGGGGTCATTTCAAATATTTTATAGAATTGATTTATTGTAAAGTATTCTTCCACTAAATGTGTCACAATTTATTGATTATTTTCAACTTATGGGATGTAGCTTGGCTATTCTTTTATTCTAGTATTATTATTTGCCAAGATTTTATATAAAATAATGTACCATTAGCCCGACTTTTACACATATTACCCAGTAATGGCTTATGTTTTCAGCCCTAAATTTTCAATTATTACCACATTAATCCTCAGACATATCAACCTAAAACTCTACTTGCATTCCTGAGTTATAAACATGTTATTAAAATCTATCATACAGTGATCATTATGCCTCCTGGCTGACTACAGTTTTTTCAGCCGGCACAAAATGAAAGGTTAAAAAGGGACGTTACATATTTCAATACATCCCTGATTAACATGAGTCAGCTAATGAATCATTCCTGCAAACCTTGTAGGTTGAATAGTTTTTGAATGTGCTTTACATTTTCTGCCTTGTAGAATACCAGTGAGTGATATTACCAGAGAATGTCATTAAGAACTCTTTGTTCTTTGGAAAAAGGCAGTGAAAAGATAATAACATTGCAATTTGTTATGAGTTGTCCTCGTGTAATTGTTTCCCTTTGAAAAAAAAAGACTTCATTGTTGTATGATTCATATAACACCAGTCACATCAAGCTGTCACAGAAGCTGCACAGTCCACCTTTACTCAAGTTTGAAAAAGACAGGCAATTTGAATTTAGTTTGTGCTACCTGAGAATCTAACTGACAGTCTTAATCTTGTGCGCTGACACTTATTTAAGAACTTAAATTTTGCTTTTCCTTGTCTGCCCTTGTTGTTGCTCTATTCAACTGCACACAATAACACCACAATCATCACACCTGTCAAACCCAATACTTCACAATAAGTCTCCAATTGTAAATGAAATTTGTCTATTTTCCAGATGGCTGATGAAAAACCATCTGAACTATAAAATTATGGATTTTAACTAATGCACACAGCTCAGAAAGTTTCAAACAAAAATCCACACACATAAAAAAAAAAAAAATCCACCGAATTGAAGGATAAAGACGGCCTCTCACAGCGAGAGGAGAATTTTTATATATTATAATATATTAAAAATTCTCCTCTCGCTGTGAGAGGCCGTCTTTATCCTTCAATTCGGGTCGTCTACCAGAGCTTGAAGGTCATACACTGTGTCCTTGCTTTTCCTACGACTGCTTTCTACTGGACAGAGATCTCAGAGATCTTTTTTTTGTCCGCTTTGTCGTCTTCCTCCCTCCCTCCACTATTGCCTTCACCCACACCCACATTTTCTTGAGTTCTTCTCTCAGCCCTTTGTATTTCTTAAGCTTCTTCCTTCTTCCTGATGTCGCTGTCAGTCGGTATGGCTATATCTATCACTACAGCCGTCTTCCTCTGCTTGTCCACCACTACTATGTCCGGTTTGTTGGCCATCACCAGTTTATCTGTCTGTATCTGGAAGTTCCACAGGATCTTAGCTTGGTCATTCTCAACTACCCTAGACATCTCCCATTTTGATGTGCCTGTACACTATGTCAGCCACTTGGTTATGGCGTTCCATGTATGCCTTGCCTGCTATCATCTTGCACCCTGCTGTTATGTGCTGGATTGTCTCAGGGGCATCTTTACACAGCCTGCACCCGGGGTCTTGCCTGGTGGGATAGACCCCAGCCTCTATCAATCTTGTGCTGAGAGCTTGTTCCTGTGCTGCCATGATTAGTGCCTCTGCGCTGTCCTTCAGTCCACCTTTGTCCAGCCACTGGTAGGATTTTTGGATGCCAGCCACTTCCTCTGCAACGGGGAAAGGGCCTTTCCTTGGTAGATCCCGCACTTGATGGTAAATTGTGCAATTAGCTTAAAGTTGGCATCTAGTATTGTTTGCCACGTCTCATTGAGTTCCTGATGAAAGCTTTTAGGGTCCTGTGATCTTGTATACACTGAATAGAAGTGGACTACTGGAACAAGAAGGCATAAATGAGGAAGAGTTGGAGCCACTTCTTTTTAGGAGATAGTTCTTCAACTTCATTAGTAAAAAAGTTGGCTAAGAATGCCACAATTATTTTCTCCTCAAACATTTAGGTTATTAACAAACTTTTAAGTTTCACTTTATAAACTTTGGTTATTTTGCCTCAGAGCATATCGCCTAATTGCAGTTTGCCTCTTTGATATTTAACCCTATTCTTTTATTTAGAATTATTAACCATATAGCTTATAGACCAGTTGTGATGTAATGCTTAATACACGTCAAACACATCTCTGCATTTCTAAGCCAAATATCTTTTATATCACTACACTTGAAGAACTTGATAAAATAAATTGTACAAATGAGGACAGAGGTTTAAAGATAAAGATCTTGGTCATGCTAATGTAGTGCTCTCCTGCTTTTTGGGTAAATGAGGAGACCTACAAGAAAAAAAAATGCATGTTAATATTTCATATGGAAAGCTAATTACTTGTTACATCCTGCAGCGGGTGGAGGTGTTCTTAAGGCACTGTTGGATGATCTCATTAGTACTTTAAAGCCTACTAAGGCTTCCGCAGTCAATTTGCTAAATGCTAGCAAGTTATAGTCTTAATAAACCAGCATGCACTGGGTCCAGCTCAATGCTCGAGAACACGGCAGTCATTTTTACAGTTTATATTTTCTCGTTCTGGTCACTGTGACGTTAGAATCTAACACAATCTAACAGACCACACTGTGGCTGCGACATTCTGCCCCCATGTGTAAAGAAACTAATCCCAGCCTCTGACGTCGAAATATATCTGTGAATGCGCTGAAACAAAGCTGCTACAATGGGCAACCTTCCAAGACTGTGACTGGACATGGTAAAACATCTGTGAAAGGTTTAATCCCTCAAAAATGAAAAGAACAAAGAAAAAAAATCTAAAGCAAAGATTTAAAATGAAGTAGAAACAGACCACTGCCCCTTTTGATTATTAAGCATGAATCCTACTTATGTACTGCCTTTCTGGATATTTCCTGATCAAAGGTAAATTTCCCAAACTCCTGCCATAGAGAGATCTTAATACTTGTCTACAGAGCCAGCAATGGATATTTTAATGACGCATGCAGAGTTTAATGTGATTGTTCTGCTTGTCAGCATTACCTGAGAAAAAGCCTGTGGACTCATTTAGATCCTGCATACCACAGATCTGTGCAAAGTGCTTGTGAGTGTACAGACAGATGTCAGGGATGCAAGCTTTTCCTAATGCCTTTACTGAGATTTTTTTCTTATTATAAGTCTAAGCTGAGATATTTTGGCAGGTCGTGTCATAAGCTTAAGGCAGGAAAGAACTTGATTTGCAATTCTTGATCTGGACCAATAGCCAAGTCTTTCCTTAATGCTAGTGGTGGTGTCCTTATGGGTCAGAGTCTATTACAAACGAGAACCTTTCCTCACCCACCTCTCCCTCTTTCACTGAAGAGGAAATACAAATGTCTTGTGTTGGGTAAACAAAAATAAACCCAGTTGTTTCCTTCTCTTCTGTGATCTATTGCTGCCATGAAATGACACAGAATAAGGAGTCACAGAAAACTCCAGTCACAATGCACAGTGGAAAAAAAACACTCCAAAATAAAGAGCGTGAAAAGGAAAGAAAGAGGTTTTTTACGGATGACTGTGAGCTGAGGTCAAAGAACCCATTTAAATGGCTTCACTGCACAGAAAAACAGTCATACCTCACAGTTTTCTTTGCAACCTAGAATGGCAGCTATGTCATCCACAGCAGCGATTAGATTCAGTTAGCATTTCTGATATCACACAATAAGGGACCACTCAGCATAAATATGTAAATATTTAAATAAATGTGCATGACAGCAGAGCTCTGTAGTGAAATATATGCTGTAAATTTTATCACATGTGACAGCTTATATCAGCATGATGTGGTTTCCCATAATACTGCTGAGATTAAGTGATACGGTGCCATCAGTTTATTTCATTGGCAACTTCTGACTATCAATTGTGCTGTGGCAAAAATGCAGCAGTTATCCGTCTTTGCCCAATCCAGTCACAGCACACTGACATAAGAGAAACAACTAGAAACATACTAGAGATACGACAGTAATGAGAGACAAGGAAAAAGTGACCCTTACATGATGAATGCGCTCTTTTTACTTCTTTCACAAGCTTTTATGATTGAAGCTATAGATGTGCCTATAGCTCACAGCATCCGCTCAATATAGGATACTATTGACACAGCAGGTTGCTGCTCCTTTTCCTCTGCCTTTATTTTGGCTTAGTTTCACAGAAATACTAAATTTCCCTTTAAAGTAACAATTTAAATTAATTTTATAATTAACAAAATTTCTGAAAATATAAATAAATATGAAGACTATTCAGCAGTTTTCAGCATTTAGTCAACTAAATGCTGAAAACTGTAGTAGCTGCCAGCTGAATACTAACAGTATAAAATTTGACAATATTAATTTCTTTGTTTTTGTTCTTCTCCTTCTTCGTCTTCTTCTTATTATTACACTGCTATCACTTTCTATTTAAAAAAAAAAAGAATTTAATCTGGAGAACATACCATGTAAAAACTTCAGCATTAACTTCCTAGACAATACACAGCAGCACAGCATTAATCTAATACTCAACAATGTCAGTTCGCTGCACACACACAAACCCTGCATTAGCTGGTGTTACATCCAGTGTAAGCTGATGTGTCAAAGTACGTCTCAATGAGCTTTGGCAGAAACAGCATCTGCTGCATATTTCTAATTCGGCTTTCTATGGATTAGAGGAATACACTGAATTGCATGGTAACACAAAATACTTTGAATTAATGCAAAGTATTAAGAAAATATCTTGAGTGATCTTATTAGGTTCTTCGTACTGTTTACTGCATTTCATTTCAAATGAATGAGCTCTACTATGATAAAGGTTGGTTAAAAAGGGATCATGTCACCCAGATTACAAACCTGTTAATGTAGCTGTATTACTTATTATGTCATTTAAAGGAAAATGGTCTGCACACTACTAATAAACCTTTAAATTTCAGGGAACCTTGAACCAAACAATACTGTCCAATGAATCTGTACTTGGCTTTCATTTGTTCTTTCAATGAAACTGTCCTCCTCTTTGTTGTTTTCTGCAATCTTTTGTTTAACCCGTCGTTATGTTTAAAGCAAAGTAACCTCTAGCAGCTCTCTGCATAAATGAAAGTCTTTCAAACAGGTTCAATGAAAAAAGCATGATCTTTGATCTTGATGCCAACAATTATTATACAATGGAAAGTTTTACTGATGGCTACCAGAACAACTTGGTAATAAATGGTTTAATAGCATTTTCTTGATTTTTGTTATCAAGCATGCCTCCTTTAAAAACCCTGAAAAAATGTAGTCAGGCTATACCAAAACATTTCCAGATACATATTTGCTTAAGCATAAGCAAAACAGCAGCCGTTTTAAACTTCACTCTTTGCTTATGTTAGCTTGATGAATGCAATGCTGTGAAGCGAAACCCAACCAATAAAAAAGTGTTTCTTCATTTCCCTTTGACAGTCTTGGGTTTGTGTCTTTACATAAATGTATGTGGGAGAGTCTAACAATGTGATGAACAATGTTACATCCTAAAGCGTATGCACCCAGAAGAAAAGAGTACAGCCAAAAACCATTTTATGTCTGTGAGCCTTTCTCTGCCCTCATTATTGAGACATCAGGGATCCATATGCCTCGCACACACTTCCAAATCCACCCGAAATACAGAGACACGTGCATGGGCATAATTCATTCTCCCAGCAAAACAAAATCAATCATCATATTGGTTTTAGACGGCTGTTTGTGACTATCTCTGCACGTGAGGTTTGAGTCACGTGCCTGATCCTTCCCATTAAGCTAATTCAAGGCTTTACTCAGGGGCTAC
The DNA here is from genome assembly GCF_056152115.1 of Neolamprologus brichardi. Lineage (NCBI taxonomy): Eukaryota > Metazoa > Chordata > Actinopteri > Cichliformes > Cichlidae > Neolamprologus > Neolamprologus brichardi. The sequence goes on from NC_142122.1 coordinate 6,827,964, forward strand.
CTTTAAATCCTATGCTTAAGAATAATATGTAGCGCAAAGAAGCCATGGGCAGTGAATCCACTTTGTGACACCACAAAAAAAAATGCTTTCCTGGGCTGTGCCAGCATATTAACAAGGCCACTGTTTACTCGCCTACCCTGGCAATAAGCGTTGCCAGTACCCCGGCAGCCACCTGTTTACGCCCATAGGTGGCTGTGGATCGGGGAAAGTGCTGCCTTCTGCTCTTCCTGGTCAGAAGTCAACAGCCTGCCATCACACTTAATCCGTCCTGCAGAAAATTCTGAAATCCACTAGTAGTCTTTCTAAGGGCAGCATGACACCACAGCTTCATCTCCAATATTTCAATTGTTTTGAGGAACCATCATATCTGAAGCCCCCCCTCCCCAAATGCTGCAGGTGAATAACTGCTCATTCTTCTCTCTTCTTTGCTCCTCTTTTAACTCGGCTCTTCCTTCAGGCAACCCAAATTGAGCCAAGCTTGGCAGTCAGAGAAGCAATTTGTTAAAGGACTGTGGAGTGCACTTGTCTAATGTTTCATTAAATTATCCCTATTCACCCGCCTCTAGCCTGTAGTAAAGCCTCTTATGGATTTCGAGCAGCAGGACTGAGGTCAGCTGCAATCTGATATTTCTTTCCGTGGATGGAGAATGTTACAGAGTAACTCCAGCTGGGGTTGCAAGGGTCAGTGCTTTGTTTTTGCCATCATATGTGACACTGTGTCCCTCCAGCTGCTCAACAGAGGCTAACACAGACAATTAGGGAGCCGATAGCTACATGAGCTACACCATGTGCTTCTCTGTTGTTTCACACATTAGTGTTTTGCTGCACATAATTATGTCATGGTTGTTATTAGGTTCCTTGTGCTAAGTAGCTTGTTAGCTTAGGTCCATATACACAGCTACTCTTAGAGACAATCAGATTCAAACTGAATTGTTTTGTTTCCCTAGACCAGAAATACAAGGTAGCCCTATTAAAGAAGCCGATGCAAACCACTGCCTTGCACTTCATGCATATCATGTCATGCAGCGTATTATTTCCTTTCCTCAGTTGTGTACAGTTGTCAGCTTCTTGGCTTATTCCCTTGAGGCAGAGCATTAGCATCTGTAAAGGTTGGAAATCTGCTATGGCTAATGTAGCTACAGTGTCCCAAGGCAACTGTTAGCTTTTGCTATGGTTTGCTTATCAGCAACAGAAACATGCTTTGATAAAGCCTGAAGCAAAATAGCACCTGAGAGAGAAAAAGCACAAAGGCTCCTTTACTGTACACCAACCACATGTTTAATCTATAGCAGAACTGTAATGCTAACCAGGGCTGATGTGGGACATTTTTTTGGAGAACAATTTCCAACTTTTATTGCTGAATAAAAGACTAAATGTGTGCATAATTCTAGCTTTAATGCCAGCATGCAGCACTATGCCCTAATTCAGTGCATTAGGAATAATACAGTACAATGTGGTTATAATAGGTTCTCTCATTTGAAACTAGCTTGCAATAGAATGTAATTCATCCCATACATGATTCTGCTTGTGGTGTGTTTTCTCTGTTACTGTATTTCAAATTCGTAACCCCTGCGTGTTAAATCTAGGTTAAGTCCCATGCTCTCTGACACGCTTTCTATGTGTACAATACATGTTAGCCTATCTCAGTAGTGCTTAGCTAATCAGTTAATTTACTTCCACACTAAGAAGCTCAGGTACATTTCACTACCATCCTAAACTGTTCCTAACCAGGAGTGCAGTACAGCAGCAGGCACTTAACACACCCACACCACAATTTCTTCATCCTTTACTAAGCGCAACCACATAATGCTTCTTAAATATCCACATTTTCAAGGAAGCACAAAGACAGAGAACCCCGTACACCAGAAACTGGAATGAACACACTGCAGTAAGAACATATTGGCTCTGCAACCTTGGATCTCAGCTGGCATGACCTGAATAACAATCTGCCATGAGCAGGAAACCCTGCTGATCTATTCCATATGTTGACAAGGTAACAATATTATATCACTGACACTAAATGCACAATAAATTTTAGTTGTACCATGTAGCTTTGCACCTTAGGAGACGAGCAACAAACTGGCACTGAGTAAGTGAACATGTAAGTAGTTAGTTATGTGTTTTAGTGGCTCTGTAGTCTAGTCATTTACACATTTTCCTAACAAGCAAAACCCCTGGTTTGACATTAAGAAAAGACACATCACTTTGGGGTTATGTCATGAACGGCATCTGGTGTAAAAATCTGCCAAATCAAACATTTAGAGCTACCTGCTTTGTTGATCCAGTGGAATAAGGGAGTAGCTGAAATTATTCTATATAGGTATATACTTCATTTTCATATCTGGCTATGGCTGTATCGATAAGTCTGGTGTGTAGGAGACTCTTCCAGCAAAATGTATTAGTTGACATGGTATGAAATTTTGTATCTCAGAGGATGGAGACTTAATTATGATCCACTGACATTTCTCGTCCCCCAACTTTTCAAAAGCTAGAAAATTCTGTGTTTGGGCATAACATTTGGTAACATTTAACATAATTTAACAATTTAACAGTGACTTAAAAGTATCTTAAATCTAGGGTGTAATTTGCACACATATTAATGGGTTTTAGTTGACATTTGTAGATTTACTGTTGAATGCATTGTTGGAAAATCTCTGGAGAATTCCTATTGCTATACATAGAATCACTGGCGATTCCAAATTAGACATAGACGTGGGCATGAATGGCTCCGTGTCTCCGTTCTACCCCCATGATGACTGACGACCCTGCCTCGTTTCCTATGACATGTATGGCTAGGATGAGAGGTTGAGAAAATGGATAGATGGTTGTATTCCAATTACATTAGTGATCACATGTGCATCACTTACAAATGAGTAACGACTATTGAGAGGAATTTAATTAAAAGAGTTTATGAAAGAATGTGTGTTCTTTGATATGGTAGATAAGGTCAAGGTAGAAACAATGAAATGTGTCCTTTTACCTTATGGCGAACTGTGAGCATAGTAATAATAAGATTAAATTGCATTGTCTGCCAGAAAAAAAATATTGCGAGATTAACTTGAACCAATAATGAAAAGAAAGCCTAGCAACATAAATCAATCATGAGCATGTAATGACATTATACTGTGGGCCCGGTTGCTTTTCGCCTTTAGCTGTATTGTCTGTTTTCCCCCTTGACAGCTTTCTTTGAAAAGCAGCTAAAACCAACTAAGCCAAGATGTGATTGCCCTTAACATGAGGCTCCTTCTGGATACTCCTTCCCTGTATCTTTTGACCTTTTTTCTCAGTGCAAATTCCAGTGTTTATATGCCTGGCTGGCTGGAAACCTAAAGTTATTTCTCCAAGGGAAATGAGGAATGGTGGAGCCTTTAGTCATAGAACTGGTGCAAATTTGTCATGTAGGCTTGTGTCTGTTTCTCAGGGAAAAAAAACCCCTGCATCATCATTTCTCAAGTAGAGAATGCAAATAGTGCTGCATCAAAGCAAAAAACTCTAAACAAATTTTGAGCTGTGTAGTCATAATTTATCAGCACTGAACAATTCTTAAAGCTATAAACATATTCTAAAATAAACACAAGCGCCACTTTATTGAATTATACACTAGATTATTTAAACACAGGTTGTCGGCTTGCAGTTGCTTTAAAAACCCACTCAACATGATGCTTCTCACTTCTCACTCACTGAAGTGTAAGATTATTGGGCAAACCATAAGTACACCACCCACATGAGCAGCATCTGTTGCTACATTTCCCACAGCCACACTGTTTAGCCTCACTAGACAATCTGGGAGCAGGGAAAGTTAATTTAATCAATACCGTTCTAAGATTCACTTAAAGTAATTGGTTGATCAATGATTGACTTTTCCCTGAAAAGGTCTGTTTATCCATTTGAAGTGTGAAAAAACAAGTCCATCGGGACAGAGCTAAAGTCTGGATTTAAATAACTGTTTGATGCCTTTTAGTAGCTTTACAGTATTTGTTGACCTGATATTTATTTTTCTATAAAGGACCAATTAGACAATCTTTACTTTGTTCTGATAATGTTCTGTGTTATCAGTGATCTGCAATTTTTAAGACTTAAAGCTGCACTAGACATTTTTTTTATAACAGATCAAATGACTGTAAGAAATGCAATACAAAGAAGGTTGCTTGTCATAAACATAACAGTTCCCTTGCAGCATCTTTCAGCTCATGGTTCATGTTTTACACCCTGCAGCTTTAACATTTTAGTTCACTGTGACAGTGAAACAACCCTAATCCTAGCCAGAAGCCATTTTTAAGATAAAAATTGTAACGCCGGCAACACTGAACTGCTTAGCATCTAAACATAGGCAAACAAATAGCAATGAGAACACTTTATTCAAAATATGAATGTTATTTCCAATAGTTGTAATTTGTATTTGGTAGTCTGTTTCAGCTCTGAGATGTTCATGCCCTTCCAGTCACCTTAATGGAAAGCCTAGGTCGGTGACAGCAGAATATCAGCGTCAACCAAAACAAAACTGTGAGAAATACTATGCAGCCCACTTGTCAATGCTTCCTTTTAAAGTATTGTGTAGCAACAAGGGCAATTGTAGGCTTAAAATGTACAGAAGGGCATCAGCTGATGTTGGCTGGCACTTAGGTCAGCTGATATACTGGGAATGCTGGCTGAGCGCTATGCACAATTGAGCAACTTGTAGCATTGGTCTAAAAAAAACTGGAGCAGTTAGCGGTGTTTTATATTCTTAGATTACAGTACTGTGCAAAAATATTGACCCACCCCATATTTAATATGTATGGCAGGAGAACACGTAATATGCAGTATCTCTAAAACTATCCATCATTCATGCAAATCATTGAATTCACACATTCCAATCATTTCCATAGGCACAGATATATAAAGCACCCAGGCACCTTGACTACTTCAACAAACATTTGCAACTCAGCCACAATGTGGAAGGCCGTTTAAGATTGAGTTCTATAGTCAATCGCTACAGTCCTTCATGAGGCCTTCAGATTAGTTTAAGCACAGTGTGTTTCCATAACCCAGCAGCTACATCTGCAGCCAAAAATATTTCCATAAACACACTCCCAAACCTTGTGGACTGCCTTCCCAGAAGATTTGGAGCCGTTATAGCTGTGAAGGATGGGCTGACATCATATTAAACTCTATGGATTAAGTATGAGATGTCTTTCAAGTTCATGTGCGTGTGAAGAAGCGTGAATAAGTTTAGCAATGGTGTAACAATTTATTGAAAAATGTGCAAACATGCATGGATGAAAAATATTTGAGTTAAAGACCGAATTTGTAAAACTTTAATGAACCTAAGCATTAATATTTGGTATGACCACCTTTACTCTTCAGCACAGCCTAAACTAGTTACAGTAGGTCAGGCAAGCTATCTTTGAATTCCATTAAGTAGCTGTCGTCAGGAATGGTTTCCCAAGCTTTTTCAGAAAACATTCAGAGCTCTTGTTTGGATGTTGGCTGCCTTTCCTTGTGTTTTCTGTTAAGATGATCCCACCCTGCCTCAATAATGTTGAAGTCCAGGCTCTAGTGAGGACAATCTATGACCAATAAAGTTCCATTGTGTGTTTTTTCTATCCAGATATGATTTTCTTGCATTAACAGTATATTTGTAATTATTGTCAGGTTGACAAATGAATCAAATAGGTTTCATATAAATATTCATAATTACTGTTGACAGTCACCTGTAGACACTGTTATGCCTTTCTTCTGACCTTCTCTGTGCATGTTTTTTGATGATTTGACCCAAAATTTCAAATGTGGATAAATCACTCTATAAAACCTGTTCTACCACTGATTTTTAGTCCAGTTCTTAGATACCTCAATCTTTTCCTCATTGGGCATGACTTCTTGACAGTCAGCAAACAGTAAGGGGATCAACTAAAGGTCTAGATGCATCGCTCATGTCCTTTACGTCCATGTCCTTTATCAAGCCTTTGCAGGATTTTTCCCTTTAAGATTCTGAGCTAAGCTGTCTGTTATTTGTAGACTAAAAACTGGTTCATCCCTTCAGTTTAGTGGCTTGTTTTATGCTTGAATGATTCATAGTCAGCTTAACAAACATAAACAAAAAAGGTCAGATAAAAGTACTGAACAAAGACTCATGACTTTTGTACAGCACTGTAAGTTTGTGTTTAAAGAAGGGTTACATTCACCATGTGGAACAAACCATACCTCTATTATTTAATATGTTAGCTCTTAAGTATCCAAAAATGCACTAAGACATAAAATACCCAAACCTATGAATCTATAAATGCTTGACCCTTCTGAATTAGATGGAAGTAGCATAATTAAGTATACATGATAAAACACAACTGATAAGAAACAAAAGACAACCAAATTTATTATTTGCCTCAACTAATTTACCATTCAAACTGTGAAGCAACCCACTGGAGAAGCAGAAATATGTTTTTCCTTTGCTTTTAGATATTTTTCAGCCCTGAAGGCTCGGAGCTGTAGCTTCGACATTTGTGTGGTTCTGGGATAAAATTTTGGAAAGTTGGGTTTCAATCTTGAATATTCTTCTAAACCTAAAAAATGAATTAGTCTCAAATGCATTAAAATAAACCATTGTGTATAATGCAAGCAGCTCAGGCTTTGCCCTGTGGCTACATCCAGAGCTTCTACCTGTAATATGCAGCACTGAAATAAACATCATGTGTTGAATGTGCCCTAACTCAAAGTGTTGTGTTTGTTTGCTTAAATTTCATTGTGCACATTTTTAGAATTTATTTAACTAGTAAACTAAAGGTTGGAGCTGGACTACAAGAAAGTCATGGCTCTGACTTCTGCATCCTCTGCAAGCCAAATAACAGACTGAGCATGCTCAGACAGGCTTACATTTATAAATTCAACCTGACAGTGATAATTGCTATTGGTTTAATGTATCCTGAGGAGTTCTAGCTTTCTTTTACACTTGCTTCTTTTAATCACTCTTGAAGAAAAAAACCAGAAGATCCATCTATTATCTAAACCAGTTTGTCCTGTGCAGGGACAAGGAGGCTGTGGCTCACAGCGAGCCAGGGATTTGGTGCACAATGGACAGGATGCAATGCTGTCAGAGAGCTAACACATTTGGGCAGAAAACCATTCACACTAACCTTTCCAATTAACCCGAGCTTGGACTGGACAAGGTCAGGAAGATGTTTCACATTTTTCCTAGTTGAAGTCAAGACAAGTCTTTATGATATCACAATGGCTTCTCAGACTTGGCTATTCAAACCGAGCAGGATGACACTTTAAATCCACAACCAAAGATTTTTTGGGTTTCTTTCCTCATTCTTCCTTACACTCTTAGATCCTTACACTCTAGTGAGCAACCCGTTCTGTTCTATTTTTCTTTTCTTAATCCATCCATTACAAAATGTCAAATTTTATCTCGCTGAGTCTCTACAACACACAGCAGCCCTGTGGTCATTGTCACAGAGGCCACGAGGAAGTGTTATTGCTGGATAAAGACCAGACGGCTTACTGTCACAATGTGGCTAGTAAAACATCAGAAACTCTGATTCTATTTTAGGTTGCCTGTAGTATCAGACTATTTAGCCTTGTCCTTGTATACCAACCATTTTGGAAGAATTCTTGGTATTTCTTTTGACTTTTGAGTTGTAATTTCTCAGAATGATTAACCAGTATTAATGCTTTCCTTTCATTTTTATATGCATTTCTGGAGTTAAGGAGTACAAATTCAGTTCACAACTGTTAAACTTTGTTACCAGTTTTTTTCTTCTGGTTACTCAAAATTTTGCAGTGAAAGAAAATTATTTGCTGCTCTGAATGAACTAGTTTCTGAGGATCTTTAAGCACGATAAATTCCCTTAACTACATAAATTATTAAATTGATTGTAGACTATAATAAACAGCACTGATATTCTAAAGGGACTTTATATTACCCTCACTGTAAAAAACTACAATTAAAAATATTACATAATGTTATTTTTTTGTAGTTGATATGTAGACTTTATGGGCACCTACATTACACCTACAGGAGCTTTTATGAAATCCCCATTTGATATGTAGACAGATAGATAGTAGATAGATAGCTAAGAGTAAGGACATTGCCAGGGCAATCTCAAGTGACCACTAGAGGAACTGGAGTTATTGGAAAGGAAAATATTTAGATGCTAAAAATCCCAAAATGGTTTTATTCAGCATCAAATTCAAATTTAAATCCAGCTGTCCATTTTTTCTACCAATGGTAGTCTGTTTTTTTTATCTTGTGTTCCACCAAAAAGAGCCCACAGGTGTAAAAGGGTAGTTATGCAAGTCATTGGCATGGCTATAAAGTACTTCAAAAGGTAAGACTTACATCAACTCATCCTACACAAACCTAAAGATTTGTAGTCATATCCAACAAGCCCTGGATTTTTTTTAACACTACATAAAGAAATGTCAGTAACAATGAAAGAAAGAAAAAAATACCATGTTGCTGAGAAACAGTTATTGTAAACAATGAGCACTCAGAGTGAAATCTAGCTAGATTGACACATGTGACATAGCACTTAGTGGCACTGTAAGCTTACAAGTTACTTTGATACAAAAGCAAACACATCTAATTGTGTACGCCCTACAGTGGGACTTTGAGTCCTTGATTTGACCTCCACAGTGGAATAACTGGCAGCTGAAAGCAAAAAGCTTTCATTTCACTTCTTGAATTAAACATACACCAGTGAACTCTCACAGAGATCCAACAAGCTACGTAGCAGACAAATCCCAGACCAGAGATGTGTGTTTTCCCTCAAGGCTTAGTTTATTCATCCATAATTCCTTTAACCTCAATTAGACATCTGCCAACTAGAATAGAGCACATAAACGACTCTAAACGAGCCAGATTGTCTGCAATAGTTGAATAAAATGCACAGTGTCTGCCCTTGAGGTCCTCTGTTCACTCTGGAGCACTAAAAAATGGAAAGCTGTATGGTGTCAATGCCCTTAAGTGCACATACAGAGGCTATGTGGCTACAGTACATGAAGCATTTTCAAGAATGGTCTAGAGACTATTTTTATTCTCCATGACCAGTGCATGCTGAAGCCCTTCTATCATATTGCCTGCCTGCGGGCATGCAATAAGAAAACCAAACTTTGTTTCAAAATTGCAAGCACCTCTAAATGTAAAGTTTTGCAGCAGTGAAAACTGACTCAGTTTGAATTCCTAACGCCATCCAAAATGCTCACAGCACCTCTGACAGATTTGCACTCGGTTTCTTTCAAGTCATTATCTGTGAATGTCAAACTGTTGAACTGAAAAAGAAAATGACCAAAAATGAAGCAAGAATTCCTCCACTGAGTAAGAACTGAGGGTCTAACTGAGCAGATTTCCAGAGCTAGTTGCTTCACTGTTATGACAGCATTTACTGGATACTTTATTGTCACTGCTGAATAAAAATAAACTCCTGTTAAAAAACACTGATCGTAAGAAGCACAACTCAGTAATTGGGGCAAGGTTGTTTTTTATTGTTAATTTTGATTTCCTAAAATTTGATTATAAAATTGGTGAACAAGCTTAAAAAACTGTCTTGAATACCAAAAGACAGCGTTATTATGTTATGTCTGACAATGAGAAGGCATTCTGATGTTAATATATCACTTCAGTTTTACTGGGACTAAGTAAATTAAGGATAGCATTAGTACGGGCAGGCCACAAACTCAAGCTTAGATGCAATCCTTTTAAATCAACTAATCTCAAAGTCAGGCCACAGCAGCTGATGGATCATCTTCTAACCTTCTACGCATCCAAATCTCTATAGATCTACAGGGCGTACTTTTCAAGTTACTTTATCCTCCCTACAGGTGTATACTGTGAGATTATTATATTATCTTATGCCACGTTATACCCCTAATTAAAGATTGTGAAATCATTATGTAGTTTTAGGTTGCGTTATTCTCCTGACTTAGAAGAAGGTGACAACTATTACATTTATTAAACTGATTTGCATTATTATATTAGTGTACTTCTGATTCATAAGAAATACTGTTTTCAGAGAAACATGGCCTTATTTGTCTGATTAGAAAAGAACAGAACATACTGCACAGGAAGCCAGACACGTTGAGATCTGCTGTGACCCTTTTCATGCACATCTCCCCATCCCGATGGTTAATGCTCAAAAGTGTTGTATGGAATAATGAGAATTGTATGGAATAAAGGGATTGTTGATTGAGCATTTATACACCGAGTGGTGTTCTTCCTTCAGCCCAAAGATCAAAGAATTGAGGATTTAACAATACCTTCAAGCTCCTTTTCACTATAACTCTAGCGTGCTTAGGAGAGCTCTTTCAGACATCAGGACAATTAACAATTTTCCACACATATCACCATTCTTTCAGCTCAGTTTTGTAGCATCATCCACGCAATACTTTCATCATCGTCTCACACACGTCGCCTTTTCTCTCAAAACAATGTGCATCTTTAATCATTCATCCAAATGACAATTTTACCCTTCACTTATACATTCACACATTTATATATAACAAAAGACACTGACTGCCAAGATAAATTATTTCCATTACCATATCACAACTTCACTTCATCTTCCTCTAGTACTAGTCATCCTACCATTTTGACTAATTTAAAAGCATCTAAGCCCAGGTTCGCCCACCTTGCTGGTCAATTATAGCCGTTATCTGCCCAAGGCAGCGACCCGATTGCTAAGTCCTATCTTAATTTAAAAGCGCTTCCCGCAGTTCGACAGGAACCCCACCCCAGCGTCCTGTTGGCGTCTGGAGCTTTACGTAAGATTACCTGCCGTCCACGTTTGAAATGATCACGCCCAACGGCCCCCCCCTCTGTCAGTCAAATGGTGCAAGTAAAGTGGTGCTTGACCACTAGCTATTAACGAGCGTCCCCAGTGCTTGCAGTTGCCAGCTGAATTAACCCTCTCGCCCAAGGACAATGTTCCGCGTCCGGAACAGAGTGGAGGCATAACCCTTAGAACATTTTGCACCCCTAGGAAGTCCAACTTCCCGTCCCAAGTACTTTAAATAATTCTGGAAGCATCACTGTGGACTCTAACCGCCAGTTTATTATCTGATGCCCGGGTCCCACCCTATAATCAATGTGGGAATAAAATTCCCTGACCAAAAGTGTCTTGGCTGACGTAACACACACACATAACACACCAACTTCAAACATATGTCACAACAACTTTCAACTTCACCCTAAAATTAATCACAATAAATTTTATCAAATATCCCCAAACTTTACTTTTATTTATTTCTAATTACCCAAAAGTATCATGGACATGTCACCTGAAATTTACTTAACAGATTTTATAATTTAGTCTAATTTCCACCACTGAGCCAATTTAATGGTAACAATCATCATTTCAGTGGACAACTAATTTAGAATTCATCCAATGTGCACAATTTTCAACAGGCTTGCACTTACCTATACTCTTTTAGACCGGTAGATCTGTTGTCCACCTCATGTCAGATCGTACCTTAAGGTCCAAATTAGTCTTAAATTAGTATTAAATCCCTGTTCTTTAGTATTCTTTACGACCAAGAAAGACACAGGGCTCAACGTGGTCCTTTTACTTCAAAAATGATCTTTATTTTACATATCCGGGATATGGAGACCTGAACACAAAACACACAACCCCAGGTCTGAAGCACAAACGGAAGCCTGGGTATCTATATACTTGCTCTCTACATCACACCACTATAAGTTTCGATCAAAGACTCTGCTTAATTTCACTTTCTGGCTGCAAAAGCATGTAATTTCCTGTCAGCCTGCAACCTAGTTTTACACTGAAGTCTGGGCCTCTCTTATATAAACCAATATAATCAGCATACAAGCATTTAAGATTATATATTTATTACCTAACACCTTAAAGCTGTATGACTGAATCACTAAAATGTCATAACTGATATCTGTAATGATCTCTAGTTTTGGTTTCTCCAGCCTTATGCTTTCCACATATGCAAATGAGAAGGGGAGCAACCAACATCAATATAAATGATTGCTCATGAAAATATTTTTATTCATAAATGTATGCCACTTAGATCTGAAACGATTAATTAATGAATCACCTATGATAAAATTATGATGTGCTTTTTTTACATTTTTTGTTTGCTTTTCTTCCAGGCAGAAAAGCTTGAAAATAGCTCTTAATTGTGACATATTAACGTGCGACTGCAAATGAAAAACAAAAATGTCATTGTTCACTGTATATACAGTTAAGGAATGATGTTTTACTCCTATAGTAATATAGAGGCAGGTGAGAGCTAAAATGTCTTACTAATACTGTACACCTAAGCATTTTTCATTCTATGCTCCATATATGCTTCAGGCACATATATGCTTCAGGCATATATGGCACATATATGCCTGAAGGGAAACGGGAAGTTAGAAGTTATGACTGTGCCCAAAAGGTGTCACAATATCACACTAAGGAAAACATACTAAGTCCTTGTGCTGTTGTGGACTTTTCTACAGTGACCTTCATGCAATATTGAAATATTTTTAAAAGTCAATTTAAAAAGGAACCATTCAGACTTTTCAGTAGAGCACAAATGAATACAGCATTGAGAGAGGAATGAAACATCTATAAAAATGAAATGGAATAAATTGATTTGTTTGTGTCCAGATGAGCACAGAGTGAACACCTGGGGCCCGTGTCTGGTGGAAGGCTAACACATGGTACCATTCTCTTTGCAGATGCTAATATCTGAGCTCTATTGTTGAAAATAAAAGAAAAAGAGAAAGACTGAGACCCAGGTCAAGGCTTCATTTAGCAATAAGGGACATATGAGGATTGTGTTCTTGGGAAAATTTAGCACAGGGAAGTATGCTCACTGGATTCCAAACTGTGAATGATGTAAGCTATATTTTGTTGATTTATACCATTGATTGTCCATAAATTAGGAGGGAAATTTGACAAAGCTTCCTTTTGTGTTCCCAGGCGTAAAACAAAATGTTCACCACTGCCCATTTATTATTGAAAGAAACAAATAATCAAGTACCAATTACAGAGTAAGTCAACAACAGGGAAACCATACTAATTTAATCCACTGCATGACCAAGACATCTTGATAAGATTCAGTACAGGGATAAAACCACAAAACCAATAACAAACTTTTTCATTATGTTGATCTTCAATATTGTAAATGGATGGGAAGTGTTGCTCTGGGTGACTCATTCACAGCAAAGTAGAAGAATGAAGCTGATGTCTTTGCTACTCCAGAAATAATACAATAACAATTTCATCAGCAAAAGCTGACCATAAATCTGTTGACATCTTTTTCAGCACAATTTCTAAAAGGTTATACTTAAGGCTTGCACAGTTTCTGGTCCCTTGGAATGTAACATTTACAGCGTTAGCCGCACAATGTGGGGATGCTGTTTTCTGATTGGTACGGGGATATACTGAAATATGAGATATTTTGTAATTTTAAAGACAAAATTAAAGAATAAATCCAGCTGGTAGTATGATCCTTGGGAAATAAATGGTTAATTCCAATGGAAGTGAGTTCCACAACAGTGGAGCCACAATTTCAAAAGCACAGTCTCCTTTTGTCTCTAATTTGGACCTAGGTACAGCCAACAAAGACTGATCAGCTGACCTCAGATCATCATTATGCACTTTACAATTACACTGATAAATGTATTGTGAGCAGTTTGGGATGCGAAACTGGAGGAGTCAAGGATGCACTCCTCTACTTTTTAATTCCCACGTGACTCGTTCTAGTTCCATGAAAGATACCAACCCTAAAAATAAATGCTATCTGCTGGGTCTTCAGGTCCTCACATGCAGTAAATGAAAAGGATTTGGATATTCAATCCTGCAGCAAGCAGCAGAGCACTGGGTGTGCTTTGCCTAAAATTTAGTTAGCAGGGGTGGCTGTAGATAGGAGATAACAATGGCAGACAGCTCCTTGGGTTACATGCAGTCTCTCCATAGCAACCATATGTAATTATAATCGCACTGAGCGACTGATACTTTCAAAGTATTTATGCAGGACCTATTGTTTGATTAAAAAAAAAATATGAAAAAATAGAAGGAAACGTTTAGTTTTTAAATTAGTAACATGGCAAAACAGAAGAGGATTGCTTATAATGTGACTTTATTCCATTCTTTCATTTTTTTTAACATATTCTTCATATAAAAATAGGTAGAAGGAAATATGCTAAAAACAGTACAAACAATTTAAAAGCATGCCAAACTATACAGGACACTCCTTCACAAGCCTACAATTACTGATATATTCACTTTTTACAGTAGTACAAAAGTGCAGTAACCTTGACAGAATTACTAAAATGCTTAACCATGTAGATTAGACTTTATTTTATAATACTTTAATAATAATCATAGCAGGATTAAATCAAAAGCTTACCATCTGGATCTGAACTTCATGCACATTCTAAACTGTGTAATTTCTATTCTGAGCAAGATTCAGTCATAAAAGTTGCATGCTTGTAAGCTGAGCCTTTCATTGGGATATCAAGCACTTTCTCACGAAGGCTTTCAGTCACTTTGCAATTTCAGACATATGTCCTCACAGACAACTCATGTCAAAAACTCTGACCAGTACTCATGAAAAAATAAAACATCTTTCAAAGAATAAAAGCAGGTTATGAGCTGTGATCCTCGTTAAAGTGTAATGACATGATGCTAACTCGGCTCAGCCAAAACGGCATGACTTCTGCATTGTTTTTGGTGCATGTATTCCCAATCCACAGGGCTTTCTATTATTTATGACAGCCTACATCTAGGCTGCAGAAACTGGCAGTGGATTTGAGTGCTGGGCATGCTGGGAAACTGACAGATGACACCACTCTGCTGGTTGACACGCTTGGTCTCTCTGCTGGGGGAGGAGTGCTGAGCGAGAGTCTGCAGTCTGGTTCGTAGACTATCTTTAGGTATAATGCAACCGTGTGTGTTAAGCCTCTGCTTGACTATTAGTTTGAGCTTTCTTCCTCATGATAACAAATACCAGCATGTGCTTAAAGTTGCTTTCGTGGTCTCTGTGTAAATTCTACTTTATACAGAAAATAAAGAACAAAAACAAAAGTAACGAAGCATCCATAAATAGTTTCAGTGTAATACATAACAGTGATAAAGGTTAATGAGTTGATGTCACTGAAATTAAGACGCATTACCAACCCTTGCTTTCTCTAAGAATGTCCCATAAAACGCTATGCTTTTGTCACTGTTTTTATTTATGTCAACGGCTTTAATCACAACTAAATTATGCTATTTTGTGTTGTGAAAACTTATTCACTAATGTACAATTTCGCACTGTATTGTCAACTGTTAAGTTGTTAAGTGATGTATCTCAAGTTGGTTCCAAAATTAGGCTTTTATTCTACAAATAAAGTAGTAGTACAAATTGAGGATAAAAAACAAGCAAAAAAATGTCAAAGGTAAGCCTCAATAATACTCTTACCTAGGTTAGAGCTGAAAAACACCCTTACTTTATGCAACTCAAGATACACAGAATATTTAAAAATTAATTATTTAAAAAAATGTCTTTGTGTGTTGTGGATTTAAAGCTCTGCTAATAGATCTAAATGGATTATACCAATTTGTTTGTCTGTTATCTCAAACATTTTTATTACCTCAACCCCCTGATGCAATATCTTATTTCACTTAAATGTTTGTCTGAACATCTAAATTTAACTCGTGAATTTTGGCATGCAATATAATATTTCACTCCTCTTTTCAATATAGTTTTCATTTATTTCTGACTGTTACTTTTCTAATTTAATTACCCCATTCAATTCAGGTGCATAGGCAATAGTCATCTTAAAGTGCTTTATATTGCAAGATGAAGACCATAGAGAGGTAACCACAACCATCAGACACTTTATTATGATCAAGGATTTGGCGACAGTGGAGAGAAAGAACTCATTTTTAACAGGAAAAGACCCATGGCTCTTTTCAATTAGGTTAATGGCTAACTGAAGAGTTAAGTTAACTTGAGACTGAAATTCAGTAAAATTTTGCACTAAACTTTGCAAGCCATGTGGAAATAAATTCTGTATACTCACCTGCCAATGTTAGCAGGTTTAATAAATGTAATTCTATGTAGCACATATTCAACAAGGCACTTGAAACATTTCTTATTGATTATATGTCCATGTTGACATGATAGCATCATGGATTTGCTGCAGACTTACTGGCTGCACATCTATGACTGAATCTCCCATTCCCCCACATTCCAAATGTGCTCTATTGGATTGGGATCTGGTGACTCTGAAGACTATTTGAACTCATGTAGGGTTCAAGAAATCAGTTTGAGATTATTTTTTGTCATTGTGTGCTATCATGCTTGAAGCAGTCTCGGATACTTGAAACAAAAAAGGCACCTGAACTTCTTTTTGTTTGTGAAGACATTTGTCCTCTCATTAAAGAGGCCTCTTCAGTACTAAAACAATTGACAGAGTCATGGGTACTATTATTGAACAGAAGTCGTGTTGTTATAGAACTGAAGAAGGCTGTAGCATTTAAATGATGCTCAGTTGGTACTAGGGGGCCCAAATGTGTTCTCAGAAAATATCACACACCATTACACCACAAGCAGTCTCTCCCTCTGACTCAAGACAGGATGGATCCATTCTGGCTCTGCTATCTCAGTGTTGCAGCAAAAATCTAGACTCATCAGACCAGGGAACATTTTTCCAATCTTGCATTGTCCAATTTTCATGTGCCTTTGCAAATTGCAGTATCAGTTTCCTATCCTTAGCTATCAGAAGTGCCAATAATGTGGTCTTGTGTTGCTGTAGCCCATGACCATCGTGGTTGAACATGTTGTGCATTTATCACAGATGCTTTTCTGAATAACTCTGTATTATTTAGATGTAATTTGACTCACTGTCGCCTTCCTATTAGCTCGAAGAAGTCTGGTCACTATCCTCTGATCCCCAACTTCAACAAGGATAATTTCATATGTCAGTTGTTAATGGACCATCAGTATGTGGGAGCCATGCTGAAAATCCATGCAGGCAGGGGTGGGACTTTTTGATGAGCACACCATGTGCCCAATCACAAGCAAAGACAGAATTGGCTCATACCATTATGTGAAAGAAGGAAGGGTGGGGAGATGTTCCAAAACAGCAAGTGTAGTGGTACAGATGGGAGCCCTATGTAAATGCAAGCCTGTTGTGAAAACATAAAATAAGCAGTATCTGGCTACATTGCAATAATACTGGAGACTGCAACACTGAGTGAAGAATTTATAAAATTAGGAGTTGGATAAAGTGATACCTGTTTTAATTTTCAGCAATGTTGTATTGCGGAGGTTAGGAGATAACAATGGTTTCAAAACTGTGCAGGCCTTAAACCTCATGTGTGTTCCCCCTAGTGGTAGCAAATCCATAAAAATAAGGCTTTTTTTGAAAACACTAAATAAAATAAAAATGTTCCCTGAAAAAGACTAAAGTTACTTTTCAGTATTGAATATCACAAAAATAAACTATGTACAACGTGTCTTTGAATGGCACAGATGCAGAAATGTCTGCATGTAGCACAGAGCCTCAGGCTCAGTGTCTGAGTGTATAAACGAGTATCAAAGGCCTAAATGTGCACTTGAAGCCATTTATATTCTTGATTGGTTGATCGGCTGCTCACCACAAACAAGCATAAATCTTGGACTTTTAACTGTATTTTTATAAATTTTACAGTTTGTCCTAATGATTAAAAAAAACCTCCCTTATGGCCATTCATACGACACAAAGTAATTAAGCAATAACTAATTAACCTGTTGAACCCCAATGCCCCCGGTACTGGGGTCAATAGGGAGAACATCTGGTTTAACAGTATGTACCACCAGATCTGTTATAAATATAGACATGTGTGGTATTCCACAGAAATGTCAAAGTGTCAGCTAAAAGCCAATGAAACCAGTTAAAATGAAGCAGTTAAAAAACAGTTAAAATGAAGCAAATGATTAAAGAGCAGGTAAACAGATTGTGCAAAAAGTTGTAAATACAAAGCACGTATCCCTCTGTTCACATGGTGGCACATACACGGACATTCTGCCAAATCACAAAACGCTTAGCTTTGTCCCTGTCATGAGATTTTGCAGTGAAGTATTCCCAGCTGGCATTGCCACTATTGTTCTAACTGTGCCACTATCAAAACTTTGCAAAACTCAGTTTGCTAGTAAAAGAGCTTAATCAATCAAAGCTCACACTGATTGCAGCTGAAATTTGTCTCCTAGTTTATGGAGTTTTTTTTTCCTCTCATGCTTGATTGGATGCACTTTGTCATTGGACACTTTGCAGTTAATCAGCCTGCACTGAGCTGCACTGGTCAAAAGGATCTTGGATCTTCTCTTTTTACAGACATCCACAGTTGCGTGAAAACATTCTGAATTTTGATGTGTGCGTCTGAGATTTGTACAGACAACCATAGAGAGAGGAAGCAATCGAAGTCAGGCAAGCACCCAAGTCAGTCAAGTCTTGTTATCCATGGGAAAAAAAATCAATGTTTTCCCTCTTAGTGGGCTTGCTGCTCTGCACAGCTTTCACACACAACAGCAGAGTCTGAAGACGTGGGGCCATGCTGACTGACATTTAAGGAGTCAGCTTAGCAAGGCTGTGTTTAAGTATTAATTAGAAGGGATGCCATTTACTTTGAATGGAAACAATTAGCTGTTTTTGAGCACAGAATGAGTTGGGTCATAATTTCACGCCATTATATAAAACACTCTTACCTGATTATATTGGACCTACTCACTTGGGTTTTTGGTGTGCGGTAGTTTCCAATCTACAATTAAATTAAGACGTTAATGATACCACCATGTAACCATATGCAGCTATCAGCTTGATTGTTTTCTGCACTGAGGCAGATCAGCTACACCTGTTTTTCTCAATCTGTTTGATCATCAGAACCAATATTAAGCTGTTCTCTGTCTTTACTACTTAGCATCAATTTCAATAAATTTACAGAGTATAAATTTTTTGGATAGTCATACGATTGTTTTTAAAACTTTGAACAAATCATTATATAACTGTCCCTATAGCAGCACTCATCTTAATAGGAAGGCCCATTTTGTTGTTTTAAGTGTAAACGTCATACTGATTTTATTCTTATGCCATGTACAAAACATTATACCACATATACCAAACACCATGCAACAAAGGCAACTAGTTAAGAACATACAATTCCAATGGGTTGATTAGTTTTCTTAGTTAAAGCTTCCAGAAGAAAGAAACAGCAATAGCAAAGCTCAGGTGTTTCCAGTAAACATAGAATTTTCTCTGCTCAGAAGTGGAGCTGGAGGGAAAAAGAAGGATTGATTTTCTGCTTTTTGTGTCTTTAGTCTCTTTTAGCAGTGCTTTTTATGCAGAGGTGAGCTTGAGAAATATACAGATCGTGTGTGATGTTAAAACTACTTAAAAGTAAGGTCAAATACATTTTGCAACATGTCGTTTAAAGACATCGGGTCAAGACAAACATAACTTACACAATATCAGTATTTATTATGTTATGTTTATATCACGGTAATTTTATATCCTTATATGTGGAAATATATGTAGAAAGGTTTCTATTCTCTGCCATTAAATAAACAACTGCATACAATGACATGTTTGGTTTTCATGTAAGATGGGTTAGATAAATAAGCTTCATCTCCATATAGAAAACAATCTGCCACTGAATGATCTCAAGAAACATCCATTCATCCATCCATCCAACATCCGCTTCAGCTTATCCTTTTCAGGGTTGCGGCGGGTGCTGGAGCCTATCCCAGCTGTCATAGGGCGAGAGGCGGGGTACACCCTGGACAGGTCGCCAGTCTGTCGCAGGGCTAACACATAGAGACAGACAACCATTCGTGCTCACATTCACTCGTGCATTCACACCTATGGGCAATTTTGGATCAATCAATATCTCAAGAAACACTTCAGAGTACAATAAAATCCATGAGTGTGACAATATAGGACTATACAATCCTTCTTAGCTTTTGAACAAGGTTTTTACTATTCTTTTACTAATCTTCCTTTTATCTTTCTGTATTCCCACACACTGCATCCAACCAGTAAGATATACTTTTCGCCCACAGACTATTGGTATACAATTCTTACTCAAATCCCATGACTACCACATTTAAGCTTTTATGTAAGGTACAAAGTGACCTTTAACATTGTCCCCGATTACTTCACCCTGAAAAATATATATTCTTAGATCCCCTTATGTTTCATACTGTATCTGTGGTTTACATTGTATCACTCCATATGAGAGTTTGATAAACTATGAATGCAAAAGGAAAGTCATGTTATTTAACATTATTTACAACCATGTATATCAAATACTTTTTTGTACACCTAAACATAAGAAACAACAGTGGAAACAAAATTAATGATGTTCTGTTTTGCTGCTCAAGTTTCAAAGTCCTGCACAAACAAACAAAAAAACACAACGCTTGACTGGTGATTATAGGAAAACCTCCAAACATGGAGTGCTAAGTAGGATGTAGGCTACTGTATGTCAGGGATGGGCAACTCCAGGCCTCGAGGGCCAGTGTCCTGCAGGTTTTAGATATTATCCTGCATCAGCACACCTGAATCAAATGATTAGCTCGTTACCAGGCCTCTGGAGAACTTCAGGACATGTTGAGGAGGTCATTTAGCCATTTAAATCAGCTGTGTTGGATCAAGGACACATCTAAAACCTGCAGGACACTGACCCTCGAGGCCTGGAGTTGCCCACTCCTGCCTGTATGTTGAGGTAGGTGTTTACCTGATGAGACACAGGTGGGGCACAAAAGGGCAGGGAACCAAGGCAGGAAGTAGGACTACGGGGTGATTGTGGCTCAAGAGTTGGGAGTTTGTCTTGTAATTGGAAGGTTGCCGGTTCGAGCCCCGGCTTGGACAGTCTCGGTCATTGTGTCCTTGGGCAAGACACTTCACCCGTTGCCTACTGGTGGTGGTCAGAGGGCCCGGTGGCGCCAGTGTCCGGCAGCCTCCCCTGTGTCAGTGCGCCCCAGGGTGGCTGTGGCTACAATGTAGCTTGCCATCACCAGTGTGTGAATGTGTGTGTGTGTGTGTGAATGGGTGGATGACTGATTATGTAAAGCGCTTTGGGGTCCTTAGGGACTAGAAAAGCACGATACAAATACAGGCCATTTGCCATTTAACACAAGGGTAAACAGGAAATGAAAACCAAATCATGTGTACTCTTCAATTTATCAAGTGCAGTTTTTTTAACATAAAAAAACTGAAGTAAATAACATTGTGTGGGATGTCAAATAACTGACTCTGTTCTCTCAACTTGAGCAGCGCAAGGTAATGTTAGCGTCACCAGCTAAGTCATAGTGGTGCTATGAGACAGTTGCAGTGCTTAAGGTAGCATTTCAAATAATTCAATTAAATTCAATTTGATGTATATGCTGCCAAATCACAATAGCTGCCTCCAGGGGTTTTATATTGTAAGGTAAAGACCCCACAATAATAATCAGTATAATGAGGGGATTACTTGTGAAAAAAAAACAAAAACAAGCAGGTGTGGTTGGGGATGGAACCAGAGTAATCCTATATACTCGTAATCCTGTTACAGTATTTATTAGTGCTGTTAATGTAATGTTTAGCTTAAACATATAGCACTAGCATTTAGAATATTGTATTATACTTTTGATAAAATTAGCATGTCCAATATTCTTTCTCCTGTTTCCCTTTACAGACACTTGCTTCTTTTAAACACATCTTGAAATCTCCAGACAGCGAAGGAAGTGACCCGTTTTATTTACTTAGAATAACAGCAGACTTTCACAGTTTGGTTAACACGTTTGCCTAATAGACACAAGATCCCTAGTTCAAGATCAGGAGGAGTCACCCTGGAAAGGGTTTGTCAGGAAGGGCAGGGGTGTAAAAAACCCTTCTGTGTCAAAAGTATATGCCAACCACACTGCAAGCTATTGCTAGCTACACACTATAATTTTGAAAAACAATGTTTGATTAAGAACTACCTTAAAGTAAGCCTGAATATTTCTACATACATAAAATATAACAACTCTTTATGTATTCATAGAGTGGAGTGACATTTTATGTCTGAATAATAGGGATGCCTTTTTGTGATTTTATGCATACTGATTCACTGAGTTTTATGACCTTGGTTTGTACCTACTAATATAAGCTGTGCAAAGAGAATCTGCCTCATGCAAACATCACAAGATTCACACAAGCTACACATGAAAGGTGTCGCTAATATTTTTTTTGTGCTTTTATTCATATATACAAGAAAAAGTCAACCTTTGACTAGTATTCTTGAAAAAGATTATTCACTAGGCACCTGCCAAATGCCAGTCTTAAAGCATCTCCTTTCTATTTTTACTGTCACCAGTTAAATTCCATTAACATAAGTAATTGAACTCATTTTACCCCTGTGAAAACCCATTTGACTTCTAATCATAATCTCATTCCTAATTCTAGGCAGCAGGAGATCAGTGTCTTCTCTTTGTTTCACTAGCAATGCTGGACTTGTTCACCTGAGTGTATGAACATCTTTTTTCTGCATACGGCCATTATCAGAGCTATAACAAAAGAACACGACGGGCCTGTTTCTTCTATCTTTAAATCATCACCAATATATTATGTTTACACAACCACTTCAGACTAATATACTTGGTGAACTGAAATGGTAATGCAATTTCAAAAACAGTGGGGTTGTATTTCTTCATTTAAGGTATAATGTGTTTCTTGGTCCTTCAAGAAATAAATATTGCCTCAATACAGCTCATAGAGCAGATTTTCCCCAACAAACACTTTCTGCTAGTGAATAAACATAATGAAACAGTTGCAGCCCAATCTAAAAGGTCATTCTAACCATTCATAAATGCCAATGGCATTAAGCACGTTAAAGGGTATCAGAGCAGCCGCTGGGGGAGAGTGAGCGAAAGAAGGGGAGCTTTGACATAGCTGAACATCAGCCTTGTCTGAAGCCAAACTACCACAGTTATCAATTCAGGCCTGGGTACAAAGATGCAGTGTGTTTCTGAGGCCATGTCTGGGCAGAGCTGGCCCTCTGTAGTGTTTATTAGTCAGTAACAGCTCTCTTTGCAATCTTGTCAGAGCCCAGAGGCAGGATGAAGCAGCAGAGGCCAGCTAAGGCTGTCAGCGCCACCGAAATCAAAGTACCTCCACAGTTTTATCACAGCACAATCTCCTGCCATGACACTGTCGCCAATGTTGCTGTCTGAGTTTGCACGCCACTTTCAGCAAGATCTGGTCTTTTAGTTGGAAAACACGAGGAAACATTTCTCTACTACTGGAAATATGATTCAGGTACTACTGGACAGTAAGCACTTTTTTTTTTTTTTAGTAAACCTACCTCTATCGTCAAATCCATAAGTATTTAGATGGTAACAGAGTTTTTGTGTTACCGTTAATCTAATTAAAGGAGTCCATCATTATAGACCTTGAAAACCTCCGAAGACAGCTAAAGTGGATGTTCACAGAATTCTCAACAAAACAACACTGGACTGTACGCAGCGTTTACACTAAGGTGCAAACCACAGGTTACAGTCAAGAAAAGCAAGGTCAGAGTAGAATTTTTGAAAAAAACAACGTCTTAAAGAGCCTATACAGTTCTCGAAAACAAGCTTTAGTATGTGCTCAGACTCTGTCACGGCTGCAAAGCGATGTGTTTATGATGCGGACATGGAAGAAACGGAGATGAAGTTTAGCAAAAGGCAAGCCATTTATTTGGCCGAAAAAACATGAATACAAAATAAGACAAAAGCAAACAGGGGCAAAAACTAAACTAAAACCTAAAGTGGCAAAACTAGACTGTGATAACTATGACTAAAGGACATGAACATGATTCTGGGCGGGAACATGTGAGAAACTATGAGAAAAACATGAGCATGACCTGAACAGAATCATGAAGTATCTGAAACTGAACATAACATGGAGGGAGGAAAACAGACACACCAACACTGAACAGAAGAATACCGAGGACTTACATACACAGAAGGGTAATGAGGGAAGTACAAACACCTGGGGAAACACAGCTGACACAAATGGACCTGACGCCACAGGGGAAGCAAAGCTAAACACACCGAACATGGAAACACAAGACTTTCAAAATAAAATGGGAAGCAAGAAGAGACGTAGACATGACAACACAAGCTTGACACAAGAGACAGAGAAAGGGAGTGAGAGAGGGAGAGGAACACAGAGGAGAGAGAGATACAAGAGGAACCTACACTTAAATCTACACCTAAATCTACATCTATACCTCCCAAACAAGGAGGCATAGAATAAAACATAAACCAGACTAAAAATTCAACTAAGACAAAATGCTAATAATAATAATGATAGAACTTAACATTGTCTCTTAAGTAATCCTAAATACAAAACTCCTCAACTACCCCCTTAACTTAAGAATAACACATGAATTTCACATTATATTAACATAAGAAATCAACAGTACAAAATAACTCAAAACGCTGGGTCACCAATCCAGCCTGTGATAGATTCAGCCAAATTCTGCAAAACTTACTGGATGATGATTCACAGTACAAATAAATAATGCTATAAAGCAAAACACAGCATACTCTTCAGTTGGTAAAGGAAAAACAGAAGACAGAGAGACCCACAAACAAGAAACAGAAAAGGACCAATTTAGCATCTCAAGGGAGCAATTGCAGCAATTGCCGATGTTTATGGCTTCTAGTTTCAAGTAATCAGTACAATGTTTCTATTTATTTTATTTCTGTATTTTTCTTATTTTCCTAAAAAAGTTTAATTTTTTAAAACGGCACATTCATCACAATGTTTTTGGAATATTTAAACAATGCATTTTGTTTGTTTGTTTATCCCCCACCAAATAAAAGATTAGAGAAAATAAGGTTTCAATAATTTTGAGGTTCAAATCAAAGCACCAGAAGATTCGCTAACTTTGATGTTTAATACAAAAGAAACAACAGATCCCATAATCTATAATCACAGACCAATCTTTAAGCCGAGTATAGGGAATATGGTAAATAGGGCAGAGAATACACATTTTTCCTTCATGACCAGTGGTTGCCAGATGGTCTCTAAACCTATATGGCTGAGACCTTAGGTGTACATGCGCACCTCTTCAGCCAAAGACAAATAACCCCAAATAACAATGACATCTTGGCCAGTTCTACCTCCACATAGCAAAAATGTATTATTGGGACAATATACCAAATGTTTATTTTGTTCTCTAGAAACCCTAAGAAAACACGACAACACTGATTTGATAACTGAAACTGTATTAAATCCAAAATTCTTCCCACCAAGGGGATAACAAGCTCTATTTTTCCTTATTTTTGGCAAAAAAAAACAGCTATTGAAAATAACTGCAGTCCTATAAGCAACGTTGACCTGATAATGGTGACATGGAGATATATTTTTAAATTATCTAGACAAATTGAAAAAGATCCACTGGGCTGTTTGTTCATAATACATAGATATCCAAATTCACATTTTGAATAAAGAAGGAATGGGAAACTAGAGTTTTTGCTCACTTGCTCGCTGGCATTTCTCACACTTCACAAAGCTATTCCAGAAATGTCACAAAACAGATTTTATGAGTAAAGTCTTTGTAGCTTCTTAGGTTTAGTCAGAGCTACTTAAAAAAGTACAGCTGTGTCTTCTTCACATGTTCTTTAGTTTCTTCTTTCTCAAGAAAACCTACATTTTAATGTCACATGTATTTGAAAATCAAATTTAAAAAAAGCTGCTGATTTGACTGGAGAGTGATTCATTCATTGATGATGCATGAGGCTTCTTCATCCTCAATAGAGGATGAAAAACCGATTAGACAGACTGGGATTGGTGCTTGCCTAAGATCAGCGGGTGCCTTGTTTGTAAGAAGCAGTCGACACCCCAGGACTGCCCCACATGCAGTGCAGTGCAGAAAAGAGCATGCAGGCGAAAAATTGTTCCTCTAAAATGAGCTGCATGATGGATGGATTAAGTGACACTTTTTTTGTTTTGCCAGTATGGAAAATCTCAGTTTGTGAGCTATTGTTGCAGAGGACTAGCAATTTACTGAAGCGGAAGAATGAAGCAGCAGTTTTGGGGATAATTTGCCTTTTAGTGAAACTGAATCATGCGAACAAAGTAAAGCTCAGCTCAGGGTCAGCAGGACATTGCTCACTGATTATCTCCTGGTATGTTCATCAAGTTATTTCAGAGAGAACACTGTACAGTGCTTAAGGCTATTTTTTTTAAAAAGAATCTCTGCAAAAGGATCATGTTGAGTGTGAAAAGAGCTGTATAATGAACGCCTCTACCTATAAAATCCTCATATTAAGAAAAAATGTAAAAAGAAAGTCTTTCACAGAAGTCAGAGAGAAAATGAGCATTTTCTTGCTCGCTTCTCATATTTCCTCCATTAAGTCTCAGGTGTGTGTAACCACTGAATCACTGCACCCTCTGTTCAGACGGTCTAACAGAATGACCAGTCTGTGCTTTCGTATGAGTCAGAAGAATCTCAAGCCTTCCTGTTGTTTCAGTACAGCTCTTAACACCCTCAGGCTCAGCAAGGAATACAAGCAGTCCATCATTTCAACCCAACATATTCTCCCAAATGATGGTTTCTCAGCGTGTTGGCTCAAAACTAAAAGTTAAAAAATGAAAACAAATCTAGAAGAATGAGGGTAAACAGAATTGAGCTTAACAGACTTTTATGGCCCGCTCTACATGTTTTGTTGCTTGAGGCCAGCAGCTCAAAGCTATATTAACCATTACTTCCAATGCATTGAGAAACCTGTTGTCAGATACTATACAACTAAAACTCTTTGACGTCCTACTTCAGAAAACAGCAAATAGGTTCGGTTAAAGTTGGAGCTAAAACTGGGAAAGTCTGACCCATTTCACACAGTCTCAGGTCCAGTCAGTCTGTAAATGAATATGTTTTAAGATAACATTTTCCTTCCTCTCCTTGTGAATAAAACAAGGTATAAAACTTTAATGTAGAGATGTAACCTTTTTTCAAAAAGGTCAGCACTTGCATTGGGATAATAAAAAGAAAATCTAACACGCTATAGTAGAGACTAATGAATGAACACATTGGACCACTTTTTGCCATATCCATACTAAAGTGATATAACTAACATGTATGAAAGACTTTTGTATCTATGTTGATGTATCCATTAAGCGTTGCCTTCAATCGACTGTGTTGGACCATTATAACACTCATGGCACTCATTGGGTGTCATGAGTGTTATAATGGTTTGAGCACAAAATTTTGAAAAGTCAACTGATTAATTTTGGACTTCTCAGACAAATCAAACACTTAATTTAATGGAACTACCAGCTACGTAGGTAATGTTGGAATAATATGACCAGGGGTAAGTGCATGCACAGCATAGTTCTGAAGGGTAAGTGCATCTTTAAGATAGCATGTAAGTCTATCCATTCAAGACAAGGCTGACACAACTGTCTACACCAGAGAGATCAAAACACATTAAAAGACTAATGTAGGAATCTATTAGGTCAATTGGACTTTTGGGCAGAAAAGACTCCTTTGTAATTTTTAAACTGTCCATTATGAGTCTTACACTTCTACAGAAACTGTTATAACCAGTTTTCTCCTATGAAGTACACAATCTAAAGGAGAAGCTGATGCATTACCAGTTGTTCATCTAGCAGCCATAAACATAACTGTTATGAGGTAGGTTTAATCCAATTTTTTTATTGTTATTCATCATTTATTGTTTTAATGAATGTGTCCTCAGTGCAGGATTAAAATAAAATCCCATGGTCACTTGTCAGTCTACTCTACCTGAGCAGTGACCTTTAGGAAGAGCTATAAAACACTCTGCAAGAGTCACTGACGTGAACATTACATCCAGGAGTTCAGTCAGCATATACGGACTTCTTGTGGCCACAACATGTCAGTAGATTAAATACCAGTAAGACCTCAAGGCCACTCTTAAACTACTGCATTAAAACAGACTAATCACTGTTAAATATTCATTGGGTAACTATTTGTTCAAATAATTATTTTACCTTCTCCATCAGTTTGTCTGTGTGTGTGTGAGAGTAAGGGGTTCTTCCTGTCTTTTTGTATATCTATTCAGCACCCACTTCATACCAGGAACAAATTGAGGCTTTGCTGAGCCTGTTGACATCTAAAGGATAGCCTGCTGTGGGATTATACAGGCTCATCGCCTGAGGCTGTGTGGCTTTCCTCTGTGTTTGCTTCACCGGTAAAAGGCAGAGACATAATTCTAAGATATTGTTTGTTTCTTTTTTTTTTCTTTTTATGGCACTGATCTTCTTTTGGTAGCAAAAACTTCAACGTCTCAATTACAATTCACAGCCACTACTTTAAACTGTGTATCCTGACTGATATGGCCCATAACCACAAGTTTATCAGGCTGGGACACAGTTGGCATTCGCTATCACACATTCAGCTCCAGCAGTGAATTATGTTTTTGCTCCGATTTTATTTTTTACACTGTCAGTGAAACATGCTGTTTGTGTTGAAATTTGCAGAAGCACAAAATGATCACCCGAGGCCCAAGGCGCTACATTTTTTAGCACTCACCTAATTTTCCTATTTTTGGCGGTTTCCTCTTCATCCCAGGATATGCTTGCCAGCGGCTTATTATAACTAATTACGGCACAATTACACCACTTCATGTAATCATGTGGAACACAAGCCATGCAGCGCAACACATCTTAGTTACAGTTAAAGGGAAGAATGCAAGCTAAATGACTCCATTCATATTATAGAAACAATATCAGCTAGACTTGGTTAAACCAATGTTTGTTAGCACATCTATATATTATCATTGCTTAGAAACAGGACTAAATAAGAAAACAAGGGGCCAAATAAGGGACTTTGTTGTAACACCCACTGCCTTGTCTCAACATGTCCTTAGGCAGCAGGACACTGGGTTATGGCAATATTGGGATGGGCTGTCTCCTAAGTTATCATTTATCTCACCCCAAAATTATCCTTTTCCTAACCCAGTCACTGAAAGTGAAAGTAAAAGCAGGAAAACCTAAAAGATTTAGTGAAAGAGAGAAAAGAAAGCAAAAACAAGTGCAGGGCACAAAGGTCCAAAATGGGAAACAAACCAGGATCTGGTGGCTGATAAATCTGCAGATTTAGCAGGTCTTGGTGGTTAAATGTTTCAGCCCCAAAATATACCTTGTTTGTAACGCTGACGCAAAGGGGACATTCAATGAAATTGTATTATGTGAGGCAAGGTGGACATGAAAACTCCGAAGCTAGATAGCTAACACATGTCTGTAAAAGAAAAGAATAAAAATGTAGTAATGGCAAAGTAAAAATCTTACCCTAAACCTAATTCAGATGCTGCGGTGAGACCTTAACAGTGAGATGCATATAAGAAAAAACAAAACAATGAATGGAAGCAGAGTTAAATAGAACAGCTGTGTGAACATTACATCTGAGAGCATGGGGCATGTAACATAGCCCCTTTATCTCAGAGGCTAATCTTCTGCATAGTAGCCTGCTTTTAGAACTGCATTATGTTTCACGTCAGTAAACACACTGAGTTTAAGGACTTTGAAGAAGAGATTACATAATGGTTGACTGCTGGGGTGACTGAAAAAGACAACTCTGTACTAAGCACAAATGTAACCAGCCCGAAATAATTTTACTAAACGATTTGAATATGGATAATTTGTTTGCAACCTCATCTATATTACACTCTATCAAGATAAGTCAAAGAAAACGGGGGGAAGTGTGCGTCAAACTCAATTTCCAGTGACAATCAATAAAAATCAAACCACTCAGATGTGTGCTGTTGTAACACAGAGAGATTTATAAGGCGGAAAATATTTTACTGTCTGAAGCTTCACAATTCCTCTCAACTGAATGCCTAATAAACAAGCAAAGGAAAGGTTGGTATTCAAAAGCAGCGCAGAGGGAACACTGTGTGCATACTGTAGGCTCACGCTGACTATGAGACGTAAACTCACTGCTGTGAGACAAGGACGGTGCTTTGCAAAGAACCCATCAAGAGAGCAATCATCGGGGAGGACCCGAAAGGAGCACGGCGAGATTAAAAGACCTGCTATCAATTTATCAAAGACGCCGCTGAGAGGGAACTTCAACTTTAAGGCAGAATTGGGACATTTTCCACCTAATGACTGCAATTTATAACAGAGCATGGACAACTCTGAAACTAAAATCTTGAGAGCCAATTATAATAAGCACTTAAAGTTGCATCCTTGTGAAGCTTACTTGTTGATGGCGCTACCGACTGCACAAAATATGCTAATAACTCCTGAGAATTCCACTCAAACAAACACAAATGTATACCGCAGAGCTAAAGAATATGGTGTGGCACATGTCAAATGGGATTTAAGGTGCAGTAGGAAAGGAATGAAAAGATTTCAAGAAAACATGAAAAGAATAATGCTCCTTGTGTAACTTGGCTAACAACTTTGTTATAGAAAAACAAGCGGAGCAACAAATTTCTTGTCTTCTTCTTTCATTTACCACCTTGACAAACTCTGCAGCAGAGTAAAGATGGCTGCCCATGTGCAGTAGCATCTGACCTTTTTGGAGCCGGTCTGGTCGACTCTGGCTGTCTTACTGTGAATAATAAGTGGGCCTGCTCTCTCTTTGACCACAGACCTTCATCCAGACAGTGATTTCACACGTTTGCCAATGCCAATGACTCATTACTTCTGTCTTTTGTGTGTGTGAGTGTGTGTGTGTGTTTTTCACACTCACTATTTCTTTATTTTGCTCAGGGGCTTAGGAAGATAAGCTGTTCCAGCCCCTCTCTAAATTACAGCTCCTTCACTGTAGCGACGTCCCCAGCAGAGCCTGAATGTTATCACTCCACAGCGGCACGAGGAGCTCTCCATTTTAGATCTCTGGAGCTAAACAGTTTTTGTTGCTAACCTTGGGGCCCACTGCACATGAGCAAGTAAGAGGAGCAATCCTGACGGAGCTGCTGTCATGCTCTTGGTGATAACTTCAGCAGTGTCTGTGTTTTCTTGCAGTGCAGCAGGAAAAAAGTCAATGAATTTGTAGGTGTAAATTTAACAAGCAGCATTAGTGAGTTCGCTAAATAATGTATTGCTCACTCACAGGCTATGCTAGCATTAATATTTACCGATAGACGGAGCAGCTGAGCCAACAGGTCATGTGAGGTGGCACTAAGATCAGCTTTTATCTTGACCTTGTTCATCTAAACCAGCGGTCCCCAACCTTTTTTGCGCCACGGACCGGTTTATGCCTGACAATATTTTCATGGACCGGCCTTTAAGGTGTCGCGGATAAATACAACAAAATAAAACTAGTACCGGTACCGAAAAAAAGAACATTTATTCATAACACACGTGAAAAGACCCAGGAAAACCAAGTTAATGATTAAAAACGATAACAAAATAACGCTGAAACCCGATTAAAAACCCTGAAAACTATACATTTCACACCTGAGCCTCAACTCTCGCGGCCCGGTACCAAACGACTCACGGACCGGTACCGGTCCGAGGCCCGGGGGTTGCGGACCGCTGATCTAAACTACAGCTATGCTAAATTAAGTTGACCCTGGTGTAGGGGTATTTATTTATAGAAAGCAAGTTGGGAAAAGGAGGGACATTTGTGACAATGCCACCAGCAAAACCACAACTCTTACCATCAAGAAGCAAAATGTGTCTTGTATCAGGGATAATCACTTCTAATCGCCATGTTGGCAGACATGTTTGCCACCTTTCCCCTCTGAGGCTGTGATCCACAGAGTCTGTGAGCTGTAATTTACTGTAACAGGCAAGGGTACATTACACTTCGAGGTTGTTGATAGAAATCCATCTTACAGTCAGCTCTAGAGTGTGACTTGAAGGCACAGAGAGCAACAATATAAAGTCTTTAGAGCAACACTCGGCTTTCTTTTCCATTTTCCTTTCAGTTTTACGAACATCAAATATTCAGACATACTGTATTTGTAAAGAAAACAAAATAGCACATATCCCATAAAGCATATTTTTATCCTGTATGAGACACTGGAACCCACATGACTGCCTTTTACTTTCAGTCTATCAGCTGTACTGAACGCTGTGTGAGCAGCAAAAGGCTTAACTCAGAGGCTTTTAAAATGTAAAAGTTAGTTGAAATCCTGTAGCTTGAGTGGGCTGGAACTGCTGACTGTGATGAATGAACCTGCCATTAAATGATGGGCGCCACTGTATTCAAAAGTGCAGCAGTAACAACAACAGGGAATTCGTGTGGGAGGGGAGAAAAGGGTCACAGTGAAACTAAAATGCCAACTCTCAGTGTTTACAGTCCTACTGGGTCTGGAATCGAAACAAAGAGAAGAATGGGAAACATAAAAGAGCAGGGAGGGAGTGGGGTTATAAGATGAATTTACCTTTTGTAATCTGATGCAGTGTAATTTTTGCTAATGTATTTAAAGTGCTTAGTCGTGATAGCAAGAGTTTTAGTCATATCCCAGACGCGCTGTCATCCATACCAGTTCTATAATCATGTCACCAGAAAATACCCCACTTCCCACTGAATTGCTCTCGAGTTTCGCATCCGCAGTCTCTGCTATCTGTGTCCCTACGATCATATTGGTTAGTCAGCAGTGACATCTTAATGTTCCGACTTGTGTTTCACAAAGGAAGGGAGCCGTCGCCTGTGCAAGCTCCCTGAGGTTCTCTAAAAGCTCCACAATGGCTCTACCTTCCACAATATGTAGCTCGCTTTGATATACTCTAGAGTAAAGAGCTTCCAGCTGTGACCAGCAAGAAGAAACCACATCAGAGTAGTGTTGTGGCCAACCCCCAATCCAGCGCAGTAAGGTGAACTAGCAGATGCAATAGAATGGCTCTTTGTGAAAAGTTAAGCTGCTACCTAAAGGTGATGAAAGGTGTATGGCAGCCATTTCATCTTCACACAGCTCATATGTAGTAAGTCGTTATTCTCCTGCTAATATCCACTAAAACTTGTGCTAAAAATACTTCTCTCAATGGGAAATTACCACTATGTTGATGTTTTACAGAATACTTTTTGGAAAGAGCTCTGTCATTGAAATAATGCATTAACAATCTGTCAGACAGTTCACAATGAAAAACCATGCCCACACTGCTTTATTTCATTTTTAGGATTTAACTTGCTTTTCCATATATTAAAAAAACCCTAAAACATTTCCCTAAAATCACTAATCATTCCCCCAATCTCAGGTCTTAATGTCCGATCCTATCCTCTAAGGATAAGAGACACTTGGAGACTTATCATATTTTAAAATTCCTTTGGCACCACCTCTCTACATGAGTGAGATTAAAAAAAAACTCAACAAAAATGAAGCATGACAAATGCTTCTACTACGAGGAGGCCTTTTTACTGAATGTTAGTAACTCGGTAACCTCCCTCCTTCTTCATTAAGTGGCTTTACATGTATGTATGAGAACATACCGGATTCCAAGACCTCCAAAACTTCTGTGCTTTTACCCCCACAAAAACAAACAAAAAACTGCGGCTCATTCACCAGCAGTATTTTTTCGATTGCTGCTTTTTTTTAAAGGTCACGTTTGAAAATACCAGCACTTAGCATTAAGGTCGAGGAAAGATTGTGGCCTGGCAAGTAATATATGGTCAATTTATTAAATGTTAAGGTACTGTGATGGCTGCATGTACAGCTACACAGTGGTAATATCCACCATGTTAGTGTAGAGGCTTATACATTGCATTCACATTTGTCTTTAAATATAGGAATTAATTTACAGGACAACAAATGCCTGGTTTTGGCTTAGAATTAATTCACATATCCACATAACACTGCATTCTAAAATAAGTACGCACATTTTAGTTTACACCGTTATGTATGATTTAATCTTTGTTTTCTGAGTTACCTTAGCTGCAGCTGCTCCAGTCCCTTGATTGAGGACCCAAGAGGTGGAAAAGGGGCGGAGCAAGCCTTGATGGAAAGCTGCAAATTGGCTCATTCCATGACTCGGGACCATGGGGGGGAATTGGAGTTCATTATGTCATTAGTTAGGTTTTGTGTGTTTTACCCCTTTTTGTGGGCTTATCAGACACTATTTAAGTTTCCCCTTTGTCTGGTTAAGTTAGGTCAGCTTGTTTGAGTTACCAGTAGGGTTTGTTAACTTTGAGTAGAGGGCTGTCATTTTGACCTCTTTTATGGGCCCAAGATTTTGACTCTTTTTGCATGATTTAACCAATTATGTTTTTGGGTTAAATAAAAAAAAATCTTTTTTTGGACTTTAACCTGTGCCTAAGTTTCCTTCACTGCTCGGTCCATCACAGGTACTAAATCTCTTGAGGAATAAAGTCACAGTGATTGCCTCAGTACATGAAGGACATAGTACATCCTGTTTTAGTACTTAAGCAGGAAGTAATGGTTTTGCTTTACAGAGAGTTTTCTTCTAGGCATTCAGGCCAGTTTAGACATAATGTAATGGTTTTGCAGAGAAGGACCCAAACACTGGACATTACAAGCAAGTAAATCCAAAATCATCCAGGAAAACAAGGAAACAGCACTAGGAAGTGAGCCGTAAAGCTTGATTCCTGCAATTTATAAGACAATCTGGTAGGTGGAAAGTGGAAACAGGGGAGTATGTATACTGTTGTGATTGGCTGACTAAAGACAAGTGGAAAAGCAAAGAAAAGGGGAGAAGGATGGATGCACCATGGATAACAAAATAAAACAGTGATCAGACAGTATTGATAGGAATCCAAAAACATGACATAAAAAGCTTAATTGTCACAAGTGGAACGTTTTTTTAGATATTCTTCTTATAATTAGCAAATCGAGGATAATTTGTAAATTAAAGAAGGCAAAGTGTGGTTAACAGGTTCCTCGACATAATTGAAACATCACCTCTGAGTGACCATAATTCATATTCATAACTACTGTACTTTATATTGCTGTCAACATTAAGGTCTGTTGGGTTTATCTAGGCACAAACCCCACTGGACCAAAAGCCCAAACTGCACGACAAAACAAGACAGAGCTCTTTGTTTTTGTGGCTCGCGAGGGATGTCAACCCAGGCCTTCACCTGTCCTTGGCCAACTTCAACTGATTCCTTCGCTACAGCCCTTTTTATTGTCAGCAAGCAATCATTCATTAATATGCAATTACAAATACATGTGACAGTCTTAAGCAGGCATATCTGAGCAACATCAGTGTCTGTATTCTGTGTGTGTGTGTGTGTGTGTGTGTTTTCAGTCATTCCATACATAGACATACAACCGTTCAATGAACTTAAACTGTGTGTATGAGGTATGCAGAAAAGCAGAAGTAAGCGTCTTGCTAAACTATAAAAACAGGAACTTGCAATAGGTCATATCTCAAATGAACATCTAAAGGTGTGAAGTCTTGGACTTCAAAAGAAACAGAACATGGTGCTTTTCAAATGTATAGCATAGCTCATCTCTGGACTAAGCTGCACTCTAAATAAAGAAAGCACATTTTGTCAGCACAGACGCAGATAAAGTAAATGTTAGAAGGTTGAAAATAAATCCTCTGACTGGCTGGCCTTTTCTTCATATTGATAGCCATATTAGGACACATGAAGGCAATGATTATATATCTATATATTTTAGCACAAAGGACAATATAAAAAAAATATCAATTCCAACAGTGTCTTTACTTGGTCTTTTATTTAAATTGTGTGGTTCTCAAGGTGTGATGTAATGGATATAAAAGCAAAACTATATTCTAC
Organism: Neolamprologus brichardi; assembly: GCF_056152115.1. NCBI lineage: Eukaryota > Metazoa > Chordata > Actinopteri > Cichliformes > Cichlidae > Neolamprologus > Neolamprologus brichardi. Next base: position 6,863,564 of record NC_142122.1, read on the forward strand.
TGAGTTGGAAAAGGCCTCTGGGTTACTTCATTCAAGTTCTGCTGGTGGGAAGCTCCAGATGCCACACCTGAGACTTTGGAGGCAGTTGGTAAAACAACAGCAGACTTTTTTTTAATGTTGAGAGCTACTGATTTCAAATTGTTCTTCTCAAAACACTGATGTGTCATGTGTACCAAACTGAATTTAATAGTAGTTCGATAAAGGAAGCGATGGAAATAATGGTTGCAAGCAAAAGTGGGAAAGGAATCTGTTGGATTTTTTCTTATTAATGGGTGGATATTTGTAGTTTGTGTCAAAAAAACGAAAAGAATCAGTGATGAAGGCATAGGACTCTACAGATGAAAACCAGAATAACTTTTACATATGACAATGGGCATAATTTGTGGTGTCCATTATACGAACAACAAATCACAGCTGAACAAGTGTAAAGAAACCTTAAAACCTTCAATGGATATCAGTTCTTCACACATATTCCATCTAATAGAGAAGTTAGATAACATTTAAAGACCATTGTGTTCTGAGGTGAGCAAGCAAGAAGACAAACACACAAAGCCAGGAAGAAAATAAAGAAAGGAATTGCTGGAGCTATGTCTAGGGGCTCCACCCCAACAGCTGATGTCTCCAAACACTACATCAAGTGTCAGCTTCACTCTGCACATATGCCGCACTCCGGCAGCTGGGCTGTAGTCAACATGAATGCAAACAAAAGACCAACGCAGTGACAACAGTAGTGATGATTAAATTCATTAGGGAAATGTCTCCCTGTAATGCATGGAAATTTGAGGTGAAGTAAGCACATGAAAATGCCCTGCAGCTGCACTCTCTTCCTGAGTGCTACTTTTCTGTATATTCATTATTTTAGCAGAGATCAAACGTATCTGACTGCCTTTACACTCCTCCCAGCTTCAAGCTTAGATCCTTTTCTTTATTTCCTCAGCATTCTGTGCATCCATACATCTTTCTGCTGGTGAAGGTGATTGAAGAAGCCATGAGGGAGAGTTTTCTTCACATAGCAGACGAGATGCCACAGAGGGTTTAAGACTAAATCCCAAGTTATTTTCCACTTAATTTTTGAACTGCTATTGCCCTCCATAAAAGCTATTCCACAGACGCTAACAGGAATTGATCCCCTCTCTATTATTTCCCTGTGCCTTGCTTAATAAAAAAGTCCTCTAGTTGTCATTCCTCCTACATCTCTCTCATAATTTCCTTCACAAAACAACAACTTTCTAACGTTCTCTGTGAGGCTTCTGTGCACGTTGAGCTTCTCCCCACGGTAAAGCTGCCCTACTTCTGAGTGCGTCCTAAGCATCCATCTGCCATACTCGTAAATTGTGTTTCCCTGCGATTGCAGGTTATCTCATCTGTCAAAGCAGGCCTATCAATTTCACCAAGCAGTCTCGACAGAAGGCATTAGCCCTCCAGCGTCATTCTGGCATCAAGCATTGACAGACAATAAATGCTAGTGATATCAACATATCAGATGAGCACTGCTGACAGTTCCGTTGGGACTGTTAGCAATGAGCAGCTAAAGACACAAAAGCAATTCATGCTTTTGTTGTTTTCTGGCTACAAAGGCATGTATATCAGTTAAAGGAAGGTAAAAAAAAAGCTTCAAATTGCTAAACTTAAAGCAATAATTGAATGCAAACAGCTATGCGCCTTGTGCTGCATGTTAGCTGATAGCCAAGCGTTAACAACACTGAAGGAATAATTTGAATTAAAGTTTTAAGATTAATGCCTTACAAATCCTGGATCCTACAGTTTCCAAAAAGGAATTCTAACACCTTTAGCAGAAACACTCCCGTGTGTTTCAAACGCCGGGCCCTCTTCTGTAACACAGTTGCTCAACACTACACACTCAGCACACCCAGTCTAAACCAAAAAAAGAACTAGTGACATCACAATTCCTGTAATGACATCATTCTTCACGAGCCACACGAGAAAGTGTGTAACTGCTGAGGCCAAGTAGAGCCATTCACACACAGATGCATTCAGGGTTAGAGCATCATATGAGTGTTTTCTGTTCCTTAAAGTGGGCGGGGCTTGGTTTGCAGTAGATAATTTATTCCTGAATTAGAATCTACCAGTGTTTAAATCAGAATCTATTCCTCTTTGTTTATTGTTACTGTCAGTGCAAACTGATTTAACCATGATTCATCCACACACATAAAGAATGTACATTTCTGTTTTGAGTGTCATTGTACAGTAACTTTGACAAGGCATAGAGAAGTTTGTTTATTTGTTGTTGTCTTGTTTTTTTCATTGTCATTTAGTATAAAGTACCAAATGACAATGAAAACACTATGACAACATAAATGAGGGCACTTGTTCAATGACCTCAATAGAGAATAGCAAACATAGCATTGAGACAGACATTCCTCTTGAGAGCCAGTGAATGATGGTGAGCAAGTCCAGGGGTATATCAGACAAACAGACTTCAAGTGAATAATATGCGCCTCCATAGGTTTTTGGTTTATAAAGAGTTATGACTTAGATATCAAATGAAATAATAGCTTCTGCCTATTATTTAGGATTCATTTCAAGTATGCACAGGGATTGCTTTTGATTTGAAAGGCTCTCTCTTCACCAGAGCAATCTTGATTTTTTTTTTTTTTTTTTTTTTTAATTAAGCCAATGATTACATTGTGAGATAGTGATTTTCATAACCATCCATTTTCAGAACAATTTGATGTCCAAACATCACCTCTATGCCACCACCAATACTAAATAAACAATCATAATAGATAGCTTTTCCAAATACTATTCTCTTTATCTAAACACAAGCACCTGGACAGTGCAATGACTGAAAAATGGTCATATTAGTCCTACATAAGCTAGTCCTGCTCCATTCAGACACATTGCACATTTGGACAATGAGATGGACTGTAATAAATTAGGCCTACGTGGCTCTGGGAATAAACAGGGTGTGGCGCACCTGTCAATGAGTCACTTTGCATCAGAATATTGCTTGTTTTTGTTGATGTTTTCTGAGTAAAGGCTGTTGTGTCTCTACAGCAGATGATTTCCTTTTGTTGTATTTTATTATTGTTATTTTCTTTTTACAGAAACTTCCTCACTCTGTGTGCTGGAAAGAAATTCTCCATGGTGAGGACAGTCTGGGTTGGGGCGCAGCCATCGATGTCGATAAAATATCAGTATAAATCCCTCTGTGGAAAGGAAACGCTCCCTCCGGGCGCAGTTTGACTGCGCTGTCCGCGGTGCTGAAAAGACTTCAGCGGCCGCGGAACAGGTTCCACCTCCGGACACGGAGTTCGTACTCCGTCCCCGCAACTGCCAAGTAATCCACAAGAGGGTGGTGATTACAGTGGGTGGTGGCGTTGGAGCCTCATGGCGGCCATCCCTTAACCACACACACACACTCCCGCATTTGCGCACCTGCCAAACTAATATTTTTATTGGCGATAACCAGCACATATCGGACATGCGATTAAAACCTTATTTTATTCTCTCTCTCTCTCTCTCTCTCTCTCTCTCTCACTGTCTCTCTTTCTCTCTCTCTCTCTCTCTCTCTCACACACACGCACGCACACACACACACACACACACACACACACACACACAGCAGCAGCAGCACCAGTCCATCCGTGCAACTTAAAGGGAGTTTAATAAACGTTTCAGCCTACTGTAATCACAGGGGGACGTTTTGGAAAGAGTAGGCTAATCTCTTCCTTCCCTCAATCCCCCCTCACTCACTCTCTCTCACTCTCTCTCTCTCTCTCTCTCTCACACACACACACATTTGCAGACCAGCAAAGGGGGCACGTTTATGCACACCAAGAATTAGCATGCATCGGACACAACTCCCCATCCTCTCAGCCTTATGTCCAAGCGCAGTGTTATTTTTCTACATAGGTATAATAAAGAAACGTAAAAATACATTAAAACACAGCATCCGTCGGCGTAAAGCTCCGACGTTTCTCCGCCGATCAAGTTACTTTCTGAGAATACCTGTAATTGCCCAGAAGTGTGAACCGCTCTTCACTGAATTAACACAACGCCTGCCTTCATTTCGCAAATACAATCGAATGATGTATCACTTGGGTTTAAATCCTTCATCGGTGTATTAGAATTACACTAAAAGATGATTTGTAACCAATAGACGCAGCACATATACATAAAAGACAATGCAATAAAACTGTTAAGTGCATCTTCAATCCCCGTGTAGTGTATGACAGGCAGAACTCTTGCACGAATCGGACATTTAAGGTTTCGACTTACCTTTAAGGGCAGGAAAGTATCCATTATGTGCCGCCGCGAGCTTTAAACAGTACACTCTTTTTTTCCTGCTTCGAGTCTAAAGCCGCTCCCTTCCCATTCATGCACTAATTCCAGAAGAGGAACTGCAAAAGCAACTGCCCGACCAGCCGCATATCGCTTCTTCTCTCGCTCCTGACAATTTTCCCCCCCACCAGCAGATGCTCTGGAAAAACCTGCGCTTTTGCCGGGAGCCAAGCTGCGACACAGAGCTTCACAGCATTTTTTGTAGTTTTCCCCTTTAAGTAAAAATAACTAGCTCGCTGCTGTGTGGGCTCGTCTGCATATTTCCATGTGAGAGTGCAGCTACATGGCACAGGCGTTTGTCTATTTCCCCCCCCGCGGTGCAGTAATTACTAGTGTCCACGTCCTTGGAATCGGTTGCTTCTCAATTGCTCCTAAACACTTATCCAAGCAGAAAGAATGTCTCCTTTTAAAACGAAGTAAAGGCCGTAGGTCCAGAAGAAAACTTTCTTGTTTGTTTTCAGTGATTCGGAAGTTATTAGTTAGTCCAAGAGTGAGCAGATGGCGAGACGCGAAATCTGCGCCAGAAAGACTGCAATGGAGCGGCGGATAACCCTAGATGGCACAAACACCATGAAGTATCACGGAGCCCAATGGACAGGCGGTGGGTGGGGGAGAGGGGGGCAGAGACAGGCAGGTCACCCAGACGTGCAGTGCATGTATGCAAACACCCACTGTAGCGAGTTTGTAGCGATAATTGCGCGTAAATAGCCACTTTGGCACGGTGCACACCGAGCACCGTTCTGTCTGCAGAGGATTAACGATCACGGATTAGCGTGTGCTTAGGGCTCACTGCAACAAAGTAGCCTATCAGGGCTGTGGGCGAGCCTGGTTCTGTAGCATGTTGCAATCTGTATGAGTATGTGGGCTTTTTTCCTGTGCATTACCCTACCTGCAGAAGCTCTTAAATGCTTGCAGGTTGCATTCTCTTTGACCTTCAAAGACCAGCAGAACTCTTTAAACAATTAACAGATATTACACAAAAAGTGAAGAAGGGAATGAACTGGTAGATTTACTGTGGTCACAGAAAATACATGAATTAATATTTAGAATAATCAGTGCTTCCCCATTAAACTGTGGAACTGTTCTCTCAGCCCTTTTTATTCTTAAGTTTCTCATGTTGCTTTTTCCTGATGTCCTTTTTGGTATGGCTTCATCTATCACTATGGCCATCTTCCTCTGCTTGTCTACCAATAGCATCTCTGGTTAGTTAACTCAGGCCAGAAAAGATCATAGCAATCTTCTATTGTCCAATTTTTGTGAGACTGCATACATTTTAGCCTTGTGTCCCTGTTCTTATGTGACAGTGGCACTTCTACTGCTGCAGCCCATCTGTTTCAAGGTTCTATGTGTTCTGTGTTCAGGAAAGCTCTTCTGCTTTTTTTTTTTTAGCAGTAAGTGCTTGTTTGAGTTACTGTTGCAGTCTTAGTCACCTAAAACACCTTTCTTCCTTATTCTGATGCTCCGTTTGAACTAATTCTATGTGTGCAGATCCACCAAGTTGCTCCCACGTAATTGGATAATATGATATTTGTGTTAATGAACAGTTGAGTAAAGATCAAAACAATAAGCTCATTAGCTTTTAGGACTGTAAGGTGCGTAAGGTGTGCCTTCCCCGGGTGGTTCCTCTGGTTACAAAAGACTTAGATAAGAGACAGTCAGATTAATGCGTGTGTCAGAATATTTTAGTTTGGAATAATCTATTTTCCTTTTATTGTGAAAATACTGAAATGAAATACAGCAGTGAAGAGGTGACATATTATTCATCATACTTCTGCTTTTTTCTCAATCTATTCATGGATCAAGAAATGCTCAGTATTTAATTCTATATGCATCTGACTCTGAAAACATCTGACCTGTTAGAACTTACATCAATTAACTATTTGAATTTAAAAAGAGTTATTTTTCATAATATCCATAAAAGTAATTAAGTATGAGAGTGATTAAACAACATAAAATATGTTTTGAGCTGTTAAAGAGCCGCAGGACTCCAATCACAACGTTAGGATTAAAGGGATTTATTATTTTAGCACCTAAACTATATTCTGATGGCTAATGTGGAAAATGATTTTGGTCCAGCACATGGGGAAAATTGCTGCATTGGAGCTTAGTGACAGGAGCATTTGGTTTTTATTCCAGGTGTAGTATTGCACACTTTATAAATCAGTTGTTCTTCATAAGCCTCAAAATAGCTCACAGTGTGCAAGTGCATATTTCTTTGCATATATTCACTACATCAAAAGGACATTTTTTCACGTTAACTCAGTTTAATTCAATTCAGTGTTATTTATATAGTTACAAATCACAAAAGCATTCACTTCAAGGTGCTTTATATTCTAAGGTAAAGACTCTACAATAATACAGAGAAACCTCAACAATCAAACCCCTATGAGCAAGCACTTTGGTGACAGTGGGAAGTGAAAGCCCCCAGCAGCCTAAGTCTATTGCAACATAACTAAGGGTGGACCCAGGCTCACCTGATCTAACCGTAACTATAAGCTTTGTCAAAAAGGAAAGTCTTAAGTCTAAGCTTAAAAGTAGCTAAGCTTAGACTCCCAAATCCAAGCTGGGAGATGGTTCCACAGAAGAAGGGCATAAAAGCTGAACACGCTGCCTCCCATAGTACTTTTAAATATCTTAGGAAACACAAGTATGCTGACAGTGTGAGAGCAAAGTGCTCTATTGAGATGATATGGTACTATGAGGCCTGATTATTCAGGACCTTCCATGTGAGGAAAAGGATTTTAAATTAAATTCTGCATTTAACTTGCGCCCAGTGAAAAGAAACCAATGTAGGTTTTTATGACAATTTAATAATAACTTAAGACGTTTGGATCTTTTACTTCAGTGTAAGCGTATAAAACATATAACTCACATGCCATACAGTCAAAGTTAGTCCAAAAGTGATCTTATGCTATTCTAACTAAAATTTAATAAATAATCCCAAATGATTTATGTCTTTATTTTGATAACAATAACAGTAATGTTTTTTTTTAACAGTGAGCAACAAAATATGCAAAACCTGAAAAAATCTTGCTGAAATCATTTTATTTTTTCTCAGGGATGTTTCCCACTTTTAGACTAGTTGTACTTCTTTACAGTTAAAGCATTAGGATAAAAAAATAATTAAATTATTATTGTTGTGCAGTACACTGGTCCGGCCCACCTGAGATCCAGTTGGGCTGTATGTAACCCATAATCTAAAAATTGTTACACCACTGATTCTGTTCATTGTACAAAGACTTCTATAGCTGGCAGTGACAGCATATTTTTATATTAATCACCAACACACATTAATTACATATATAGTGAATCAATGTCTTTTAAGAAATAGTGTTCAAATGAAACTATTATGACAAGACTTGCAGCATTATGTTGAACACAAACATATTTATCTGTCTTGACATGAAATTTATGTTTTTGGTTTTTTTTACCAAACTATTTTCTAGTATAAACATTTGATATTCACTCATGAGTGCTAACACAAGCATTCGGTTGAAGAGATGATGGTCATGTGACAGTTAATTTGCGTTAGGTGCATGCAAAGCTTGCATGTTACTTCATAGCACTAAAGTTTTGTTTAAAACATTTTTCCTTTATAGTGAGTGTAATAGGTTAATTACTATTTTTGTATCCACCTAGGGAATGTCTGGAGGAGGAGGCACACAAATATGTTCACTAATCGATTAAATCCACAAAAGATCAATAGTTCAAGCTCTTTCAGAGTAAAACAAACATTATATTATTACCTATTACATCCGGACTACATTTTAAAAACATGAAAGTAAATCCTGTTTTTCATAACCAGGTATTTGCTGCCGCGCTAGCAAACTGAAGCGAAACCATATTCAGCCAGACACACTTAAAGTTAATGAAACAATATCCTTTGAAATAGTGCTTTCAGGGCTTTTGATGAGTCTATTTTCAGACAGTGTAATTAAGCTTGATCTTTTAGTACCATTGATTTATTTCTTGATGCTTAAAGGAGGTCAGAAAAACAAGTGGTGCCATGAATGGAAGGTTGTCAAACAGGGTAAGGCAGTTTGTTTGCTAAATAATTCATGGTCAAGGTGCCAAAGCTTTGCAACATGAGCATCATGCAATACAATTCTCAACATTTCTATCTTGACATAATCATCAGAACAAAATGATTGCATATAAACACCATTTCCTGGACTGGATATGGTCTTTTTCTACACAAATCAGATTTGTTCTGATCTTCAGAACCAGCAACTTTTTTATGTGTTGTTAACTCCAGCTAGTTATCTACAAGTTAGCAGGATTTATTTGTCCGCCTGTGTTCCTGAGCAGAAAAGATTCTCTGGCAGCTGTCTCGTAGCTGCTAGTCTTTGTAGGTGGAAGTCTCCTCCTCCCCCCTCTCATCCTTTTCTCTTGCCTTCTCTCTGTTTTTTATCGATGCAGACGGTGGGGGACATAGCTGCTGTGCCTCTCTTGCCCACTGCGCTATTGATCTGTGTTTATATCCCTCTTTTGAGATCCACTTAAAGCAACATTCTGATGGCAAAAATATCCAGTTATACCAATTAGTTAAAATACTCATAAAATGATTCTTTTTAAAAGACAGAGATGTGACTGTATGTCGTCTGGAACTGTGTAGATATAATTTAAACAGTGACTTCTTCACTTATTGTAATTTCTTATTGCAGGAACACAGCGTACAAATAATTTAAGTCAATAGAACACACGCAGTATTTCAAACCATGGTTCTCATTTCACGATATTTTATGGCACCAGTGAAAAGGCTAATAAACTACACTGTCTCTTATTTCATCCTGACACATATTTGTAGCAGTACTTGTTGTGACTCTTGTGTGTAGACTCTGAGCCACCCCGAAGTCATTATAATGATTCCAAACAAGGCTTTTAGCTGCAGTTAAATTACAGTAAAGGAGCTGTAGGTGTCCCTGTGTAAATGGAACTGGAGACAAAGGGTGCCTCATTTAGTTAATGCACATTTCATGACCAAACTGTCAAAATATAATTTGCACAGACAGATAGTTGATGGAAATAAACAGAAACGTGTTGTGGAGAAAAATGTTAAAGGACACAAAGACAAGATATAACAAAACCAGACACGATCGCTTGTTTCGCATGTGCTCAACAGCAAACATGTCAAATCCATGGCAACAAAGGCAAGAAAATAAAAAGAACATGTAATGAGTTCGACAAATTCAGCCAAGACAGTGTGGTTATGGTTTTCAGGAGGATGATAGAAAACAGAGGCAGGACTGAGAGGTCTGGCAGCACTGATGGAAGTAGTTCAGACAGACTGACGCACTTTGATATACTCTTTAAAGCACTGATTCACCTTGAGGTTTGGCCTTGCTGCAGTTAGCCTCCATTGCCACTTTAAAGATTTGAAGTTAAGGTTTGTATTTTTTACTTTTAATTCCATTATTGCTTTTTGAGATTTTTTTTTACAGGAAAACTACTTGTCTGTCCATCCAACCATTTTTTAAACTGTTTATCCAGTTCAGGGTCACCGGAGTCTGGAAACTACCCCATGTGTAGGTTTACAGAGACAGGTTTCACGCCCAAGGGGTCTGGTGCTCCCTGGACATGACAGAATATGCAAACCATAACAGGAATAGCACAGAGAAAGAGAGAGACAGCCAAATACACTCTCACATTCACACCATTTGCTAGTTTAGAATCAGCAATTACAATGATATGCATGTCTTTGGTCTGTGGTAGGAGGTTAAAATACCCACACATCTCCACACAGAGAAGCCCAAGCTGAAACTCTGAGACTCTTACAGCTCTGAAGTTTCCTGTTAAACGTGGCCAAAGTTTTAAATAATGAGGTCAGCATGTGCACAGCTAGTCGTTAAGAGGCCAAAGCTCAGGCTACAGACTGTGGTTTTGTCTTGTTTTTATTTATGGCTCTGAATGTCGTCACTGAAATGGGATATTTGTCTATCATCATCTTAGGGATACAGCCCGTCCTGTTATCACAGCAGCCCCACTAACCGCTGTTCATTTTGTTTGTTTGCAAAGAGCAGTCAATCAGCTGTTAACGCTGGATGAGAAGTCTCCACCTGTATTTACTCTAGAAGACACTATAACACTGAAAGGAGTTCAATACAGGTGAGTGAGTCAGAGAAGCTCACTTCTGCTTGATGCCAGGCATCTGGGTGAGCTGTGGAGGATTTGCTGAACTTGACGGTAGCTGTATTTTACTGGCTGCCAGCTATTTTTAGCCTCTATTAGTTGCTATTCGCAGGCGTTAGTGAAACTTTTCTTTGAAGCTGATGTAACGTTTTTGGGGGATTCTGATGCTTTTTGAATAAACTCTCATATAATGTGAGAATACAATCAAACAGTTTATCAGAGGGAACATTTATGAGTACAGTGTCCATTTTCTCTAACAAAAATCAGAGCTCACCAAACAATTAAAACACAATAAAACGTTTTTTAAATGATCAAAAATTGATTTAAAAAATGTAAACAAATATATACAGCCTAATGAAAAAATCCCCAGTATCAACTATATTTCCTTCTGCTAGACAAACATTTGTTTATTCATTTAAATTCAGTTGTATTTATATTGTGCCAAGTCATAACAACTGGAAGTTAGAAATAAAAACAAGGGCCTACAATGGCAGCAGAATCTCAGTTACAAATATGTAAGTTTTACATAATCTTCAAATCCCCCATTTGAAACAGACATGATTTATAATAATAAGAATTTGAACTTGTGATTTACAGTCTCATTCCCAGGGCTCCAAATTACTATTTTGTCAAAGCTGCTGCCAAGGTACAAGGTGTCCTTTGGCATCAGCTGCAGTAATATTGGATGCCAAGAGCAAACACTGGTTACCATGTTTTACAAAGAAAGCTTCTCCTGTTTACAACAAACTTCTTAGTCAGTTTCTTGGTTACCATTTTGTGCCCTGCAACAGTGAATATATCAGCAAGATGGAAACTCTGGAACATATGTCTACGTTCTCAAAGCATCGATTTCAGATGGTATGGGACCTAAAAGTCTGAAGTCTTTTTGATTACATATCCAGCTTTTCTGAACCACAACTACTTGTACCAGGAGGCAGTGTAAAAAATAATCTCTTTTTAAAAAAATCATATTATTTTCATGTTGCTTTTAGTTCCATCCATTGTTGTGTCTGTCCTTTATGTCAATAGCACTTTCCCATGTTTTCAATCTAAATACTGACTCCATTACTCTAGTCCAATCATCTTCTTTCCCACCTCCTTTGAGCCAATCAGCCTTCGCTTTGCATGATTTAAATCTGTGCTCTCTGTCATTCTCCATTTCCAACTCCCATTCATGCAGTCCACCTCCTCCCCATCTCCATCTGACAGACACCTCAGTCAGAGCTCCATCTAAGCCTCAGTCTTCATCATCTAGACTCTGGGGTGGTCCTGTCTTAAATCCTATCACTGCTGGGATTCCATTCTGCAATGATGGGTCATCAGAGTCCAATCACCACATATATTAATTTCTCAATCTCATTTAATCCTGTTCAGTTCTTTAAAGTGATCTCTCCTTATTGAAATAGCATAATTACCATTGAACTATGCACGTTGTCAAGTATATTGCCATAGCGTCTGTTTAGGTTCACTTCCTAAAATCGCTCTCTGGATAGCCACATCCCACATTAAAATGTGAAGCCTAGAGCTTCTTATAAATGCATAATTTTTTTTAAGCTTTAAAACACTGGTCATCAATTTTATTTTGAGTTTTACTGTATCAGAAATTGCACACTCAAAATGCTGTAGTTAAACTTAAAGGAATACAAGATGCTTCAACAAGAAAGAAAGATTCAAGTTTCTCCCTTATTACTCCTGATAGTTGCCTCATGTCTTCTTGCCTGTATCCACCTTTGTGTTTTAAAGTTTGATTTATAAATGCTTTCTTTATTCTGTAGTCTTTGGTAGCTCATCCTGACTCACAGAACCTTTCAATAGATGGCAGAAATCAACAGAAGGCACTTCTGCAATAGAAAGTTAGTGGAAAGTCACCCTCCGATGTGGATGCACTCAGTCTGTATGATTTGCACATTCATTATTTCTTTTACAATAAAATGTCACCTTCAAAAATGTTCTAGCACAGCCAGTTTTATGTACAGGAAAATAATCATAATAATCAAAAATCAACCAGTAAAAAATGTCTGAGTTTGTTCCCTGAATGATATAAAAAACACCTTTATTGGAAGCTAAGATTCAATCACTGAACACTTACATTTGCAGTAATTACAGGACTTAACAGTGACAGTTCTTAACAGTAATATCTATAGGAAAAAATGCCTGGCTTCCTTCTTGTTTTGTTACTTGCCATGGTAAAATGCCACACAGCATCTCAATTCCCACAACTTGTCAGTATGAAATGGGGAAGGATTTTGCTGTTTCACCACTTGACAGTTTTTCTCCTGCATGCTTTTATGCCAAGCTGACAGCATTGTTGCGAAGATGCATGGCCCTGATCCTATGTTGCTGTGTTGCAATCCATCAGAGGTGCAGAGGATAGAGTTCAGTTTGTCTCTATGTTTCTACTGATCTCCCATCTTCTGCACAGAGTCGATTGGAGTATCGGTGCCTGTGGCCTGCAGACACACTGACCTCTGTGCAGTAAAAAAGTTAACCACATAGCAACAGGGTCATCAGATAGAATAAAAAAAAAAATCTCAATGAACTGAATTAAAGGCATGACAAATTTTATGGTCACAGCAGTTAATCTTGTTCATCACAATCAACCCGATGACCTTTTATGAAGCCTTATGGAATTAGCTGCAAGTGATTGATGCTCACTGCAGCCATATCGTGTTCATAAGGCCATGGATGATGACAGGATTAGGTAATTGTTATCTACTTGTAATGATGTGGGATCACATTTTTCAATGACTGTAGCTTCTAATTAATGTGTTTGTAAGCTTGTACTTTGATTTCAAATCCTGACCTTCATACTGTAGATGTCTCATTATGCCCAGAACAAAGAAGTTTAATGATTTTATGTTAAACTGGGATCAGATAACGTAAACATATAATGTAAAAATGTATAATAATAGCAGCTTTATAAGTTTGGACATGCTTCCTCTTCTTTATATTCATTTTTACATTATAGAACAATAGTAACTTGTTCATTTATGAAATAATGCATAATAAATAACTCATAATTTGTAGTAAGAAAATATTCCTATAAGTTCTTTAAAGTTGCCAGCAGCTGCTGTGTTCTTATCATTGTCTGGAACCAGCGACATCACCTGGAGTCCTGCAAAAGGTCTTGAATGATTTCGAACTTATGCACTTCCAGCTCAAACATCTGTTTTTTTTTTTTCTTACCTGATCATTGTGAAGGTCAACTCACTGAATATGCCTTTTGCAAAACAAAGCTGCTCTGCTTGTCTTTCTCAGTATAAAAAGGTCTACAAGATGCACCCTAGGTGTGAATGAGTTTGTATGCTAATTGGAATGTCAAGTTACCCAGCTGTGATTGGCTTCTGGCTCATGACAGTTTGTTATATAAGCAGCCAACATGGCTATTGCCTTGGGTAGAAGATTCATTAATTTTCTTCCAGTTCCATCCAGCCAGTCCTGGTTCTTCCTAGAGCTCTTGCTAGGTGTTTTGCTTGTTAGTCTTAAGGAGTTTGTGGGCGTGTACTGCCATTTCTTTTGACCTGGATTTCTCAGTTAGTAAGTTATGAAGTAAGTAGTTATATTTTGATTTGTTGCTTTTAGTTATGTCATCTTGGTTACAACACCCCAACGTGATTTTAAATGCCCAAAACCTTGTGAAAATATTATCAGTTAAACACACAATATATATTTGTTTTACAAAGTTCTTATTGTGGCTTCTCGAGACATGAAAGTTTGTTTTTTCTTGTTCTGTAGGGATGCTGAAATACAGGATGAGACGGTAGCTTGTCATTTAATTTTTATATATTTTTTTATATTTTGATCTCATAACATATGTATGCACATAAATATAAAACATGCCATTTGTCACAATATAGAAAACTTTTTTTCTAGGCATCTAGCCTTAAACAAAAAGCCAGTCCATGTTCTTCTCTCTCTGAAAGAATAATCTCATCTGTTTTATTATGTAGCGCAAATGATAAATCTCTCGCACGTGCTCTTTCATCCACATGAACAATTACCGAAGCAATGTAGTCAGTGCCACTGACACAAAATGATGAATAAACCAACCAGATGACAGTCAGTACCTAAATCAGTCAATCAGTCAAGATGCCACCCTAGGGAGACTGAGAGAAATCCATCTTCTCGTGACAGCCGATTTATTTACTGACCACTTGATCCAGTGGGAAAATGTGTTCATTTGCTTTGGAGCAAGAGACAAGAGCCCCACTATGGAATGCTAATGAGACACTGAAGAAATAATAAAAGGTGCATACGATACTTCTGGAGATTTACTGTTTCAATTTTGTTATTCTGAAACCTTGAGAGAGGTGCATGCTTTCATACTGTTTTGGTCTCTCCCTCCTTTTATTACTAAATTTCCTCCGTTGTGGTTGTTATAGAAATCATTATAGGATAGGAGCTTTTACCTAAACTCACTTTTGTTTAGGTAAAAAAAAAAAAAATCAATATTTCTTTATATGTTTTTACTGCAGAAATAGAGAATGATGAAATGAGAAGACCCATGGTCATCATTATCACTCAGCTATTACTACACATATCACTATGTGATGCAGTAGCAGTCAATATTTCTTGGTGAAAATGTATTGAATATTGAATATCAGCAATGAAACTTCACAAATGCGAGTAGAGATGTAGCTAGAGTGCACCTGTTGGTTAAAAAAAGTCTGTCCCAGCTGATGATGACTACCTCAGAATCTACATTTCACTCTTTCCTTTACATTCCTCCCTTGGCAGAAGGCCACAAGAGCAAAAGATGAGGGAGACTTTTGTTTTGTTTTGTTCTTTTGTGATGGAAAAAAATGCATAGAGCAGAATACATTATAACCAAACAAACAAACAAAGAAAAAAAACCCTTCCCACTAGTCATCATTGCAGAGAATGGCTATTTATCACCCAGTAAATATTATTTAAAGTAATACTAATTTTAAGCTTTTCATGCAGGGCTAACAGGCAGGAAATGATGCTGCATTTTACTTTTACACTACAACTTTTAGAAAGGGTAAACTAACTGCCAGAGGACTGAATCAGATTGTATCCACAAGGGTCAGACTACTGTGGTTCTCTCAGGTCAACAGTGGTGTGTATCTAACATTAGTAAAACCACAAACTAGCAACAGTATAGAACAAGAGTCTGATTCATGGTAGCGTGAACTCACAAACAACAAAGCACAAGAGATCTGCTGCTACAACCTTTTTTTGGTACTAGGTAAGTAAAAATTTGTGCAGTTGTATAGTACTTTTTTACATTAAAGTTTGAATTTGTTGCCAAGACCTAAAACTGTATTTCATATTTCGTTATTACGGTTTCTTTATCAATATTTCATCATTATATCTCTATATGGATCAGTGAATATAACAATGCTGAGACAGAGCAACAAAGTTAACAACAACTGTCAGACATAGCTTGGAGAGATTATGTAAAACACAAGTTTTATAATGATCGTCTTTTTATGCTTTCTCTAGAAAATCTTCTTTTCAAGCTGCTGTCAGATTCTCACCTATGCATTTGCCAGCATAAGCAGATTTTCAGCAGCACTCCTGATTTGCCTGCAAGTACAATTGAATGTTTTCACCATCTTTCCAGGCAAATTTCAATTTGCCTCTTGCAGTTGGCAATTACCTCCTCACATCTAAGTGCTGACAGAGCACTGTGCAGTAGCTGTACTGTACGTTAGAAATACTGTACTTGGCTATATAATATAAAACTGATCGGTTGGTGGAAAGGAAATAAAAGAGTTGATGAACAGCTGTGGTGCATGGACAATAAACCCCATTATTCAAAAGTGGATGTACTGTGAAAAACTGGCACACTATTTTATTAGCCCATATGCACTCATTAGATAAGGAAATTTGTGGGCCTGCCTTTTAACTCACACTCAATCAGACTCTCGTTGTTGTGCCGCAGGAGTTGTTGTAGCTTATCCTTATTAAATCATTTTTATTTTTCATATAATTGCATTATAAATATCTCATTTGTTACAAACATTGAAGAGGTATAGGTCAGTGACATGCATTAGCAAAGGTTACTAACTGAACTTAACCAAGTGAGTTATAAAACAGTTATTTTTGTTGCTAATAAATTATACAATTTTGACTCATTTGATCTCTAAGTGATATGCACAATGAAGAGCACACTGTGTGTATACTGTATCTGTCTGGGCTTAAACTGTTACTGCTTTGAAATCAAGTCCTTGAGACATCTCTGACACCTCTTGCAAAAGAAACTTTCTGAAAAAACCCCAACTTTGATTATCCAGCTCAAATGAGGAGACTAAAGATAATGTTCATCAGTAGCAGCTAATATTTTTCTAATGTGTGTCAAAAGCTCAAGGTGTCCTTTATTTGTTATATTTGTCATGTTTTTGAAATGTACACGTGGGAGACAGACTGGATGAACAAAACATGAGTCATTTAACGAAGCTGATATAACGTCCAAAATACAGGAATCTACAACGAAAAAAAACCTGAATTCAAAAACCTAGCAAGGAAAAACACAGGGATTTTAATAGACACTCAGACTGAGGGGAGGGGCTGGACTAGTTATACACTTAAGATAAACATGAAATTGGAAACAGGATTGAAACCAAATCAGAAAAAAGAGAAAGTAACACTAATCACAAGAAAAAGGAGACAAAGATATACCAAAATCAAACCAGAAACGATTAACGACCATACGTGAAACACGGAAATGAAAAAAGTAAAAATGGAAGTCATGTTGAGCATCTTCATGTGCGTGCTTTATGAAAACACCACCACCTGTAACCAGAAATGGACCTTGGAAGAGAGAAGGGTTAATAAATGTTAAAACTATAAAAATGCTTCCACAAATAAATAACTTTAAATGTTATGTTAGAGTGGGTATATCTGCAATAATCATTCACTGAAATATCATTTAACAAAGTCTTTATAAAGTAACACGAACAAAACAACACCTTATAAGAATCACCTATATAAGAATCCTCGAGCTTCTTCACAGCACATGAATTGAAACTCCAGCAAACAAACTCTGGGCACAGGGATCATGAATTTATTAGCTAATCCCCAAAGCAAGAAAAGAAAGCTATAGATGCATTGTAAATGATAAAAGCTACTGTAAACAAAGTAATTGAGTGTGTTTTGAATTTATAAATATAGCACAATTTGAAACTACAATGTAATAAAACAATAACTACATTATACCTTTGTGGATGACAGTATTTGAAACCAAATAACCAATCTGAGATGCCGCATGAGTGTCTTTTCAATCCAGTCCAATTTCTCTACCTTTTTTTCAGGGTCACCAAAAGGTCTGGAGTATCTCCCAGTGTGCACTGAAAGAAATGCAGGAAACTGCAGCTGAATTTATAGTTATGTTTTCATTTTGACATACTGTATTAACACAATTGATTTAAAATCAGACTAAAAAAACATAAAATCCGAGTAGAAAGTTATATTTTTTCACTGTAACAACCACAAACATGTTCACTGAATCATATTTCATAACTTTAAATGCAAACATAAATTGTCAATTTTAAAATCCTCTGCACAAATTTTGCAAACAACAAAGTTATTTGCAGCCATTTACCTTTTACCCCTTTTTTTAATAACCACTTCAAACTATTTAAATAAAAATCAGCTGTTCTGCATTCAATAAGATGCCGCACAAATTATTTGTGCCACTTCAAAAAAATAATTTCTGTCCACTATAAAGGAGAACATCACAGCCTGAGACCTGCAGGCCTGACAGCAGCAGGTGTGTCACTCCTCATGTTTTCATTTAGCAGTTGCCTCATTGTTCTGACACACAACACAAAACTATCCACAACACTACACACTAACTACACAAGACAACACATTAACTACACACTCCAAACACGCTAAACGTCACAAATCTCTCACATCTCAAAACTCGCTCTCTCTTTTTCTGCTCTCTCTCTCTCTCTCTCGCTGTCACTCCTAAAACTTCTCTCTCTCCCTAAACAACCAAACAACCATGTTGCCATATCATTTTTTGATTGGTTGACATGGTGCATTTTTCCACCTACAGGAACGGGCTGTTTTTTGGTTTGTTTGTTTTTTTATTTCTTGCTCATAAGCAGAGAGATCTTGCTAGCGCTGTCCTTAGACAGTAAACGTGGCGAAACTATTGAGGAAAAAACGCCTCGTATATATTGTTTATCATGACTCTGGTTTTACGTGGCCTATCAACACAATTTAAAAACTGGTATATATCACCCTGTTGCTTTGTCATCTTAAAGTGGCCATGTGATTGGCTGTGATTGGCCGTTAGTAACGCCGTTATTCCCATCACTGGAAATAATCACAGCCGATGGTATCTTAATAAGATTAATTTGATTGTTTCCCAAAATGGAACAAATGATCAGTGAACAATGATGTCTGACAAATACAAATATTTAAATAACTGCCATCTTGCATCTCTCTTTATCTCTTTTTTCCCCAACTCTCACCACCTTTTGTCATCTTATCACGGGCGATCGTGGCTCAAGAGTTGGGAGTTCACCTTGTACTTGGAAGGTTGCTGGTTCGAGCCCCGGCTTGGACAGTCTCGGTCTTTGTGTCCTTGGGCAAGACACTTCACCTGTTGCCTACTGGTGGTGGTCAGAGGGCCCGGTGGCGCCAGTGTCCGGCAGCCTCGCCTCTGTCAGTGCGCCCCAGGGTGGCTGTGGCTACAATGTAGCTTGCTGTGACTGTGTGTGAATGGGTGGGTGACTGGTTGTGTAAAAGCGCTTTGGGGTCCTTAGGGATTAAAGCGCTATACAAATACAGGCCATTTACCATCTTCATTTCTACCTTTTCACTCTCCTCTGTGTCACTTTTTCCCCATCCATAAACACTGCAAATGACTGACAATCCTGTCGATTAAAAACACCACCTTTGACAACATTAAAGCTCCAGATCGATACATAATTACCAGCAATTTAATTACCCATTCACACTGTGGCTAAACTGCTTCTTCTATGAAAGAAAAAAACAACAACAACTAAACATGCTTTGTGTGTATTGCTTAGAAAAGAACACTAAAAGCCAATTATGATTACATTAGTCTAGTCATGCAGACAGGACATGATGATGGCTCAGCAGGCTATGCTTGGAGCCTATTATTTACCTGGGTTGGGCTTTTATTTACTGCACGCATTTATTTCTCTTCATACAAGCGCATTTGCTAACCTTACCTAAATCCAACAAAATGCACGTTTCAGAATATGGCAGGTCTTTGAAAACAAGATTAGAGAGAATTTGTCTGACAAGGTGGAGACTGATGGTTAAATCCCAAACAGCCGCATACATGCAATGCTCCATTCGTTTTACTGGGATTTTACTCCTTAAATTGAAATACTAAGACAGCAAACATTAGTAATCCTGTTGGTTCAAAGAGAAGGGTCAAGTTCTGAATAAAAAGATTTTTTTTATTCTGCAATGGTGTCAGTTTCTTTCCTTGTAAAAGCAGATTTTTTTTTCTTCTCACATGTGTGTGTTTATATATATTTTTTAAAGCAAGAGGCTAATCAATCTTTATCTACACGTAACAGCTAATGAAAAAGATAGCAAAAGCTCTGTGTAAAAACTATGATCCAAGTTCAACCTGAAAGCCTCTTTGAACCATAGTTCCTCATGGAGACCAGTGGCTTGAAGTCACTTTTATAACTACTCAAAAAAAGTTTCACTGCTAAATAAATAATAAATCTCTTAATAATCCTTCTTTGTACTTGTACCTAGAAATGTTTTTCAAATACATGAAAGAGAACTTCATTAATTTCATACTGCACTTTCATACTGACTTTTGAGATAATCTCTTCAAAGAAAAAAAAAAGATAAGGATGAGGTTGAGACATCTTAACTTTTATTATCTAATGGTAGATCTAGATTCTCCTGCTGTACTCATAATCTGTGTAGCCCACTTTAAGATAAATATTGCTGTATATATACACACATTGGTGTAGCGCTGCAGTTTTCCATCTGACAAAGTCAATTTAAGCTCTTCTTTAAGGATATACTCACTTTTAGGTAGGAGTTGTGTGTCCCAGATGACCATATTGGCAAAATCTCCCCTATATTACATCAGAAAGCAGAAAGAGGCACCTCTAGAGTCATTCAGTAAAAGCTCCAAATTCACTAATAAACAATAACTATTGTCCACGTCGCCAGGCCAGAATCAGATGTGGAAAACTGTGATTTTTATTTTTTGATAATGATTCAATGCCGATGATGTTATAGAACTCAGCTATAACTAGACCTACTATTAGTGGCAACAGGTTTCATTTTAATAGCAGTTTGGTAGCATGGCTCCTCCAAAGGGGAAAGGGTCATAAATGTGTTGAGAAATGTGAGAGTCCTGTCCACACTGAAACAATTAACCAGAAAGCCAATTTAACTGAGCACAAATCTCTCTGTGAAAGGTTTGTGTTTTACTGCTAAAGGTGAAATGCGGACATCGTGGCGCCTTGCTTCTTATATCACTTTTTTGTGGACAACTTTGTCAGGCTTGTGAACAAGTGTGCTCATTTTTATTTATCTTCAAGAACTAGCTGTTGCCCTGCCTCCTGCCCTTCAGAACTGCTTTGAAAGACCTCAAGCATAAAAAGATACTGTCCACCAGACAAACATCAAACAGATGACTGAGGAATGTGGCTTACATGCATACAGTGTGCAAAGACTGTCATGTAGGAAGAGTAGAGAGAATGAAACTGGACGAGAGATCACGTGTGCTGTGTTACTAACAAGTTCAAACTTTATTACTAAGAGCATTTGCTCCTATTAGCTGCAACAAAAAGAACACCCAAAGATCCGAGTTAATTACTCTGAATGTATTATTTAAACAAGCCTCAATTATGATTGCAATCATTTTGGCTTTCGCAGCAAAACTTTTTTTTTCTAATCACACTTGTATGATAATTGGAAAACATGAAGCAAATTTCTTTCTGCGTAAATAATGGGAAAAGTGCGAGTTAGCTATGTACATTACCTTTTCATTAAGTGTGCAGATACTGCACAATCACAGGGGAGTTTACGGTTCACCAGATGGACTGATGCATAATGCAGCTTTTTTTCTTTATTTTATAACTATTACAATACAGTAATTATGTCAGTCATTTCTGGAATCAATTTCTTACAGGCTTTGAGGTCTGTATCCTGTCAAACCATTGCCTATACAAATGAATGAATGAAGGAATGAAGTGAATTAATGAGGAGTTGAATATGATGGTTAAACAGCTGAGTCTTATAATGACTAGAACGTAGAGAATAAGCGATCAATAACAAGGCAACAAGGCCTCACACACACACACACACACACACACACACACACACACACACAGTTTGCTTTGTTCTTATTCACAGGTTTTGGTTCTGTCTGCAGAAAAAATTATGTACACTGTATAATATCAGAGGAATGTTTGAATAAACCAGATTCTACAAGTCAGAAATAATCTTTTAAATGTCAGTGCTGGGTAAATTCTTTCAGATTTTAATACGCTAATTGTTTAAAAACCTACCATTTAAAAAAATCTTTTGCTGTTTTGTTGTGTGCAGAAAGTTACAGTGTACCATGTTTTTACTGATCATCAATATTCAAAATAAAGACAATGTCCAAGATAAAGACAATGTTGGATAACACCTCCCACCCACTCCATGACATGCTGGTCAGTCACAGGAGCACGTTCAGTGAGAGACTGAGATTACTGAAAAGCACCACTGAACGACACAGGGAATCTTTCCTGCCTGTAGCCATCTCCCTGTACAACGCATCCACTTAACACACTGTTTACTGCTACAGCTACACGTTTCTTTTTCAGCTATTTATTAATAAGTGACTTATATATATATATATATATATATATATATATATATATTGTACTATTCTTAGTTAGCGTATTGTCTGTCTTGTTAATGTTTGTTTATAATGGAGCACTGTAACAAAAAAATAATTTCCCCCAGGGATCAATAAAGTATTCTGATTCTGATTCTGAAAATGATATATTTTATACATTCTATTGAAAATTCTACAGGAAATGGCAAGAAACACTGTTACTTCCCAAAAACATACCACAGGTAGTGTTTGTGCATTGGGCTGATAATTTCTTACAAGTATACAGTATGTTCTCTACTCCATTACTAAGTATGTATAAATGGACTATCAAATTGCAATATGAGGACAAAACTGGACTCTTTTCAGTAAATTCAGTTATTGCACAGTGGGAATTCATGGAGCTGGACATAGAGCTATTGCACACAACTATTATTAAGAAATTCAATCCTGAAGTTTGTTGGGCTGCTATTTTTAGATTCCTGCCCTGGAAGTTCTGTTCTGACCACTTTTATTATTACGACATCTGCACTGGGTGCTGGATGAAGCGTGTGTGTTGAAGCAGCGACCATTCAACTTCAGTTACTTTTTGGGGAAAAAAACGGAGTGACAAGGAACTAAATCCAAAGAGTACTGGTAATGTTGATATGGCAAAATATAAAAAATAAAAATAAAATGAAATAATAATTTTAATTTAGAAAGTCAATTTAACACTTAAGCTCATGTGTCCTCTATGTACCAATTTAAAGTCAGTAGTGAAAACAAAGATACACACATGAAAGTGGTCAAAATCTTGTGATTTATAAATAATGGCTAATTTAATTTAAAAAAATGTTTTCACTTGTGTGGGCTGATGTTAACTTTAACAAAATGGCATAGGTAGAGTGATGCCAATGAGTCATATAGATGCATCTACATTTCTACATCAAAATGTTTGGAATAAACCCTGAAAAAAAATGAAATGCAGAAAGTATTGAGAGTCAAACCTTCTGATTCTTCTGCCTTCACATTCCTACTAGTTTCACCAAAATGTGTGATGTTTTTCCCTCCTGTGTTAAAAGAAAAGCTATTATTGATATATTTGTAGTCTGACTGTTACATTACCGATCTGAATGAATCTTATATCTCCATGATCTGTGACCGACTCTGACACAGCCCAACAATCCTTCAATACCATTTGGTCAAACAATCTGTGACCCCCTCCCCCAAATCCTTCTTTGACAAGTTCAGCTTTGACATGAAGTTTTTGCTGTGCTCAATGCTGCAAGACTGAGTACTGACTTTGAGCTCCCATTTGCTTCTGTTACATTTAGATGTTTTTTATTCAAAATTCTAGATGCATTTCCTATCCTGTATTTTCTTTTTTTTTCCAGTTTCAAAATGTTATCGCTAATTTTTCTGTGATACTTTTAGCAAGTGCCATTGTTATGTAATTAGTGTCAAATAAAAAACCCCACTTTGGTACAAACTCAAACATCCTAATGACTAATGAATGTCAACTAGTGATGTTTTGTAGAAACATTCCTGGAGGATGAATCTTGGTGATTTAGGTGATTTTCTGTCTTTTATTTCCTTTTTTCTTTTTTTGCAATATTCACTTCACCATGACAACTAAGATCAAAAGTATATTCAACCTGACCTTTCCCCCTTCTCTCTACTGACACCACCAAATCAAAATCAAACAAACTTTCTTCATAAACAGGTTATATGCCTCCTGTCCACAGTCATGAGGTTGAAAGTATTCTAGACCAGGATAAAAGGTTTTAGGTTGCTATATGCATTGGCACCTACTCCAAAAAGCCAATTCAAAAAACTCTGAGTCTAACCATAAACTGAGATGATTAATTCTCAATGGGCAACTCTGTGTTTTCTGTTCCAGCGAAGCTGTTGGGTCAATCCACTGTGACTGTGTTCACCTTGATTTAAGTGTGTTCATGAGTTACTAAATCTACTCATCATCTCCTATACAATGACTGATCGTGGCAACAGGAAAATAAAGAGTAATCAAGTTATCAAAGGAAAGGAGTGCAACATGATGTTCAAAACAGGAGGACATTCATTTTGTTCACCGTCATCCATATTCAGATAAAACTGGAATTGCAACAAAATTAAACATTTTATTTTTAAATGTAACTATTCAGGTGTAAACTGACAGAGAAGAAATGCAGATGAAAGCGATGGCAGAAAAGACAGTTTAATTATGATCTTTTTGATATTTGTCAGTCAAAAGATGTCAAGGTTCAACTTAAAAATTTTAGACCCCTATTTAAAATGTTGCATTTCTAATTATCAACATATTCCAACATGAAATGCAATCAGAACACATTCAGAGTGTCTGCATTTAGAAATACTTGATTTAGTCTAAATGTAGAAACTGAAAGTCATTTGAGACTCATCCTCCCTTCACATTATCGCTAAGTTGGTGCCAGTGGGGTGAGACATTAAAACATAACAAGTGTTGTTCTACTGTGTTATATGTGCCTATAGCTTCATATTTTTATTTACACTGACTACTACAGTAATGTAAGGCTAAATCTGAAACAATCTGATACCTACCTTACTGCCCATAGCTTCAGATAATTAACAACATGTATATATTTTATATATAGAGATAAGAATACAACCCTGTGGCACTGATGACCAATTGATTGAAAATAAGATACAGCAAGCTTATGTATAAATTCAATTATATTTGTAAAGACATAAACTTCTGACTTCTGTTGACCTCTGCTTTGTGCTTTGATATTGACTGCAGGTTTGAAAAAAGTTCATTCAAATGCAGCAAGAGTGGAGGAGTCAGAGAGAAACTCAAAGTTTGCCTACTCAAGGTTTTCTTCAGCAATGTAGTCTCAATGTAGTTTGTGAAATTGTCACAACCTTTAATCTATTGATTCCTGTGGCAGGACACAAATTTTACTTTCTTTCATTTTTTTGTGATTATGAACACGAATTTTGTGTCCCTGAATATGACTTTCATCAGCCCGCGCTCATTATCCTCTTTAAAAAAACAAAAAAAAAAATGGTTTGGGGGAGAGTAGAGGAGAAAGTAGTGCTGACCTTCAGGTTTAGGCCTTGTAAAAGACTGATTAAGCATGAATTGTAAAAACTGCTTAGTTTTAGAAATATATCTTGGTTTTGGGTACAAAGACTGCCTTTTAAAACTTTCTGGTTACCATGGTGATGGTGAAAATCTGTGCTTCTGATACAAAGTATACTATGTCCTGTTGCCAATACTTAAAAACATCAATTGTCAATTTGTTTTTTGATGAAAATGAAAATACAGTTTGGAGTTTCGTGACTATTTCACAAACTGCTTCACTGGGCTCGAGCAGGTTGGTTTCACAGAGTTTGTGACGACCTTAACTGACTCAGAGTTTAAGTTAGGTCTCTTTGCTGAACAGAACACACAGTTTTTCCTCATCTTAGGGATAAAAATCAGAGTTTTCATTAAACCCAGTTTCTGATCCAGATTTGATTTTTAAACAAATATGTAAGTAATTCTTCTTTTTATGTTTTACTGTCCAGTTTCTGGGTATTAGCCTAATATTGTCTAGACTGTATCACTGTCACCAGTGAAGTGATTTAAAATTGCTACCTGTTGACCAAAAAGACATCTATGTAAAATGTTTGTCCAAAAGAAAAATATAGAGCTACATTGGCACACTTTAGGCACTTTCCCCCACTGAGCTTTATATTTGTTTTGTATAGCACCTTGCACAGGTTTTCATGTGACAAATACCATCTCTACAGTGAGGAACGGTGGTGGTAGCAAACACCATGCTGTGGGTGTGTTTCTCAGTGGCAGGACACTCAGTGCAGTTCAAGCTGAGTGAAGGATGAAAGAAGCCAAACGCAAAGTGTGACAGGCTTGAATGTGGAGTTGACACAAATTCAGGTTTATAAATTCATGCAGAGTCAAAGAAAAAGTCAACATTTATGCATTTATTGTTCAACAGAAACATACACAGGAAGGTGAAAGACACCAAATGAAATGCATGAGGCTGACTCAGAGGAAGCTGGCTAATTGAGAACAACTTAAAAAAAAAAAAAATGCTGAGGAAAAATAACATAAAGAAAAGATGAAAGAGAAACAGGACTTACAAAATAAAACAGGAAATGATTCTTCCTAATCACTGGATCCTCATTTCTTTCATTGCATACAGAGATACGAACGAAGAGCTATTCCAGAGTGCAGAGACCTGAGCCTAGTCCAACGCTAAGGCAACAAACACTTAACCTCATGCTAAGACTCTATCCTTGAGTGACCCAGCCAAAGCTTTGACTTAAACTCTAAATGTGGAGTGACCTGAAGATTGTAGTTCATGTATACTTCCCATCTACTGTGGATGTGTGTCAAGCTGTGGCTTCACGGGACTTCCCAAGCAGGGATAAACTGCCTAAGTGTCACGGCTGGGGCAGCAGCCGTGTGATGTGTGGAAGGAGGACTCAAATGCAGCACTTATTCAGATGTGAGGGTGATTTATTAAGAATACTGAACATAAAGTGGGGATGGCAAAACAGAACTAAGGATGAACTAAACTGGGAGAAACTAAACCAAAGAGTAGCAAACCTGAACATGGAGGGAGGACAGCAGGGAGAACACGCAGGGTATTCACGGAGAAATGCAGAGTACGCAGGGTGACACAGAGGATGAACACAGACGACGCGACGAGGAACAGAGGCAAACACACACTATAAATACACAGAGGGACACTGGGAAATCACACACAGGTGGGAGACACAGCTGGACCTGATTAACCTGACGAGACAGGGGAATACTAACACCAGGGACCAACAGAGGGAGCACAACCCAGAAACCCAGTATCTAAAATCCCAAAACACAAACCATCCCAAAACAGCTCACACATAATAATGAAAATAATAACAATAAATACACCAAACACAAAATCACTGAGTCACGGACTCAGGATCATGACACTAAGACGTGTTCAGAGAATAAAAAAAACAACAAAGCTGGACTCTCTAAATGCACCCAACAGCAATTCTAACAAGTATTCAATTAGGTCTTAATACCTTTACCTTTGGTAAAGTAAAAAAAACAAAAAACAAAACAAAGAAAAAAGCACTGGGCAGGATTTTTTTTTTTTTGGAGTCTGTGTCCTGCACACGAGAGTTATTTCAAAAGCTTTATTTTGCATTCTTTACATGCTTCACTTACAGTTCATTTTTGCTTATTGGTTAGGTTAAAAAAAGCGATTCTAAGATGGAATGCAGATGTACACAGGCGTGTAGGGAGGACAAGTCAAGGTGTGGCTTGATAGTTCTTGACAACTATATTAATACTGCTATATACAACTACACAAACTGTATGAAATGATACTGATTTTTTATAGTATCAGTCCTTTATAGTCTTTCTAACCCTATAAAAATACTAAGAAATCCTAAGAAATTGAAAGGAAAACCCAATTCTTTCATACAATCTCCAGATGACAGAAATTATAATTAGTATGATATATCAAAGGTTCTGACTGACCTTACTAGGGGAAAGACTAAGACCAAGTACCTACCATGTGAAGAAAAAAGCCAAACAAAAACAGTAGATTGTGTCTTAAAATCACATCATTTATCGGGCGAGATGTTGACTAATGCTACCAGTTTCTAAGTGAGATGACGCATTTGCTTGAAACATAGCCTTCATCAAACATTGCTGATGTGAATATGAACAGACAGAAAGTGTCTGACAAGGTGACAGCAAGGAATGGTAGTCAAGGAATGAAAAAAATTGAAGGTGTCATGTTAGGATAAAATGAGGACTTGTGTTGCTTCTGTGTGTCGGTGAAGTTTCCATTTTATTAGTTATTTTTATGATACAGTTTGAGAGTTTTAGACTTGTACATTAAGTATCTATATCATAACTAAATCTTTAACAAATATGTATGCACAAGACAAACATAAGTACAAGATTACTACACAAACAACAAAAAATAATTCTACATGTTATTATTTTTGTAAGATGATGGTTGAAATGACCGACCGTCAGTACCTGGAGAAATCCTTTGTGATGAAATTGTATCCACTCACAGGTAGGGATGGGTACCGGTATCCGGTGCCATCATGGCACCGGTTCTGACATAAACGGTAGTAACCAGACCGAAAAGCAGCGCACATTTCGGTGCTTTATTTTGGTTGTTTTTTTTTTTCCTGAGATGTCATACACTTTGGATTCCAGCCAATCATTTTACCTTAGTATTTACCAAGCGTAGTAGGCGGGCCCAGGTACGTACGTTTTTTTAGAGCAGAGCTACAGATTAAAAACGCCCAAGGCGAAGCGGTCAAAAGTCTGGCTGTACTTCACAGCAAAAGATGCAAACTCAGCAGCCTGCAACAAGTGCTTTAAGGTGATACTGTGCAAAGGAGGTAACACCTCAAATCTGATGAAACACCTGGCGACGCTTTTTTTAAAAGCCAAGAAATGCACCGTATTTGATAGCTTGTTGCGAAACCTCACATCAAGCACATCTACTGCGGGTGTGGTGCCTGTTATCAGACCCGGAGTTTGCAACATCCCCCAAAAACCCGAAGAGGAGAGTCCTGGCCCCTAGCCCTGCCAGTGTAGCAGAAATGATGACGGCAGCAGCAGCAGCTGTTCTTCTCTGGGTGAGTCGCTTAATGTTGTTCGTGTGTAATTTTCGTTGAGTAGGCTAACCACGTTATTACATTAATGTACGTAAGGTGAACTAGCAAACACCGTCATAGATGCAGCTGTCTTCTTGTTTGATGGCAGATACTCCCTTCACCCTGGCCAAAAAGGCTAAAATGACCAAAGAAAAAGGATTTGGATAAAGTTTGTTTTGTTTTTTTCCATTGATTAAGCACTGCTTTCAGCCAAGAGTGATACCATATATGCCCCATAGCTGCAGAAAAGGCTAACATTGTTATCGTTTTACAAAAAAAACAGCTGAACATGAGAGGTTTTTGGACAAAGTTTGTGTTCTTCATTCTTTAAGCACTGGTTCGAGCACCGTTTAAGCACTGGCACCGTTTCAAAAGTACCGGTTTGGTACTGGTATCGGATAAAACCTAAACGATACCCATCCCTACTCACAGGGCTTTATTTCTCACAGAGCTAAGGCAAAAGCAGCAATGCAGTTTTTTCTTATGAAAGAAACTTAACAAGGCCATCCAGTTGTTTAACTGAACCTTCAGAGCAACGTTTTGTTTGCCTCCACAAAGTTTAAAGCACTTCCAAAATCCCCTCAGAGTTAAATTAAAGCCAATCTTCCTGCTTTGTACTGTGGGTATTGTTCAGTATCTCACTTTGATTAGTGTTTTGCCCACCAGTTCTTTCATGCTTTAAAAATGTGCTTCTTCTTGAGGGTAATTATCACTGGAACAGCATCAAGTCTTAAACATAATACTTGCACAACAAAACCACAGTCAAATTGCTTAATGGTACCACATTTTTGGTTAAACATAGTGAGAAGAAGCATAAAAGACACATACTGAGGCCAGATGCATTAAAACGCGATATTTCAGAAGGTTTTGCACTTCAACATTGATTCAGTAAATCCAAGTTATCCTCTTTTAAAAAGGAAAAACATTTTAACACAGTGTCCTGTGGAATGTGTTAATCTAAAATCTTTATACTCTCTATGTCAAAACCAAAAGAGGTTGTTTATTTATCAGTCAGGGTTCAGTCAAATAGGAATTTATTACAAAACAAATAAATAAACAAATAAAGCCGAGCTCTTCTGGTTGGTGTGTAAAAATGTCTTAACTGTATAATTTCTATAATTATTAATTTTTTTTTCCAGCAAATTAAAACGTTTTTACTATTTGGTACAGACATAAAAAAGCCTATCCACATGACATGTTGACTCCCACACTTGCTAAGGATGGCTGTAGACATGCCTGTCTGTCATATTAAAAATTAGATTTTCCATTTGTTTTTTTTTAACCCCAGGAGTTGCCAATTGCATATAATTAGGTGAATAATAATTTATAATTATCCATCCATTCGCTTGTCCTTTTCAGGGTCGCGGGGGGTGCTGGTGCCTATCCCAGCTGTCGCAGGGTACACCCTGGACAGGTCGCCAGTCTGTCGCAGGGCCAACACACAGGGACAGACAACCATTCACACTCACATTCACACCTAGTGGCAATTTGGATTATCCAATTAACCTATCCCCACAAGCTGCATGTCTTTGGACGGTGGGAGGAAGCCGGAGTACCCGGAGGGAACCCACGCAAACACGGGGAGAACATGCAAACTCCACACAGAAAGACCCCGGCCTGATGGTGGAATTGAACTCAGGACCTTCTTGCTGTGCGGCAACAGTGCTAACCACCGTGCCACCAATTTATAATTATATT
This sequence comes from Neolamprologus brichardi, assembly GCF_056152115.1. Classification (NCBI taxonomy): domain Eukaryota; kingdom Metazoa; phylum Chordata; class Actinopteri; order Cichliformes; family Cichlidae; genus Neolamprologus; species Neolamprologus brichardi. Next base: position 6,894,138 of record NC_142122.1, read on the forward strand.
CTCTATAATTTTAAAGTCCATCTCCACCTTATTAAAGACTTGTCGATGTAGAAAATCATGAACCAGTCATCTAAGGGGAGAGCATCTTTTAACATTTCTTGTGTAGAGCAAACAACCAACCACCAGTGAAACCAAACAACATGCTAAGGAAGAGAAAAAAAAGTATGACTAAACCCACCTGACTTACAACCTAAAGTAGATTGGGGATGTTAACACTCCTGAGCCAGCTTTCCTTACAGTGATGCCAGACAAACTAAAGAGGTTTTAAAAAATAACCATTTCCTCTGGGAGAGATTTGGCCTACTTCCAACGATCGATCTGAATCAGAGGTACTCCTTACAGATGTCATGCTAGATTTAGATACTAATGGGCTGTCAACTACAATCAAAAGAAGGACCGGCGACATGTAAAATGACACATTGCACGGATATAAAGATATTGCCTTGAACACATAAAGTTCAAAAACCACTAAAGAGCCAGAGAATTTATATTCTAACACGTGATGATCTGCGCTTCAAATTAGCAACAACATCCATATCTTCTTTTGTGTTCGACCGGCCGGCTGCTTGGAATCCTTTGTGCTCTTATGATTAATGGTAACAGCATGAATGAATACAGTGTAATTAGAGTTTATCACAGATGAGCTGTTACTTTCCACTGAATTTTGAGGAAGGCTGTAACAACAAGCTAAAAATAAAAAAAACTGACAACTACTCCTAATGCACCAGACCAGTTTTCTTTTCCTTTTCTGTGTCAGGGGCCTTCACTTTCATTCAAGGATATGAGTGTTTATACTGAGAATCATGGATTGCTCATTATACAAACATTGTATGCTGTATACTTGCTTCCAAGAGCAGAAAAACTCATTCAGTTACTCTTCTATTCCTACTGTGACCATAGAAAACAAGGAGATATGCCATGCATCCACAAACATTTGGATGTATTGTTACAGTATTATGTGGTAAAATAAGGTCAGTATGCTCAGTGATGAACGTGTCATGTCAGTGCAAGAATGCACAGTTTGATTTGTCTTTTTGATTGTACGTTTTGCAGACAGTGATCAAAAGTTTTGAAGAGCACAAACACATGCCCAGTGTCTCTGTTTTACAGTCTGTACATCTCCTACTTCAATATTCATTTCTCTCCCGCTCTTTTCTAGATAATCTAAAAATAACACATTAATCACACAACACTAGCTACATAGTGTTATGATATTTACCAGCTTTTTGCTGTTTTTCTTCTTTGCTATAAGAAGCATTTTTATCATATTGTTTGCTAATGCAAGTTTTGTGTTTCAGACTTGAAATAAGTCTGCCTAAAAAGCACTGGTGGTCAACTTATGTTGTTTTATTTTGATAAAAGTAGCTTACGTTGACTTGATTTCACTAGTAAGCATTAATTGCAAGATCGTCACAAACTGATCAACAACTATAAATTTATTGAAACCAACATATGGACTAAACTGAGAGGTACCTTGTTTTCCCAGTCACAGCAATATTGGATGCCTAGAGATAATATTATGTTGTGCCTTTGGCAGCTTGAAGATCGTGGTTTCTCTCCCCTTTGTCTCTTCATGTGTTGCATTCCTTCCATTCATCCATCTATCCCTTCATCCATCCCTCACCCCACCTCTATCAGTTCATCCAGGAGTACATCAAGATTTTCTCAAACCAGCCGAGAGATATAGTCTCTCGAGCAAGTCTTGGGTCTTCCCGGGGCCTCTTAGTGGAAAAACCAGCCTGGAATACCCCACCTATCCAGGAGGCATCCTAGTCAGATACTCAAACTACCCCAACAGCAGTGGCTCTACTCTGAGTCCCTCTTGAACGACTGAATGAATTCCTAACCTTATCTCTCAGAGAGAGCGGATCCACTCTTCAAAGGAAACTAATTTCTGCCGCTTGTATCTGAAAACTCATTCTTTTGGTCACTAGACCACAAGTGAGGGTAGGAGAATAGATTGACCAGTAAATTGACAGCTTTGCTTTAATGCTCAGTTCTCTCTTCACCACAACAGATCGGTACAGACCAATACATCTCTCGCCTCATTTGTGAACAAAACCCAGACTTCTTTTAACTGTTTTTTTTTTTTTCATTTTTCCTCTTCCCACTCTTTACTTTAGCTTTTACTGGCTCAGGCATTCAAAGCCCCCTCCACAATTTTAACCCTGAACATCTAAAAATTATCCTTACCCACTGTGTTTAAATAAGACAGATAGATAGTCAGAGATCCATTACATTAATGGTGACTTTAAAGTCAGACCCTGTCTATAGGTGGAGGTCATACACCGCTCTCTCTCAGTTGCATTGCACTTATTGCTGACTGGACCCTAATTGGTCATTGTTGCAATCCATCTTATTGTATCCTGACTCAAAAATGTAGATTATGCAAAGATAATATACTATACAAATAGAGGTTATAGGGTGGTTATGGGTCATAGAGTTCATCAGTATCATCACAAAACTGATATCTGTTTTAATTATGTAGTGAGTTAGAAAAATAAGTTTTGCCACCATTTTTGCATTCTGCACACAAAACCCACTACAAAGTACACAACCAATTGTCTGTAGTAATTTTTATCTACCTCCAATCTCTCCATACAACAAAGCAGATGACAGAGAACCTGAAGATTTTACAAAAATTGGGACACAGTAGCCTTATCAAGAACTGAGGCCACTGCCTAAATAGATAATATGTATTCAAATATACTGTATAAGTAGCCCCATATTGTGCCATACCAGCAGAACTCATTAACATGACCGCAAATTAAATAAAGGCTGCAAGTGCTGCAGTGGGAGAAATAAAATGGTCAATTTATATGCAAATCGCAACCTTTTACAGACAAGAACCAAAAATAAAACTCCTTTCCTCACAAATATTTTCTGCATTACATGTAATGATGTACACAGCATAATTTGCTTGACTGTTGGTAGACTTTTTGTGTATAATCATTAGGCCTTCCTAAAAATGTCAGCCCTTCCAACTTTCAACCCATGCTAATGTGAAAGTCACTAAATAACCTTTCAAAATGATTTAACAATATTCATGAGCTAGCTCAAAAATGTAAAAGGGAGTTTTCTCTGTGTTTTTGGAGAGCAACACATTAGAAGTGCACTGTAGCAATGCCCAAGCTTAGGGCGGAAAAGTGGCATACAGTAAAGTCTCATCTCGGTCAAGTTTACAAAATACGGTGCAAATGAACAAGCAACAAGAGGTTCTCAGGTGTAAATTACATGGATTAATAATAATTTGCTTACTGTGAATTTATTTTTATAACCAGTATGTGTCTGCTTGTGTGCTTGCCATTATCGGTATTATTCATACTGAAAATTGTGAATGATAAAATATGTCTTGTTTCTGTTGTATTTTATTGTACATTAACAATTAGCTGCAAGATACTCCTTTTTTCCTAACAGGTGCCCTCAGAGCAGCCAAGATGATCTATAAAAGAAAAGCACAAAAAATACAACCTGTGACCATTAAAGTAGAACTTTGGTTGGGCTTCATCCTTATACTTTAAAATGCATTACCCCAGTCAGCTCAAACCCCAGTCCTGCTCAGGGGCTAGCAGCAACATGAATGTAAAATGCAAGAAGAAGAAGAAGAAGAAGAAAACCATTTTCTACTAAAATACAACAAATTCAAATTTTATGTCAATGCCTGAGAGTTGCTGAAAGTTTTCTATACTGCCAACAAATCCCCATGAAGACATGTTAACCTGCACAGTGTACACAGTATCTTACAAGGCATGCATACTGATGAAAATCAGACTTGCCCTAATGTATAGAGTGAAAACAGTGCCAGATATTTTTATATGTACTTCATAAGCCTTATATATAATTACACGATTTATTGTGATGCAATAGTTCCAAAAATCACACTCAGACCTGTGGATACAAACACAAATCAACATGCAAATCATCTCCACACTGCTTTCCTGTGGGTAGAAACAAAAATGTGCCCACAGTTGAATGGCAGGAGGTAGTATTTTGTACAGATGGACCCAAACAGTGCTAGAGGGTCTCTGGTGAACACCATGACTTACCTCAGAGGAGATCACTTACTAATTTAATTGCTTTATGGCCTCTCAGATGAGGTTTTATGTGGATTTTTTTTCCTTTAGTCAGTGTATTTTCCTTTTGCCTCAGTTGAAATATCAATAGCTAGAAACCTAAATTAGCTTGCTATTGTGTGTGTTTTTTATTTTTTTTACTGTTGATGTATAATCCAGCTCAAAGCGTTCTAATTTGTAGACTATGTATGTTTGAATTCAATTTAAATCCAAATAAAGATTTCTGTGTGCAGTGAAGTTATATTAGAAAGCTTGGGTAATTTGAACAAGAGAAAACATAAAACATAAAATTGACCTGAAATTCTATCGTAAATATTACAAATTTAAGGCATTTAGTCTATATTACAGAATCATTCTCAAAACATCAAATCCAGAAACCTTCGGAAGTTTATAATTTGTAAATCAGAGACAATTAGAAACACAATTAGAAACACAATTAGAAACAAAAAAAAGAGAAACAAATGATTTATTCGTTTGATTTTTGTTTAAGTATACACATTTCTCTAAAACAAGAAAATAATTGTATACTATACTTTGTCTAATGAACAAAGTCAGTTCATTAGACATACAAATGCCACAATTTTAAGATGGTGAGCCAACTCACTTTTGCACAGTACCCCTAGTGAAGGAAACCACATCTTAAAAGGTACTGATCCGCCAAGTGTTGCAATAGCTTTTTGAGCAGCGAGCTTGTTATGTTTGAACAACAGCAGTGGACAATCCTCCATGCTTTGCTTGGTAGCACTCCACCCATTCCTCAATACAGTTCCTAACCCTCATCAAATTCAAAATCTGAAGAAACTAACAGGAGAAAGGTTCAACTGTTTGCTGGCTACTGTGAAAGCATCTCTCCCTTAAGAGATACTAGTAATCAATGCCCACACCTCAGCTCTCTTTTCTCTGTGCAGGCACTTGAGGTCCTTAAACCCAGGGTCAAGTGCTGTGGAAATCTTTATATTCTGCTTGTTTTGTTCTCCTCTCTTCCCATGTCAGTGCTGAAGGTCTGCTTGAACTTGAGTATGTAGGCGGGTCATTCTCTGAAGTTTTCTTCACCTGAGACGATAGTCCACTTTACCCCCTCATGATACAGACTTCTCTCCTCCATGGAGTTCAATAAAATATCTGCTATTCAAAATCAATTGAACTGCAAGAAAACTATTCACATTCAGTCCTACACAAAAAGCAATAATGAACATCATTTAAATTTATGTGCAGATTGAATAAAGCAGTCATGACTGGTCTTTTTTTTCCCATTAGTACAGTTGGAGGTTATACTTGTTTTTTATCCTACTTGACCTGTCTGCATGATTTGACAAAGCTGATCATACAATTTTCTACCTCTCCAAGAAATAGAAAAGGTAGTTGGCCCAGGTGGAACGGAATTCATATGGATCTCATTCTGCTTATTAAACAGAGTTGCTTTTGACATTTTTGCTTCATTAACTGACATGTGGAGGAACACACAGTTCTGTCCTTGGACATATTTTGTTTAGTAGATATCTATTGCCACTTGCCCCATGTGACCTGCATTTTTAAGAAAGTACCCTAACATTGCTATCCTGAAGGCTGCCAGCTGCATGTCTCATTTACTCTGTGAATTCCTCCATTGCTGCCATCAAGGACTAGATGACTTCCAATTTCTTGCAAATTAACTAAATACAAATAAAGTACTTTTTACTAATCATGATTATGTTTCTAACACTCTCACTCCCCATTTTGGCTAATTTAGGCAATTTGCGAGAAACCTGGGCATTATCTTTGATCAAACTCAATCTAAACAAGCATGTCAGGAGTCTTGCTATACTGATATTGGAAATATCTGTTTTATCCCAAACAAGTGCAAACCTAATCCATATCTATATATATAAGATTATTGCAAATCACTGTATACATGATTAAATGATGCAGCAGTTTCTTGTCCCTGTACAGTATAAAACCCATCAGCAAAGATTTGATGCAGGGAACACATTATTCCAGCTTCATATTCACTCCAGAATCCAGTTCAATAATTTAATTGCTCCATTTCACATCTAAAACCCATGAACAACCTATTCCACACTCATGTCCTTCAGATTATGGTGTTACAGGTTCTTTTATAGGCTTTTACCATTTTAGCCTAACATTGTAGAAGAAACCTGCTCTCGCTAATACACCTTGGAACAACAGTTATGTCCATGTGTATGACTGCATAATGAATCCTGCTACTTTGTTAAAGAGTTTGTAATGTAAGGCCTTTTACCCATGGGTCATACTTTTTTAGCAGTATCACAAAACATTTTTTCAATGCAAAACAATTAGCAGGATTTTGTGAAGCATCACTCCTTTAGTATTCATGGATATATGATTTTGCAAATTATTACCAGCTTCTATAATCACCTCACTGATGCTCACCTACACTAAGGTACCCCCGCTGACATTGAAATCTGCTTTGCCTCCTAGTCGGTCAGAATGGTAATGTATGTTATGCATTGCTCTTAGAAACAAAACACTAATCAATATGATCAGTTTTCCGTTATAGGATATATGTTACAAATGGAGGAAAAGGTTCAGTAGTAGGACATTAACTACTACTTCCACTGTCAAAGATGACACACATGAAGGATTTTGAATTTGCAAAGGGAGTGATGGTGTAAAAATGTGTTTGTCCGTTGCACTCTTCGGCCTACATCAGAGCACAACAGCACCCTGGGGCATGACCTCAAAGTCGAAGCAGGGGACATCACCCACCATTTGTTCTGAAGCAGATATATTTTCACTCGCACAGAAATTGAGTTTGGATCCAAAGCTTCTCTATAGGGCTGCACACCCTAATGGATGTCCTACAGTGTTTAACAAGCATAGAAAGAAGCATGAGGGGAGGAGCAGAGAAGCACGTTCCTTCTTGAATAGCCCTCAGAAGCAAAATCATAGAAATGTATTCAGATTCACTGTGTGGTAGCTCTTTGTATTTGAGCCCACTGTTCTTGGCATTTTCACAGACCACTTCATGCAGTTGTACATGGAATGCAATACCCCGAGAAGATGTAAGATATATTCCAATTGTAAGAATTATTAACTGATTTCAAACTTTTCAACATTCTGCAGACTGACTCACACTAAACTTTTATGCTGCTATTACTTCATGACCTATCCAGATTTTATTCTCCAGCTTTATAATTCAACGTACATATCGGAGATTTGATTAAATGTGGCAAATGCAGAGAAGGTCAGTTAAAGAAAAATCCCAAATAGGGTATGCTAAATACATTTATTCTGCCAGAGGCCAGGGGCTGGTGCCTTCTAAAAAATGTGACACAGAGTTTACATTTTTTGCAAAGAATATTCAGAAAGACAAAGTATAAGGTTGGGGGTTTTTTTTGAAAAAGAGAGCTGATTTACCTCCTTTACAAAAAAATAGTAGGGATCATCTGCCTCACTGTAAACACTTTAAACACAGAGTTTGTTTTTACTAACCCTTTAGTATGAAATATGATGAAGATTCACTCTAACAAGATCGTGCCTTATTAGACTTTTTTTTCCTGTTTTTTATTTCCTCACTTGAAGGTAAAAAGGCTTGAAGCGTGTGTGACCACTACATTATACGTGTACAAGGTGCAGAATGAATGCATGCTCTGGGATTTGCTTTCAGCAAAGTGAGTTTTGCAGGATTAGGAAGTCTCCCATTGAGTGCCTTTTGAATACTTCCCTGTTCAAAATGTTTTCCAACTATAAATCTCTGCTGAACTATTAAATTTAGTGTCCAGTGTCAGCATAGGGAGGGTTCAGCCTTTAGAAATCAAAGAAAGAAAAAAAATATTTCCCTTGCAGCAGCATATTTCATAATTTATTTGATTATAGTCAAGCAAGCAAACACCCAACTATTTACCTCATATGTGTCTATCTGCATACAATGACTGTTTCACTGCTTCATCTGTTGCAGAACACAATCACTGATACGTTTCCTGTGTTGATGTAAGCAGCGCATATCAGCATTTCTGTTGATCTTTTCTCCGCAAGTTCTATCTGGGTCAGATATAAACCATTTTCGTTGTGCTGACTTTTTACAGTCAGTTACAATAACTCGTACTGTGTACTAGCTAGCATGACGGAGTTTCTATAAAGCTGGGTGGGTGCTATGATGTTACTGATGGTGAACTTTATTTTATTCATAAGGTTAATTATTAGAGTTGCCAACCGTCCCGTAAAAAACGGAATCGTCTGGTATTCAGAGAAAATATTACGCATTTCGTATTGAGCTGAAAAGGAACGCGATTTGTCCCGTACTTCAGCTAGAATGGAAAAAGACACAAAGCTGGAGTTATTCTGTCTTTATGCTGCACAGCTGTTGTTAGAATTTATTTAATATTAATTTCTAGTATCAGCTGATGTTTGCTGGAGCCAGAGCTGTAAAAGCTGCTGGTCATGATATCGGTTTGGATATGTGGTGAGAGGGAAACATGAAGATGAAACCAGGAGATGTCCTTACTGAATCATCGGAGCTGAACAGGTGATGGAGTAATAGGGTGACATGAATGAGTTGAAGGGAAGTTATGAACTGTTTCTGAGAGACAAATAACACCAGGATCCTTTTTTACGCTGACAGCTGGTAACTGTGCAGGGGCGGGTCTAGCAATGTTTTGCCAGGGGCCCAGGTAGGGCATTAACAGGGAGAGGAGGGAACAAAGAAATACTTTTCTTCCTTATTCTCATTTAAAATGTCTCGCTTTCAACAAATAATTATCTGAATCTTACTACAAATGTTTTCATGTGATGTAAAGAAATCCATTATTGTACATAGTAATTTTTTCAGGGTCCCATCTTAATTTCCTCAGAAATAAGTACTGTATATGATGCCAGTATTTTCCCACGTTTTCTAAATTCTGTACCAGTACTGTGTGTAAAATGCCATCAAAAAGTCAATTAAGTTTTATTCTTTCTCACCTGTCTTTCTGTCTCCTTTCACTTTTTAAAAGTTGCCATGTTAGAAAAAATATTTTGCCCTGCCGTGCTGTTTATTGATGTGGTAAATGAATAGTTTATGAAAATATCTCTAAATCTGTCATTTATTATTTTTAATATTCAGTAATGATCATGGTGAGACATGATCATTACTGAATATTAAAAATAAAATATTGAGACATGATCATTAAAAAATGATCATATCTCACCTCTAGTCTTCTCTGTCTTAATTCCAGGTTTCCACCATGTGTTGTAGATAGTTCAGGAGGTTAACTCGACCAAGCAGTCTTTAGGTTTCGGCTAAGTACTGTTTAGAATACCAGAATAGGGAGGATGGTGTAGGTTTAAGTTTATTAGATACATATATGCCAACAAGACGGTATACATTACTGTTTTGTTTTCATTCAAAAGCTTTATGGTTTTTCCTATAATACCTGGTGGGCCGGTCTCTAGTCAAAATGCCCGGGCCGATTTTTTGTCCCAGTCCAGGCCTGTCATCATCATATCAATCCTGTGACGACACATGGTGGTGGCACTAGAATGCCATTTTAATGTTAAACTTTAACAGTTCACACAACGCAAACACATAAGAAAAATCCCAGAAACCTTCACATAACTCTAGATCACCTGCAGAAAGAATGGGATAAACTCTCCTAATTCATGTGTCCAAAGACTGCTGAGACTACTGAGAGATGTGCACCTACTAAAAATAACATTTTACAGTGAAATAATGCACTTAAAAGAAGTACACTGACATAACTCAGCTCTGGTTTGTAACTGTAAGTGGACAACTAAACAATCCAGCTTGGCCAAGTGAATTTCTTTGCAGTGTGAAAACTCCTGAGGAGCCAG